>NC_050498.2:4106480-4412796 GCF_012460135.2 Molothrus ater | reverse complement strand
CAACTTGTTTTATTTTTAGTAAGGAAAATAGTGATAAAGTTGTAGCATATTTCAGCCTACAAAAAGAGACATTTACAAAAACTTGGACCCAAGTAGCCAAAGGAATGACACCACATTGGCACTGTCTTTTAATAAACATCCTTTAGAGAAATTATGTTATAAACCAGGAAGTACTTAATGTATTTTATTGCAAGGCAACAGAAGTAGGAGATTCTTGGGTTTCTTGGTGACCCAGCTTAATTAATCTACTATTTTTGCTATTTTCATAGTTCATCTCTGAGCAGTGAGTAGCCTGTCCTTGTGCAAGTGGCATGTGAGGTGAAAGATTAAAAGATCTCTGAACAGTTCCTGCTCTGCCACTAAAGCTAAAAGCTGCAGTTGGTTCTGGGAGGCAAAGAGGGTGGAACTGAAGGAAAACACCAGTGAAAAGGACACCAGGAAATAAACAAGTGAAATAAGCAGAAGAAGATGAAAATAATAGGTTGGAGGTGAATAGTGGGAGGTTGGCATTTCAATATCTGTCTCATTTACATGGCTTTTGAACAATCAGGCTTTCTGTGCTTGCAATCAGTGTCATAGGGTGGTCTGTTGGAGGCAGTTATTAAAAATACACAGTCTAATGAGAGAACAGTTTTTTACATGCTGCCTTAGATTACTTTTTCCTTGTTTCCAGCTGTGTGGTGCTGGAGCCAATTTTTAAAATATACTGCCTTAATAAATTCAGTTTTTCCCAACAGCAATATTGTGATATTCACTGGTAAAAGACTAGTGTGAAACCTACCAAATATTTTACTTGGAATGTAAAACTGTTTGGGTGATTCCAGGGTTTAAAAGTCAATGAACTCTCCTGTTCACCACCTTGTTTCATATAAAATGTTAATCATGATCTTACTTTAAACTCAAAAAAAGTTGTAAATTACAGGTATCTATAGACTGCAACACACTGTTCATCAGAGAAGAAAAATGGTGTTAGAACCAAAGACAGATGTCTAGACTCGACTTTGTATCATCCAAAAAGGTCATAAGCCACAATAAATATGGAACATCATTCATAAAATCCGGCCAAGAAATGAATTCCTGTCACTGCTGAAGAGCAGTAAAGGCATAGACTCATGCAAAATTAATCCTTAGTACTGGAGAAGACAACAGAGAAAGTATTTATTCAGAAGTATCTTTCATTAATGATTTACAAAGGCCATCGGGGACACCCAGCAAGGAGAGAGGTGTGGGAATGCCAAGGAACACCATGGGGTCTCTGCCTTTCTGGGCTCTCAGAGCCTGCAGAGCCCCAGGAGATGCCCCATCCTGGTGTTACTCAGACTGTGGGGACAGCTGTGTCTCTGTGCCTGAGGCCAGGTGGTTCATGAGGGGCTCTTCTGTGCTCTGTCCTATTTCTGCAAGGGAGTGCCAGGGAAGTGTAAAGAAACCTGGGAGCATGTGGCAATCAGCCACAAATCAGCTGGCATGGTGTGTGCTCGGGAGTAGGAACAGTCTATGAGCAGAGGAGAACAGCAGCTCTGCAGAAAGAGCACTCTTATTTTATTCTTCCATGCTGAGGACCTCACCACCATGCTGGGAAGTTTGTAAAGGCTTTTTGGAATGGCTGTTCAAGAAGAGAAAGGCAGACAACCAGTGAAGTCTGTCAACTCCTCCAAAATGTAGCCTTCTCCATGTGTCCTCAGTCTCTTAGAGTGAACAGGTCATGTCCCCTTCTCATCCTGTCAGCAGCCATGAACTCCAAACCCTGGCTTTGTATCAGCTGTGCACAAATTGGGAGTCTCCAAGTTCCCTATCCCTTTCTGTGGATCCCTGTCCATACTGGAATTCAGTGGGTATTTTTTCCAGTGGTTTTTCTGTCATGGTTTTGGAAACTGAGGCTGGAATCAGGAGCATAGAACATTTTAAACATTAATTAATACAAATAAATTCAGCCTCCAGAGTGCAGAATCCAGTTTCCAGGATATGCCAACCATGCAGTGAGAAAACAACCTGTCACTTCAACAGAAGTTATTCAGGTGGCAACATTATTTTGGCACTGAGTAATGATAATTCTGACAGCTTACTTCATTTGTTTATGATGTACAGAAATGGTTTCAAAGTTTCATTGCTGTATAGCTACAAAACCCTTTATAGCTGAACTTGAGTTCTACTCAAGTTCACACTCACCTCCCACAAAAGCAGTTAGGACATCATTGCTCTGGACAGCAGACCTGTCTGGACAAAGAGTTAGCATGGAAATTTGATAGGGAGCAGTCAGAATCAGAGAAACTCTGTAGGGCTAAAATGCAGAATTTTAAGACTTTAGGGTTATACTTATAAAGTTAAACATCGTGGCTACTTTGCAGGCTGGTCATTGAAGATATTTAAGCTCTTCAGTTGTAAGAGTTTGCTCAGGTTACCTCTTACAAGCTGTTTTCTGCACACACAGAACATTGTGAACCCAGTAATTCCTGCTAAGGGTGAAGGCAGTTACAGGCAGTGCTACCCAGATGTGTGACTTGTTTACAACTAAGCTTTGGGAGTAGCAGCAAAGCTGAATGAAATACATTTGGACCTTACCAAAAAAATGCAGCTTTCTTTTCAAGTCATATATTTTGAAGGCCAGGCCTTTGGTCTCAGTTGCTCTCAGCAGTATTGTTCTAATGGACACAATAGACATAAGAAATCCCACGTTCCTATTTCCATTATTGTGCTGCCAAGTGACTAAAGGGAGTCATGTAGGCCCCCTCATTGAAGAGTGCCCGTCCATGCTGGGGTTTGCATGCTCAGTTTAAAATATCTAGGGTGCTGACACTCAGATGCTTTAAGAAGCAACTTCTAAAAGGTATCCAGGACCTCTTAAAATCACATCTTAAACAACTCAACTTTTCAACAGGAGTACCTTGCTCTGGAGGTCACTTGCATTTCCTCTTATCACTTCTCCAGAATTTTCCACTGGTGGAATACTTGGCACAGCAAAGATCTGCCAAATACCAATTTATTTTATTGAGAGGTTGCCTTCCCCAAGGTGCTGGAAACACTGCAGCAGTAATTGCCCCAGCTGTGCTGTGTGCACACATGGACACCATGGCACCCAGGAGTACCAGACACCATGTGCTGCTCCCCAGGCAGTGCAGGGGTTAACTCCCCTGTACAAATCAAGCCTTTTGTCACCTCAGGTGTGCATTTTTGCATTGATCCTTACAGGTTATTTACTTAGGACAAGTTGGGTGACTGAGCTTTGCATAACTAGACACCTTGGAAAGGCACCTGCTTAGAATTTGCTGAGAATTCACCCTGTGAAAATTCTTCACAAACTAAAGTGGGAACCTCTCACCTCATGCTGGAATCATCTCTATGATGGAACTGGCTTGTTCAGGTTTGGCCACCCACGCTCAAAAAAATAATACAATGAGTCAGGAAAAGGCCACTGAATGGCTGAAGAAGAAATAAACAATTGTATAAGTGTTGTTTTTTTCACTCTAGCAACATAGCAGGGGGATATCCTTGATGTCTGCAAATAAATCACAAAGAAATCCGCTGCAATTACTTGGACATGAGGTAACAGGAGCAATCAGAAGAGCAGAAATGTTGTTGGAAAAGGGTTGGGCCGTTGTAACTAAGGTACACAAACCTAACTATAAAGCTCTCACCATCTGCTCCTTTTGCTTATTCTCCCCCTGCCCTTAAATTGCATGTAGAAATAATTTGACCTTGAACACAAATTTTGGGGTTTGTTTTTTCTTTTTTTTTTTCCAGAAAGATACAAAAAGCAGAGGAAATCTAATGCATTCAGTTTGTGTGTAATAATCTAAACTAAAAGGCAGCTTTGGCACAATACAAATGTGAACAAACTAGCCAACCAATAACTCTAGTGTGGAAGTTAAAGAAGGTTTCTAACAGAGTGGGAAAAACCTGGCTCCATAACACTATTTAATTAGCAGTTTGTGAAGATTGTCACTGGACTTGATCCTTCTAGTCTGTCTCCTAGGAAAATGAGGCTTTTAAAAAATTTATTCATGCAGGTACTTTTCTGCAGAGATGGCAGTGAACCAGAACATCAGCTCCAGACTTCCTTGAACTTTGAGGAACTTGGATTCTGATTTGTGCTCCCCAGCTGGAGATCAGCTGAAGACATATACACATATGCAGAGGAAATGAAGCAGTTTTATCAACTCACACCAGAAGAAAGATAACACAAATTTTCTCACATGAGTCTCAGTACTTTAGAGAGTCCTGCCTGAAGATGGGCACTGAGTTTTGCTTGCATAACTGTCAGACAGAAATAAAACAATGCCACGTTTTGCTGAGTTCTATTGTCTCTCCCTCCTTTTGTAAGGAAATCAAAGCCTATTTCTCTCCTAGTTCCATGAAATCTATCTGAATCCTGGTAACAAGTCTCTGAGAAATTGCTCAGAGGGAATAACAGACAAGGGTACACCCTCCACTGCTATGTTACTGCTCCATGAGTTCCAGACAAAAGCATTTCTTGTGGTTTGGCAGCAAGCATCTACTCCTAAAACCCTGGGCTTGCATTGTTCTTTACATGTCAAAAGTTGATTTAGTACCCAGAGGCACAGATTGCAGGGTCCCTCTTTTTAGGAGGGATCTTCAGGTTTTGTAGAACTGCTGGGGTCACCTCTCAGAGCAGTGACACCATTTGGGACAGTCACACCCAAGAGCACTGTAAAGAACAGGCCCTCAGGTCTGCCCTGCAATGAATATTCCAGGATTTTTATCCTGACCTAGGTTAAATGGTAATACTCCAGAAACTGAGCAACTGAGTGCCAGGCCCATAATAACAACTCTGAATCATTAAATAAAGATACATCTTCAGGATAAATTATTGTTAAGGCTCCAAAATATTTCTGCTGTGTTTGGAATTCTAATAATGGTAGGCAAGCTTGACTGGAACCTCTAATGATACAAAGATCTTGCAGTCTTGCTTATCTGTAGCTAAGTTAATGAGCCTGGGACCCAAACACAGCTATTATGAGGCCCTTCTGCTCAGAATGGTGTATCTTTACTTTTCAAGCAGATCATTAAAAGTAATATCTAATGAAAACTCCATCTGTTTTCCATTGAGCTGTACTTGGCTTTTTTCTTTTTTATTCTCTAAGGCTCCATGAAGCTTTGCAGTACACAGGGCTGACACTGTCACATGCTAACAGGACAAGCCCGTCCTTGATCCAATTCCTTTGTCCAGGGAAGGCAAATATTGGGTATATCTGGCTCTATTAACATAAAGGTAACCTTTTGGACCTTTAATTTATTTTATATCCAGGAACAGGAGAGAGATGCATGGATATGAAGTGGTGTAATAAATTTTAAGTCACACAGGCTTGCACAGAACCAAATCTACAGACCATAAATGTTATTTTGCATTAAAGCATTAGCAATAAAAGCTGAGACTTGCCACTCTGTTCTCTCTCTTGTACCCAGCTAAATGGGAATTTCGGAGTCCTGTTAAGACATAGGGTATAAGACACAAATTTGTGCAGTTGTGATCCCTACAGACACTCTTACAGTTTTCTATCACGTGAACCTACAGAAGCCAAACACATGCACATGCAGTTTCCATTACTAAATAATTCATTTGCCAGTCCCAGAAAAACCTGGTAGTATCAGATACACAAACACTTTATGCTAAGTGCTGTTAAAGCCTAGTTTCCAACAGACTTGAGTCTTAAGGATTTACCCAAGTGAAGATTTTCTTTCTTCTAAGGGTTTTCCTCCCTTATTCCCTATACAGACATGGCTACCTGCAGTAATTAATTTTTTAGGATGTTCACAGAACAAGAGAAACATGCCTAAACTGACCATGGAAATTAAAAGGTTTTTTTTCCCCATCAAAAGAGGGAAATTCTGGAACAAACACAAAGTAAAGAGGGTAACTGGGAGAATAGGAGAGGCAACAAGGAGGAAAGAGCATATTTTTGAATAGCACTAAGCTGTTTATGAAAAAAAATGGAAACTTGGCTCACTACAGAGCAGAAGACTGGACTCAGCAATCCCAAAGATAATTTTAATTCTACATTTCCTTCACCAGAACTGGTGATAGAATAGATAATTTTTCCTTTAGAATTAGTTTTCTCTGCACTTGCCTGTGCAAACATGTAAGTTAAAATGCATGTCACCTCTTTGCCATGCTTCAGCAAGGGCAATGAAAAGAGAATGTGACCTCTTGTGTGGCCTGTAACAAGCATAAATTAATGATGACTTAATATGCATTCAATGTGGAAAAAAGTCCCATATTTCATAAAGCTTTATAAATAAAGATATCTTCTAGGGTTGATTACAAATAAACCAGAAGAGAATCAAGCAGGTAATGTGGAAATACAAAGTAATAAAGATTGATTCTTACCTTTTGCTTTTGTAAAAAAAATGAGACTCATGTTTATGTTTGTTTATATGAATTGGCCCCAAACGGTGTTGGAACTGGTTCATAATTCCCACTCAGATTTTTAGAACTTACAATATTTAATTCCTGCAAGTTCTGTGAAAATAGACAGCCAAGTTAAGACAGATTATTCATTTCTCATTGAAGAAACAGGCTAAAATGAATTAAATCCCCATTAGACATCAGAGAATCCATGCCTAAATCCATAGGAAAAAAATATTTCACTGTTTGCAGAACTACTTGTATTGAATGAGATCACAGAGATATAACATCACTATGACAGAATCTAATCACCACTCAACAAACATTTTGGAAACAAGTCAGCAACCACATCTGCTTCACCAGAACCACAGCCTCATGTGACAGGAAGCTTATTAGAGACCCTGTCTCTCATTATTTTGTTTTTGCTTATAACTTCTCAGCGTGAATATTCAATATTGCAAAACCAAGCAGCTTCCTTTACAAACCATCCAGAAAGGAGAAAAAAAAAATTGTGTCAAACATTCCAGATCCTGAAGAAATTGATGCCTGTGGAGCTATGGATTTCTACCAGCAAAACATCTGGCACAAAACAACATTAAACATTAATAACTTGCTTCTCTTTCGCCTTACCATTGGTATGAGGCAGTAACAACTCCTCTGAAGTTTTCTTGATGTATCAAGCCTGAAAACAAGACAAAAGAGAAGAAATCCAGCCCTTTAAACATAGGAATGTAACTCAAAGTACCTTATTTTCTTAGTAGCAGAGAATGTTACATTGTGAGACATTTTTCTTGGTTACTATACATGAAACAGTTGCTTTACAATACTCTCAATTGTGCAATTTAGGAATTCCCATTTGGTGCTCTTTCATGGCTTTGGTCATAGATCAGGAGTCAGAGCCTCTAAGCAGGTAAATTTGGTAAAATTTACAGGGGAAAACACCACTCCTAGGAAAATCTGTCCAGGAGTGAAGCCAAATGTCCAAAGTCTCAGAGTAACAGTAGCTCTGTGTACTCAGCCTTCCTTAGCTGAAACACTTCCTAAAGTAAAAGGATTAATCTGAAACATTTCCTAAAGTGAAAGGATTCATCTCAAACACTTCTAAATTGGGTGATTGTTGCTCTAGGACACGAAATAAAATGACATGGACACTGGAATCTCCAAGGTAAAAAAGGGGCCTTTACTTTTCTGACTCCAACATTTATAGATTTCCAAGAGTGACAGTGGACTGGAGGGTGACAGTGCCACCTCTCCAACGACACTGGACAAACCAACAATCCATCAAATTTCTCCTCCTCCATAAAAGAATGCAGAACAATAAGTTATTTACAGAAAGTGTGTGAGAAACTTTGTTACAAGAATATAAACATCAGAAGGCTTAGAAAATCTTAAAAAATCAGGGCCACAGGTGGTTCATGTGCACCAGCCCTTGAGTCACCTCTGCAGTCACAGCTGGTGATGTGAGAGCTGCCCCTCCTCACTGTGCCCAGCAGTGGGAGGGTTTTGGGAAGAAGACTGGGGCTGTGGAATGTTGTGTGACTGCACCATGGGCACCTCCATCTGTCGAGTGGCATCAGTCCTGTGACACACCACACTCCTGTTTTCACATTCCTCAGCTCTGCAGGAGTTTTCCTTGCACATAAGGCTGGGCTGGCAGTGGCATTTGGAAGTGCTGAGCTGTGGGGTAGCACTCACCTTCCCTGGCAGGCAGGTGCTGCATGGATATATCCCCAGGAGGGCCCTGTGGTGGGCAGGCACATTTTACACAGACCAGAGCTCTCAAACAGGGTCCCACTCTGCAGACACCTCAGACAATATCTTCCCAAAACCTCTGGATAACCTTTCTTTCTTCTTTCTCCATCGCCTTGTGGACAGATAAAAAACCTTTCAGGGAGATCTTAAGTCGGTGTTGCCATTTCAACCCCACAGATGTCAAAGTGATTTTTACACTCTTTCTGCTCAGCTAATTGCCAAGCCCCAACAAAGGCACTTTAATGGGCTGCACCAGGCAATAAACCATCATCTATTGGCTCTAGCAACAAGGAAGGAAGAGAGGGAATGCAAAGCTGGAACAAAGCACAGACCCAGAGCAGGTCCAAATACTTGCAGAAACTGATTTATCCAAATATTTGATACCAGATGTTCTATTCAGACTACTTTAACAGAGCTCCACAGAACATTAAATGCTTCTCGTGTTTTCAGTATCCAGCCCACTCCATCTGGGCATTTCTGCCACAGGGCACAAACAAAACACTGCTTAATATTAATCAAAGAAGTGATTTTTGCTCTCTTTGCAAGTTCAATATAAAAAGAGTAAGAGCAAACATATGCTAAGCTGTTCCTGGGAACACTGAACACAACAGAGGAGCTGTCTTGGATTACAACATTTCCAAATTATGCCCAAAGTCTTGTTTTGGGGAGGGTATATTACCACAAACATTGTGCTAAACTGGAGCACTCCTCATCTCTGATTAATACATATCTGGTTCATAATATACCAAATTCATATTTCCTTGCTGACCTGGAGTTTTCACAGATTATTGCATAGCTCCTAGTCCATAGAAAAGTTCTATCCTTTTTCTAGGACATTTACTTGGGTATCACTTCTTTACAGATAACAATTATTTTTGTCTATGCCCATTTTTAGCCCCATGGACTCCTTGTTTTCCAATATAAGTTCCTTCTCTCTAGCCCATTAACAATCTGTAGCCATATGTACTAAAAATTACTACTTAGTGCACACATCTGTGCAAAACCTTTCTCCAAATTATTTTAATTCTTGAAATCCAGGACTACCCACATTTGTTAAAGAGTACCAGGCTGTTGAGACGGTGCAGTGGCAGCTGAAGTCACTTTATTTTCTCAGCTGCCAGTGCACTCTCCTAGTCTCTTTCTGCTGATTCAACTCTGCAAAGGGGAAGGATAACAGGATAAGTATCTGGCCCAGTTTTCTCTCCTCTCCATCATGGATTTAATTCACCTACTTTTCTTAACTGCCCCATCTATTGCCACCTCACTTTCCTCCTTCCTTGTATCTCTTGCTCCCTCAGTCAGTAACTCCAACTCAGAATACAGCTCTTCTTTAAAAGATGTGACCTTCTCTGTTGTTTCCTGCCCTCCCGAGAGGATGAAAGCCCTGCCAACCTTCCCTTATAAGTTCCTTCTCTAACTGGCTGGAGTCTCTTTCCATGAACTCCTTGTGCATCCCAGCAGGTGCAGCTGGACCGTGGGATGTGCAGAGCTGCCTCTGTCCCAGCGCCACCGAGTTCTTGTGTGTTTACTCAGCTCAAGCACTGGATGGTGCTCTTGGCACTTCCATGCTGCAAAAGTGCTTTCCAAGCTCTCCCACTTCTCCCGAGAGCTGTAAAAATTCCCCGGGGTCACATACAGTTGCAGGTCTAAGCCTCTAAATCCCAAGAAGGGCATGTTTTGACTACACAGAATATGGCTGAGGTTGCAGTGGAAGAGGCTCAGCTAGGTAAGGACAAATGCCAAATGAAATGTCACTGCCTATCACACACAAATCCACCGAGCAGTGGCTTTCACATTCGGCCTCAAATATTTTATTTGCTAATTGGTTCCTTATCAGTGTTCCCCATAGCAACAAGGAGATGTAAGTGGCATCAAGTGGGCTGAGTGACATTATGTCTGCATGTAAATGTGACTGGGATTGTGCATGGAGGGGATGATCTGAGGGAGGTTAACAACATAATGTAAAACCTCCTGCGGTCTCAGAGGAGAAAGGAGCTTCTTAATGCTGCCTGTGTGAGGTAGGGAAGCTATCTCAGCAGCAAGCCTTTTTGAGAGGATCAGACAGATTCTACAGAAAATGAGTTTGTTTGATCTTTTTGCCTACTAAGAAGTATTGATTTTACACCAGATGTTTGTCTTCAGTTATTTTTTATAAGAAGGTCAGAAGATTTTTGGTATTCTTAAAGGCGTCATGAATAAGCAAAGGAAATATACTTTATAGAAGAAAAAAAAAGCTAAAGTGAGATAGGAGATAAATGTTCCATTTTTTTCCTTTCTTTTGCTGATTTTTGTGCATCCCCAGGCAAATCAAGATGTCTCTTTGAAGTTGCTCAGCCTTGTATATTGCTGATAATTCCTTCTCTTCCAGCTCTTCTAAAAGGCTCTTTCTTCAATGGAACGTGCCATAAAAGTACAAAATATTTTGTGTGTCTGCATCTAAGGAACATAGGTCTACAAAAGGCACTCCAGCAAAATAAAGCAAATAGAGAGATTGCTGTAGCATTTAGGAGAAATCAGGGAAAAAGGGAATAAAAGGACTCATAAGGATGGGGTGGCATTGATGAGAAACATCTGGACTAGCTGGATGTACCCACTGACCTAAGAGGTGGGATTTAAACCTGTATTGATAAGTATTTGGACTGGACCACCTCTGGCTATACAGACATCAGCATAGCCCCAGAAAAGGCTCAGGAATCACTGAAGAATCCCACCTGGAGGGAGGCCTTTAATTACACTTTCCAACAATCCTGCCTGGATTAAACATTTCAGAGGGGGGCTTGTTCATCTGAAGGACTTGCATAGATTTGATGATGCCCTGAAAGCCTGTGGCAATTCTTCAGCTGCTTAGTCCACTCTTCACACAAAGATTTCTCCATCTTCTCGGGTATCCTCCTTCTAAATGTCTCCAAAGACAGTTCTGAAAGGGACCAACTGAGGGTTAACAGCACTTGGATGAATAAAACACTCCAAACTGAGCACTGCTGTTGAAGCCTTAACATGGAAATCTTTTGGCTACACCATTTAATACGACACACACGGGACAATGAATTTTACAGTCCTTGCAACACTCCCTCCTTCTCTTGGCAAGTGGGCATTGCAAACCATTAGAATTTATGGGATAACTGAGCTGCTTGTGCCTCAGAGGAAGAAAATAGGATAAATGGCCCAGTGCAGCAGATCTGCCATGACTCATCCCATGGAGTTAAGGACCCGGCCGCCTCAAGATTCGGAAGTTGAGTGCAGGAGATGCTACTGCTCAGAGAACTGCTACTACAGGCAATACTTGAGTGTAAAACTGCCTCCAGAAGCAGGAACACTCTTGTTATTTTAGGTTTTTAAAAGAAAAGTGTAATCTCATGCACAGAGTGAAAAACAAGAGAGTTCTCTCTGGGGTGCCACTGCCCTCACTGTCCCCAGGTACAGGACCACATTGGGTTTGCTCAGTGAGGTCTGAGAAATGTGTGGTGACTTGCTGGAATCCTGGCTACTGAGAATTTTAGACTTTCTGTGCTGACAGGCACTGACCCTCAAGAGAACACTGCATTTGACCTGAGGCTGTGGAGAAGGCTTCCAAAATTGAATGATAAAACTGGGATTATAGGTGTGTAGTTCAAATAGAAGTGTGTAATATCGCATGGTAGAAAATTTAAAGTTTAAGGTTTTAAAATATAGTAATATATATAAAACAAGATAGACATTTTCAAACAGAAGCTAGTCCTTCTTCTTCACCTTCTTCTTAAGTTTAAATAGTATTATATATTAGATTTAAAAATCCACATTAAATACCACAACTAATTAGCTATTAAGTTAAAAATAAAAATAATTTAAGTATAACTTTTTAATTAAACTGTTTATCCTTAAAAAAAACTTGTAAAAAAAGAAATAAGACTCCATTTTTAGTTTATTAAAATAAAATACTATTAAACTCACCATTTATAAAACTATAATATAAATAAAAACTAATAAACATCTAAATCCAAACAAAAAATACCATTTCATACATTTAGTCCCAACTCTAACAAAAAAACCCAAAAAACTCCACAGTGTCTGACATGGTCCTTGCTGTAAAGTGCCTCTCTCCTCTCTTGTGACATCCTGCTGCAATAACAGAGCTGCCAGGAGGGAGCCTTAGTCCAAGTCTGCCCTCAGCAGAGATTCAAGTAGAGATGCTGGTATTGCAGTAGTTGCAGTGTGTGCAGGTAACTTTGTAATGCAGCTTTAGTGAGTCTGAATGGGCTGTGGCATATTTTTAGATCCTCCCAGGAAGGAGTGTGCAAGCACAAAGCAGAGTTGTGCCTCCCTGCAATGGCAGTTCTCATGCACTGCTGAGCAAGGATACCCAAAAGGCTGTGTTCATAATGTGCTCTTTGTTACTCACACAGACTGAATTGCTGATTTCTTGATTAATTTGCAGTAAGAAAAATTGTTTAGTTTCATGGTATATCACAACATTCAGTGAGCCTGTCCCTTGGGAACACCAAGACCTTTCAGATCTTAATATAGACATCTTTCAAATGAGATCATTAACGAGTATATATCTGGATTGAGAGCCAATGCAAGCACTTCGATTTTTTCCCTGCCAAATTTTCATTTTTGGCTCCATTTTCTTCCCATATATTCAAAGAACTGCACCACATGGAATCCTTTAAACAATAGATGGGATAACATAATTTTTCAATTGCTCTTGCAAAGGTTTTTAACCACATAAACTATTCCAGGGTTGGCTAAGAAGTTACCATTGCAAATAATGTAATTGTTCCAGACTAAATTCCTTGCATTCCTGAAGAACTTTTGAAGCAAAGAGCATGACTGATTTGGGATTTTTAACCAGCCTCTTTATGGTAATACTTAGATGAATGTAAATTTTCTCCAAAAGCTTTGCTTTAAAAAGAAAGGACCAAAGCCCAGAAACACTCCTAGCTGCAGAACCAATACTTAATGCTAATGACCCGTTGATCTCAACAGAGAGAAAATAAACATTTAAAAATTAGGAAACTGCGCACTTTATTTTAAACAATAAAAAAAGCTGAGAAAAACAGTAGACAAAATCTGGTGAACCTAGTGCAAGCAATAAATTCTGGTTTTCCTCTTCTCTTTTGCAAGCAGGACAAGGCTGTTACTTGCCTTTGGAACGAAGTCAAGGCTCACTGTCCTGCACCACCAAGCTTCTCCTTAAAGATGTGTGTGACTTCTGCTTCCCTGGGCTTCACCTGGAATTTCAAACACACGGTTTTTTTCTGGTAACATGTTTACTCTTATCATCTGAAACATTCTTGTTGCATTCCTCCAAAGGTGATGTCATTGCATGGTTTGGCCAGTGGAGACTGTTGCTCAACTCTCCTCTGGGTAGAGTAGGTGGGGGAGATGAAATCTCCTCCTTGCTGAGGCAGAGGGCCCCAGTTCTGCAATTCCCATCCCCTGTGGGTGCACTGGAGTTTAGCCTTAACAACACACAAAGCCACTTCCCAAATCCACCTCGTTACTGAGCTTTCTTGGGTTAATTGAATCAAGCAGTGGGTGGTTGAGGAGGTGAACTGCTCTGGGAGCAGGGCCTGTGATTCACTGCAAACCCCCATCACACAGGGCACTACGGAATCCAACTTCTTTGTGGCCAGTAAAGCAGTAGATATGGGGAGCAGCATTTCAGAGAGCCTTTTGGATCTCCACTCTGATTCTGTGCTACAGGCCAGCTTCTCAGTTCCCACACACCAGCCTGTTTCCACTGGATTCACACCAGATGCAGACTTGGCCTTGCAAGTCCAGAAATTCAGTTTATCTTTTTAAAGACTCTGGGTTTTGTAGAATTGGCTTAGCTGTCATATGAAACAATAGTATCTTGTACCACTCAAAACAAAAGGAATGAGCTGTGTATTTATTAGCCAAACTTCCTGTGAATACAAAGCTTTGGGACCATGCTTCCCCAGTGTGATCACAGCCCTGCCCCTTTAACCATCCCCAAGGAGGGACTGGCTGGAGCTGCAGGGACTGCCCCAAAGCTGTGCCCTTTGCACAAGTACAATGTATGTAACTGGGTCTTGTCCTGACATGGAGCTGGGACACAGCTAGGGTAACTCAACCAGCCTCGGGATCTGGGACTAGTGTCACAGATAAGGACAGTGATAATTACCTTCTCCAAAGCCTCATGAAAATAGATGCCTCAGTTGAGGCTAAAGTGCCCCAAGTAAAGGAAAAAAAAATAAAGGCAAAGACACAGAAAGAGAAAAATCTTTCTACATGATCAAAAAAATAAGCAGGGAAAGTTTCCTTTGGAACTTGAGTACCCATAAGCACAGAAGTCAATCAACCATAAGATCTATTAGAAAAACAGATGTAATCAGATTTAATAAGATTCAATCTTTATCCACTTATTTGTTTTATTTTCCTCAAGGAAAATGAAGATACTTCTTGTCTCCTAGATATGTTATGTGAATTACTTCACTGTTCTCTTTGTAACCAAACAACCCCAGCCTCCTTTAGTTTCCTCCTGGTCTCCAGCAACCACTGTGTGTTCACACTCACTGCTTACTCCTGCATGATACTGTCCAAACAAAACCTGAAAACTTCTTTTTTTCAATGAGCCTGCAGGATTACATTTCAGGCAGAGTGCAAAGTGACAGCTACTCCTCCACCTGTACTGACACAGCACACACTCTCCAGGAAGATGCATCTTCCATTCACATGTGTCTGCTGCATGTGGTGCTGATGCTCAAAATGCCCATGTTAGGCTTTTAGGCCAAATAAATTTGATAGAAAATCATGGGATTTTAAGGAGCATTATTTCTGGAGAAGCTTATTCCAGAATAGTCTCTGCTCACCTGCGTCACTGATGCCTTAACACTGCACTCGACTAACATTCACACCACCAGGACTGGAATCCAGGACTTCTGGTCTCTGCTGGTTCTCTGCTGCAAGACCTTTTCCTCTGACTGAAAACTGCTGCTAAACCTCCTTTAGTTCTTCTAAGATTTAGCTGAGTCATGCTGGGAAATCCTTTGAGATCAAGGCTATAAGAACTACAAGTGAGTAGAATTAAATGGGACATTTTGGGAGGCACAGAGGAAGTTACTCAATTGTTTCAGTTAGAATACATTCTATTAGATACTACATAAACTTTCACCTCTGTCAAGTCCAATTACTGTCCAGAAAAGAAAGATTAAGTAAGAGCCACACCTATAAAGCTAGTACAGCTCTAAATTGAAGAACAAGAAAGGAAAATAAAAGTACAAACCCCCTGAGAGTTCTTATATTTTTCAAACTACATATAAAACCCATTCAGAATGTAAGCTCGGGAGTTCAGATAGAGGCTTGGAAATGTTGCAATTCCAATAGTCAATATCGTGTCATCCAGACTATGGAAGTGATGAAAGTGAAATGATACTTATCCCTTAATAAGCACTTGTAGGTACAGCAGATATCAAGCTTGTTATTATCTTACTTGCTTTTTGCAGCAGGAGTGGTGCTGCACTGAGTTTGATCCTTGACCGACCAGAATGTGTCAGAGTTTTGCCCCAACATGAACAAGATGAAATTAGCTGCTAATGTGGGTGCTCTGAGGTACCCATATGAACACACACCAGGGTGGAGTTTCAAGAGCTCAGTTCCTACACTCAGGACTAGATTTTCAGGGAGATTCATGCACTGAATGCTTGTAACATCCAGCTATTTAGAAAAAAGCCTAAGAAGGAGCTAAGAAATTTGTAAATGTACCTCAAGTGATAGATACTTCATCCTTTGATCACTTGCCACTAAGTCAGCAGTTCTGTGAGCAGCTGACACTTCTGGGTTCTCCCGATTTCCATGAAGAAATCCCTAGATGTCTTAATTTGGGAAGACCAAAAAGTTAAGTCTTTAGTTTAAGCCTGCTTTATACAATAGCAAAGATTGAGAAAATTTATCTCAACTGATCAAAAAGGGCAAAATGGAATAATTTTCAAAGACTTCCTATTTCAGGTTTGCATTTGGTTTAAATGAGCAAAAAATTAATGGGAAATGCAGAATCCTGTGCCTTGCCATACCATGTATTTTGGCAGCAAGGCTTGAAAGACAGTGGCAACAAGTGAGATTCAGTTTAAAAGTGACTCATTTTAGGGTATGCAAGCCATAAGAAAAGTGAGTTGTCACAGATCCTGACCTTGAAAGGAACTGGTGTTGTAATTTCTACTCCAACTCTGCATTCTGTGATTTTACATGTGCTCAAATGACATAGATCTACCATTTTATTGCTAGAACCTGGAGTTCAGACATGTTCTCCCAGTTAGGTGGAAGGACTAAAACCCACCAAAGGACTAAACCTCCATCAACACAGCCCAACCATGGGTGCTGGGGAAGGGACCCCTCGGCAGGACAGGCTCCTTCCACTGCCCAGCCAGGTCACAGCTGCATTATTGGTGTGACAACAAGTGTGACAACTAAAAATAGGCCAGGGACTAATACACTGATTTCCATGCCAAGTGTGTAATTTACTAATAAAACTTCCTGATTGTTTGCAGGCAAATCATGACTTTTGAGGGTCATTTGTCCATGAGGATTTATGAATCTTGGGTGCTTCCATCCCCTTCAGGGTGAGTCATCACCTCAGTGATGTGACACTCAGTGCCATGGCCAAGGTGACAAGCTGGGGATCAGTCTCAGGTTGGACTCGATGAGGTCTTTTCCAACCTCAGTGATCCTGTGATTAAAGGGCAGAATTTCTTGATGTTGTTTCCTCAATAACGAACATTAGTTATGCCTCCGGGCTGTAGGCCCGGCCATTTCTCTCTTGCCCGGGACTGAGGGGCCAGGCCGGGCAGGGACTCGGGAGAAGCCATCATCACCCTCACCCTGTCTCCGGTCCCTTCTCCAAGTTCTTTTCCCCGGTCCCCAATATCTGTCTCTGTCCCTTTACTCCGTTCCTGGTCCCTGGTCCTGGTATTCGGCCCCTGTTCCCCATTCCGGTGCCTGTTCCTTGCCCCTGTGCCCCGTCTCTGGCTCCCGGTCTTTGTCCCAGTCTCTGTCCCTGGTTCCCGTTCCTGCTCCCTATCTTTACCCTCACTCCCTGTCTCCTTTCCCATTCCCAGTCCAATCCAATCCCGGTCCCTGGTCCCGATTCCCGGTCCCCGTCCCCCGGTCCCGATCCTCGCCTCCCGGTCCCGATCCTCGCCTCCCGGTCCCTCCCCGCTCGGCGGCCGCAGCCGTTCCCGTGTCTCACCGTGGGCGCCTGCGCGGGGCTCCTCCTCCTGCTGCTTCTCCTCCTCCTGCCCGTCCTCCCCTCCCGCCGCCGCCGGCCGCTGTCAGGATGAGGCGGAGGAGGCGGTGGCTCGGCCCGGCCGCTCCCGTCTCTCTGCCCGTGGCGTAGCGGTCCCCGCCCGGAGGAGGCCGCGGCGGTGCCGCCCGCCGAGCCATGGCCCAGCCGGGCCCCAGCGCCCAGACCGAAGGTACCGCGGGGGCGGCGGCGCGGCCTGCGCAGCACCGGGCTCGCCTGGGAGCCGCGCCGGCCGCGGGGCGAGGGCGGCGGCCTGGGCGCGATCGGCCGGGCAGGGTCCGGGGGCCCGCATGGAGCGGAGACCCGCCGGGAGGGAGCGGGGAGCGGTCCGGGGAGCTCGGCTGGGAAGGCCTTGGGAGGGGGCGGGAGACAGCGCAAGTGGATTTTTAGGCTGTAAATGTGGAGCAAGGGCGGCTCCCGGCGCGCACGGAGCGGGGATAACGCTGGGAGGACGCGCTGCTGCTGGGGAACGGGAGCCCAGCCGGGATGGGACGAGGCCTCCCCGCCCTGGCAGGGGAAGGGTGGCGGTGTATCCAGGCAGACATTGATCCTCCGAGTGGGACGCCGTCGTTGGTTTGGCCACGGCGGGAGATGTTTGGCTGTGTTCGAAAAGGCACTCGGAAGGTGCAGGTTGGGTGTGCAGTGTCAATAGTGTGTTTCTTTGCTAGAAAAGACAAAGAAAATAACAGGTCTTCTCTCAAGCTGATATGTACCTGTGCAGAAGGAAGCTAAGCTTTCCCTGAATTTCCTGCTGTGGTAAGGTTGTTTCTGGTTTGAGAGGAATTGTGAACGTTTTTTACCTTGGAAGAGGTTACAGAGCTGCGTGCATATAAAAAAGTTGTAGGTAATGCTTAGCTTGGAAGGTGAGGTCGAAGGGACAGTGTTTATTTTACTGTATGGGATGTATGGAAGGGAATCCTGCAGGCTTGGTGCTCACCCAGCCATTGGACTAGGCCAGAGCTCTCCTCTTCTAGAGAACACTTGAGTTTCCTTGGGGAAGCACTCTGTTAGAAAAGGGCAATGATGTATTCTTAATTATGCATGTCTAGGGAATTGCGTGGGCCTTTTTTTTTTTTCCTTTTTGTGGAGTTACACCAGAAAGTGCTTATCCTTAGGGATTTCAGCCTGCCTTTTGAGAATTTTAGTGATGAAGGTGCTTAGATTGTGGGGGTTTCCCTACATTAAGATCAGTCGCTGCTGGCTTGTCCTTTGAGAGCACTGAGGGGAAGGTGAGTTTCCCTGCTGTCATGCTTGTAAGGTCAGTACAGGTAGGGGTTGTTCTCCTGTACTTTGTGGTGAATAACCATTGTTTATTGTTCTTCTAAGGGCTGCAGAACAACTTCCAGCAAATTTTCTTCTTGGCTCTCGCAGACTGTCTCACTGCAGGTGTGCAGGGGAGCTGTTCAGTGTACAAATGTTTGCTGCCCCTTGACCAGAAGGGTAGCTGTAGGTTTGTAGTGTATTAGAAGATCCACGCTGGATGTATTTGTGTTGTTGCTATTTAAAAAGTGCAAGTCAATTGAGTGGTTTGATAGGTTGGTGAAGCCTGTCTTACAGGAGGTATGGATTGCTGTCTTTTTCCTGCTCCCTAGCTGTGGGGAGGTGAGGGTGCTGTAGAGAAAGGGACTGGCTGGAAAGTTGGGTGGGTTCTGAAAGTGGTTGCTGTGTCCTACAGTGAAGAATTGGAGCTCCTAAAATGGTTCCTCTCCCCATCCTCCTTTGGCAGCCATAGGCCGAGTTTGGGGTTTTTATCCACTTTGTTGTTCTCATTTGTGTTGCTTTTGTTTGTAAGTAATATACCAAAAGTGTACCTTGAAAGTGTTCTATTTTAACGTGGAAAAAATCAAGAAATTAATTCTTTCATATCTTTAGTTGTGTGCACTGGATTTATTGCTTAAAGGAGTAGCATAACCTCCAATTTAAGATAACATATGACAAAATAAAACTGGATTAGTATGTTTCCCTAAGGAAAAATAATGGGTTTTTATAATTACTTATATTGATTATAAATAACTTATGCATTCTTTACTCATGCAAGACACATCCGCTACGATTCGTTTTGTGGAAAGCAAATATAAAACTACTACTTTTTCTGCTGTGGTAGAAATAACATATTGGAATAACATGAGAGGAATTAATGTAGAAATTGTTTTCTATTCTAAAGCCTGCACTGCAATGAAAATGGGCCCAAGAATAGGGGAAGGAATAGTGCAGAGAAATAGGAAAAGAATGGGTGTTGTGTCCTACCCTGGTTTGTACTTTGAATTGGTGGAGACATTAATAACCCTCTAATCCACCGTGTGGGGTAACAGAGTTTCTATATGATAAGAATCACAGGGAGGCTGAGGGCAGCCCTTGGCTGCTGCTGGAGCTTTGTGCTCTGTGCTGGGAGCTCATGATCTTGCCCTGTACTGCAGGTAGGTATGTGTGTGCTGCCTGCTGATCCTGGTCAAGAGGCTTTTTTTGGAGAGATTTTAATTTATGTGTGTTGTCTAGATTGCTTTACCACAGCTGTAATGTCTTATTTTTCAAAATATTTTTACTTTGAATATAATATTCAAAATTCAAACCTCCCAGGCTCCCTGGGTTTAGTTTGGATCTGGGTGCTTGCCATCTCTGAATGTAAGGTTGCCAAACAAAATGTGTTGGCATAGCTTTTCCCTATCAGAATTCTCAGGATTTAATTCTCCTTCTCATTTCTGGAAAACACTTCGATGAAGGAACTGCAGTAACATAAAACATTATTTCTTCAATACTAAAGTTAATTAGAATGATAGGCCAATTATTAAACTCTTCTTACTGCTCTAAACTTAAACCATTAGTGCAGTCAGACTGATAATTAGCATATCCATTGATATTGTTCAGTGATAAACTGTTAATGGCACAGTCTATCAAATATTCTAATAACAACTTGCTGGCAGAAGGAATTGATCCAGTATTGGAGTAACTCAGGCCAGTAAAAAGTGTCAGTCTGGGAGTGGTGGGAGGCAGTGCCAGCTCTCAGAGGAGAGAGCTGCTCAGCTATAGATGGAAGATTGGAGGATGTTGCCATATTGACTTTGGTGCCACCAGCAGTCTGTGATCCCCATTGTGTCCCTGTGTCAATGATCCAGGATCCCAACAAGAGCTGGGACTTGCTGTCACTGTCACACACTCCAGGGACAAACGTTGCTGGTGGAGAGGACAGGGATGTCACAGAGAAAATTAACTAACAAAACCTCAGGTGCTTTTATATTTCCACTTATTTTCCTTGTAAGTATATCACTTTTAAACGAAATTCAAGGATCTAAAAATGCTATTACTCATCTCCAAGCTAGGTGTGGTTCGTAGGGGACTGGCCATGAGTGCTGATGTTCAGCTCTGCCTTGTTGATGGAACTGTCAAATGTCAAACTCTTATCCCTTGGGGAGTAACTTCAAAATTGTTGGTACTTTCCAAGAGGCAAAAATATTTCTTCCCTCACTTTCATTTTGCTTGGTCCTTGCTTTATTATTATTCAATAATTACTGATATTATTACTATATTATTACTAATATTATAGCAATGTTATTACTAATATACTAAAAATGCATTTTAATTAAAAGACAAGCATTCACACTTAATTTTTTTTAGGCTGTGTGTTTTTCTGTCATTTCAGTGGACAAATCTGGAATTTGGTTTCAAGAAAACAGACATCTTGAATGTACATGTTACTAAGGAAGTTTTGATCTGTTCAGCAGGTCAGTTTGCTCTGAAATGGGAATATCCACATTTGGGTGTCTGTTTTCCCGTTGAAGTAAAATTGCAAATCTCCTAATTTTGCAAAATACCCTGACCATGTCCTTTATCATTACCTGTTGATCTGCCAGAAGGCACAATGAATATGCTTTAACCTATGGACTGACTCTCTCTTGCATTTTGGACACTGGCAGATGTAAATTCTTTGCCCATTTTTATTGCTTCTTGGCCACTTCACCATTGTCATGGAGAAGATGGACTTAGTAATGTGTTTTCTTCCCTTCCTGGCCTGGTGCCTCTGGATGCTTAACTGCTTTCCCATAGCCCTTGGTGGGTGGACTGGATTCCCACTGTGAAACTAGTTTGTATGCACTCTCTTGAAAGTGATTGAAGAAGGAATTTTGTTTTAAAACTTTCAAGAAGCTAAACCAAACAATTTCTGTCAGTGTGGGAGTGGACCAAATCCCATAGGCTTCATTATGGGTGATGGTTGACTGGCAGACTTGCTGGGTTTTCACTCCAGGCATTTTATTAAAAAGTGCTTCTCAGATGTGAAGTTTTCTATCCTGAATTTAGGTATTTTAATTACACTCTTCTTAAAAAATACCAAATATGTAGTTAAAAAAAAAAAAAAAGAAAAAGCCTGAGTTCATGGTTTTACTCTGACTGAAGTCTTTCAAGGTAAGAACTGGTAACATTGATAAGCAACACTTACTAACAAGGCTGCTATGAAAGACATTGTGTGTGTTTTTCAGAGGAACATCTTCTACATAAAAGGTCTGGTACTTCTCAGTGGTTCAGCATTTACTTGCAGAGTTGATTTTAGTGTCTGATTTAGTAGTGGCTGCATTAATGGTATACTACACTCCACAAGTTATTCTATAAATAGGGTAAGCATTGTGTCATTTTAGTCATAGTATAGTCAGTTAAGCATGATGATGAATTATCTCTGGAAAAATTTAGATCATTTGATATTTTTCTGTAAATTGGCATAGGAAGAACAAGTGAGCAGTGTACCCTTGGTTAATATTTCTGTGCTATTCAGAAGGAGGAGGGGTTTTTTTTACCTGGAAAGTACCTGAGAAAACTTCTGAGTTGTCCTGTTACTCTATAAGCAGTGTCTGTAGTACCCTAAGAGTGCAGAAGTGCAGCATGACCGCTGATATAATGAGGAATTGTGTGCATTTATTTTTTTTCCCCATTCATGTCTCCTTCTGCCAGCCACAACTCCCCTTGGTGTTCAGCTGACTTGTGGTGGTGCTTCCCTCCTTCCTGTTCCTATCCTCCACTTCTCTTCCCAGGCCTGGCTCCTTCAGTACAATGAAGAATAAAAGCTCTTGAATCACCTTTTATGTCTGTTTCCATCTCCTCTGGCAATTCCTGCTCCACACAGCCAAGCAGCAGAAACGTGGCCTTGCTTGCTCTTTGCTCTCAGGTTTTTGCTCCCTCCCTGGTCAAACACCCAGTCAGTCATTTGGCAGTGTCTTGGGCAACTGCTGCTCTTCAGCAGCTCCTCTGGTTTCCTCCTTCCCAGCCACCACCTCAGCTTCTTTAATATTGCTCTTCTTGCCTTTTGCAACCTCTGCTCTGGGGGTAACCCCTGGACCTTGCCCTGTTTTGGCTGCTCCAGGCCTTGCTCTGCTCTGTGGCATCACACACATCCCTCTATTCTTCCTCTTCTGGAGAAACTTGCATGACTCTACAAACTTCCTTAGTGAAAAAATGTCTTTTCCAAGCAATATGGCTCCCTAAATATGCTGAATCAGGAAGGAAGATCTCATTGTGCTTTATTCTTGGTATACAGAGCTACTTATCTGCTTTTCAGCCTTGCCTTATGCCTGTTCAGGTTCTGAGTGGTTTTTCAGAACAGATTATACAATTTTGAGGCAGTGAACTTCAGTTACCTAATCACAAGGTTGGCTGACATCTAATTCTTTAATACCTTGGTATCTTTATAAACTGCAGTAGATAAGGGCCTCAGAGATTGCAAAAAATTCATTGTTGGAAGTTAACTTATGCCTCTTGGAAATAGAAGTAGAAAATAGAAGTGTTCCATCTTTTGGCTATCAGAGCAGTTCTGAAAGTTGGTATCATTTGAGAGGAGGACAGGAAACAGCAGAGCTGTGATCTGCTCATTTGGTTCTGTGTGCAGTTAAGGGCCCTGTCATGTGTGTCTGGCTGGGTTAGGAACTGAAAAATAACCAGAATCCTGGAGTGAAAAAAAAAAAAAGGCAGTCTGATTTTTAGTTACTTAATAAGCCAAAAGCACTTAATAAGCCTTACTGTGGTGAGTCACACTGAGAAGAAATTTAAATTTGGGTGGGATTTTATTAATATTTATCTTGTTGTATTTTGTGGTTTTTGAAAGTGTTTTTTGGTAGAGCTGTGGAGCAAAAATGCAATAACAGAAGTTATACATGGCAAAGTGAATTGGAATCAATAACTGGAAGGCAATGGTGGCATTAACTGTGTATTCCAGAGGGAATAGCCTGGAGGTGAGAGGGAAGGATTACCTGGGGATCAAACCAAACCAGCATTGTCGATTATAATGGTCTTCCCATGCCTTTAAGCCACTGACCTGAATAGACTGTGTGGTTTGTATTGTATCTTCTGCCAATACACGTTTTTAGCTTACAGATAATTGCAACAAGATTTGCAGTGCTGTTTAAATGGCAACAAAGGCGAGGAATATGCACAACAAAAGGAGAAACACCTCTTTCACCGTTTTTGTAGGTGTTTCCTGTATAACTGTTTATCCCCCACACCCTGCCTTGGTAGGGTAACTTTGTATTTGCATGGCTGGTCACCATTAAAATACTGCCCAACAGAAGTGATTTATTTTCATCTATGCTGCATCAGTGCTATGCAAAATGAGGAGGCAGCACCATGGTTGGTTGCTTTAAAAAAATAACAAAGCAGTAACTTGCAAACAGTAATGCAGATAAAACCACAGAGTATAATACAATCCTTACATCTGGGCGTTCAGTGCCGTTGCCTTAATCTACACAGGAAGAAACACAGAGGACTGCTAGAAGTTATTGCTCAAGCAGTAAGTACTTTAACCATCTACAATAAATTTTCATGTCCAGTATCCTTTAAGAAAATTGTCTTTCCTAAGGCTTACAGGAGTTCATATTAGCCTCCCATTG
The DNA here is from genome assembly GCF_012460135.2 of Molothrus ater. NCBI lineage: Eukaryota > Metazoa > Chordata > Aves > Passeriformes > Icteridae > Molothrus > Molothrus ater. Next base: position 4,388,576 of record NC_050498.2, on the reverse strand, counting down.
ACTTCAGGCACAAGAATTGGAACATTCATCTTACATTAACAGTAACCCGTGCCAAAATCCCTCTGATACATTTTATCTGTGGTGTTACCTGGTTTATTTTGGTGAAGTACAAGGCACAAATTTGGCTCTGTTAATTCAGATCATCTGACAGGCTGGCATCTTTATGTCATATACTGCATCTTTTAAATTTTCTTTTAAAGATTGGTTTCAAGTAAGATTTTCTTAATTGCCAGCTTGCAATGTCTGTTTGTATCTTCTCCCATGTGAAATTAATGGGAAGGCAATTAGGCAAACGCTGGGTTCTATGCTTGAGTGACATTTCTAGCTGTGAAGATATTAGAGCTGTCTGTCTGGTCTTCACAGCTTCTGTTGGAGTCTCAGATGAAACTGGAGATAAAGATGTTAAATCTCCAACTGGTGCTTTAACTCCTGATGTTACAAAGTTAAATTTGTTGCAGGCACTGAGGATTACATTTAGCTGAGGATCCATCGGGAGGGGCTGTAATGGCCTGCTACAATGTCTAATCTAACTGTGTATTTGCTTTCCAGTAAGAGTAAATGCGAGCCTAATCTTATTGTGGGACAGGAATGTTTTCTGATGTGTTTTTATCTTCAGCTCTAGGTTTTGTACCAGTCTAAGCACTGGAAACTGCAGTGCAGTGCAACTCTTTCAGCTGCATTTGTTCAAAACCTGAGTGTGTACAAACACTAGTGGGAAACCTGAGCTTTGGAATTTGCTTTCTAATACCAATTAAGTTTGTCAGCTTCCCCTGGAGAGTCTGAATAGAAATCAGGGTTTGAAAAAGGTCATTTATCACTTACAAATATCAGTCATCAAGTCTTTAAAAAGTAAGTTCTGCTGCATGACTACACCAATCTCAGTAGCCACAAGGGAGAGTGGGGGACAGAAGGAAGGCCAGTCTGTTTCTTTTGGCAGACAGCAAGCACTTAGGTTAAACTGATAATCACACTGTACCCATAGGCTGTGGTTTCATGTTGCAGCTAAGCCAGTCTAGAAGGTTGCTGCTGCTGAAAGAAGTGTTCCTGCTCTTTTCTTCCTGCTCCCACAGTCGTGTTTCCCTCATTGCCTTTGTGCCAGCTCTGCACATTGGACCCATCACTGAGCCCAGTTCAGCTCAGTCACCCAGCTGAGAACTACTCACTGCTGCATTCATTAGTTTAATTTAGTGGAAGACCTGATAAGCCTTAGAGCTGGCATAAAGGAAGGGTGTAGACCACACAGTAATAATATGAGAGTCCAAGGGTATCGTTCTGCCGTTTTTTTCACAGTTTACTCTGGTCTGTGTGTTCATTGCCACGTGTGTGTCAGGTCTGCTCTGTGCTCAGCTGAGTGCTAGGTGTGGTCTGCTTTGGGCCTGGTTTGAGACCCACTCCCCTCCCAGCCTCCAGCTTTTTCCTGTATCACTTCTGATGCTGTCACTGCTGTCAAAAGCTCCCATAGCGTGGTGGGGGTAAAAGGCACATGTGCTCACAGTGAGGTGGGAGTGCTGAGTTACCCTGGCAGATGACCACCAGTACAGAAATTGATTTAAAATGATTGTAACTGCAGGCTTAGTCAAGCTTCTGCATTCTGTATTGCTTAGACCCCTGGAATATTTTAAATCATTTGAAAATTTCATGCTGGAGGAGGATTTTCTTCCTTTTTAACTGTTCAGGAATTCATGTAGTTGATAAGCGGTAGCAAAAAATATGAATATATAGAATCTCAGCAGTATTTTCTGTCAAGAAATGAATTCTAGAGGCTTGGAGGAGTACTAGTCTGTTGTTCTCAGGGAACCTATTAAATTGCTGTCAAAACCTTGCTCCAAATAATAGGATCTGTATCCTGTTCCTTATCAAATAAAGATGTTAATTGTCTTATATTATTATTATTTGTCATACTATATTTATCATCACAATGTCTCCATACATATATCTAGCAACAGTATTTTCCAGGCCATTTATTAAGATTTATAACTTTTAAGTGGCTACTCTACAGCCCCATTTTTTCATGCCTACAACCTGCTGTTCTGGCAACTAAAATTTTAAAATTGCTATTTGTGGAAAGTAAGTTTTTACCTGTTCTCGTTCCCAGTTTATTCTCTGTATACCAATTTGAGTGGCCAGATTATGTAGCAAGGGATAGGGAGCCACAGTGGGAAAGAAATCAGGTGTTGATTCCCTTTTGTGCTGCTTGTTCACATCCATAACTCATGAGTTGCTGCTGTTTCTGAAGTTTTTCTGGTACCTGTGAAATTACTGTACTGCTGTCTGGTAGCTGTGCATGTGGAAATAAGTTTCCATGCTCTTGTGATTATTTCAACTTTTGAAAATGTCCACAAAGATGCCAATTTGCTTTAAATGGCAATATCCTCATACCTGTAACAATGGTAAATTACAAAAGCCATTGCCTGTATCAATTTCACAAACATTGGCTTCTTTCTGGTTTCTTCCACATCACCTTCTTGGTGAGCTATATTTCACTTTTGTTACCTGCCTTTAAATTTTTAAGCATGTTAGGTTATCATTAATTTATTCTTTCTGCTCAGAAATTGGGAAGAAGAGTACCAGGGGTGGTCTGTAGCCTGAATGCTCTCAAAGCTGCACCTCAATTCTTGGCCCCATGACAAACAGCAAGACAGCACAAGATCTCAGACTAGTGGTGTCTGGGGGAATTTTGGAATTAATGTAATGGTTTTCTTTTATATATTAACTTACTTCATCAAAGAGAACAATGCAGTAGGGTTGTTTTGTGTTGTTTTGTTGGTTGTTTTTTCCTGAGAGTTGAGTCATACTTTATTCCCATTTTTCTGCCTGAAGAGGACAGCCTTTAATAAATCTGTAGGCGAAGTGATAAACATATAATAAGGTGTCACAGGGATTTTTTTCCTCCCACTGCAAATGAGTCAGCAATTAAATTATCTTGAAAGAAAATCAGTCTGTTGTCTGGGTTTAGCAAATGTTTACATTTTAAGAGAACAGTTATATTAGTGGTGCTCAGAGTGCAAATTGTGTAGGGGGTCTCCTGTAAAATGAGATGCATATCAGAATCTCCCCCTAAATGGCTCTCAATCTGAAATATTTTTATTTCATCAGAACAGCAGATTCCTGCTGGTTTACTAAAACAGACAATATCCTCAACTTAAATTTTCTTTTACTGGGAAGACACACTGAAAACCTCAGTGTCAAGTGGAACTGCCACGTGTAATCCAGTTCTGGATATTTTGGTTATATCATACAAATGATGAGACGTGGTAGTGTGGAAAAACTTGGCAGAAATATTCCTGTGTAAATACGAAGGCTCATTCATATTTTCAGTCTTGCTTTGGTCAGGAAGATTTATGTGAGTTGACATTTTTGGGGACTTGTTTTCAAATGCTGTGGAAGGGAATAGGTGGCTGTGCTGGAGATCTGGTTCCAGGCTGGCGGAGCCTCTGTGCCTGCTTTAAACACCCTCTGTTGGTGTTTGTCTTGTAGGTAATGAGGAGGGACAGGCTGGTGAAATGAAAGGGGCAGGGACGGGTGTGAAGCGTTTGACAGCTGCATTGTCTGAGCTCAGATGTGTGAAATTCTCCGAGAGCTTTGCTGTGCCTGCAGGGTGTGGGGATCTACCTAGGCTGGCAGCGGTGTAATCCAGCTGTGAACCCTCTTGGAGAAATGTGCCCAATTCTTGGGGACTTCACCGTGCCCAGTTCTGTGCTGCCATCACCCTGCTCTTGTTTGCTCTAGCAGTGACTGGTCTGAGTAAATGCCCACAGCCTGTAGAGTAAATAACCCTCTTCATAAATCCAAGGAAACACTGAGCGGTTTTGGTTTGGTTTTTTGTTTGTTTTGTTCTGTTTTTCCAAATTGATCCTCCTGAAAAGAGCAGTTATAAAAAAGAAAAATTGTTAGAGCAAGGGGAACAAGATGCAAGCACTGATGGAGCAGGGAAAATGCTGGTGATTGTGATGAGATTGGTAACTCTGCTCTCTCCATTTTGTGTCACTGTAGATGAATTCAAAGTTCACCAGACTGTAGCTTGCTGTTGACTTTTGAAATACTCTGATATGCATTCAAGCTTAGCAACACTGTGTTTCTGAGGAGATTCACTGGTGGTAGCAGCAGGATACAGCCAAAATCCTTTCCATAGGATTCCATTAATGGTGTTGTCTGGTTGACTTTTCCAACTCTGTGATTCATCCACTGCTGCCCTATTTAAATTATTCAAATAATTGATAAAGCACAGAGTGTGGTTGATTTTCTTGGGGAAAAAATACTAACCAATTGTGTTTTCCTGAAATCTCTTGACAAATTGTTCTCCTCACCAAAACATCAGTGGCAGAGATGAAATAGAGTGAAAACTAAGGATGGTAAAACTTTTTGTGCATTAAGTTGGGACTACTCTGGAGAAGACTGTGTGCACAGAACTGAGAGTTCTGATGGCAGCCCAGTAAAAAGAGAGAAGCAGCTACTATGGTGAGCAGGGATGTACAAAAAGCCAGGCTATAATGATGGAGGTAGGGGACTGTCCTTGGGAAGAAATAATGCTTTTGGCAAATGAAAACAAACTGTTGGAAAAAATTTCAAGCTCACTTTTGTCAGCATGGACATCCATGTTTAAATGCATTCCCATGATACTTGATGTGAGTGAGCAGTGTTCCACTGCAGTCCAATGTGAATAATGGTTAACTAAGCATAAATTTAAAACTAGACTTAAGTTAACCTGGGGTCAGAATGACTAAGTGTACAGAAGAGCATTACTTGTCACATGAAGTGGTTTTACCAAACTGGAAGTCAGGTGTGATTTTCCTTTTCTGGGTGAAATGGAGTGTCATGAGATGGAGATGTGGATGTCAGGAAGCAGCTGCCTGCTTTTGTGTCCAGGAAAGAAGATGAAGGAGGCAGTAACAAAGCAAGGAAGTAGTTAACACATTGTGAGTGCTGTGAAAAGGGAGAAAAAATGGGAAGTGGAAGTGGAAAAAAAAAATGGGGAAGGAGAAACTGTGTGTTGGCCTTCTTTTCCTTGTAGTTGTGCATAAAGAAGTTTACTGTGCTGTTACACAGTAGGGGAAAATCTCTTAGTTGTTACTGCATATGGCTGTTCATCTCTGCAGGTTTAGTTAAGCCATTTAAAGGACCTTTGTTTTCTCTCCCCCTTTTGCTTGCTCTCTTCTTGTGGCTGCCTCGTCCCTGGAAGTGTCCAAGGCCAGGTTGGACAGGGCTTGGAGAAACCTCATCTAATGGAAGGTGTCCCTGCACAAGCCGGGGCTTTGTAATGAGATGATCTTTAAGTCCCCTTCCAGCCCAAATCATTCTGTGATTCTTGATTGTATTATAGAAGAGAGTCCTCCTATTTATTCAAACAGTTAAATTTCTTCAGATTTTAATACTTAATTTAGTTATGGCTTTTCATTTTCTCTCTAAAATCCTTAATGCAGGATGTCACACAGTGTTTAACATAAAAAAGAAAAATAAAGAGTGGGAATAGGCACTATTGAGATTAGAGGCTATAGTGGAAAGATGTTTGTCATCAGCTTCAATTAAAAATAACATTACTTTAAAACTTTAATAATATATTGCAAACTTCCACTTGATGTTAATAGAGTATTTATTACATGTTTAGATGTTGGTAACATACAGTGCTTGGCTGAATATTTTTCATCCTGCACTTGCTGATTTACTGTAATAAATATAAAGCTTCTGTAACAGATATAATGCAGCAAGGCTCTGATCTGCATGGTGATACCTCCATTTGTCAGCAATACCAAGTTTTTATGGATTTGGCCTTAAATTGGTACTGGATTGTTTGCCTGTGAATGTTTAGTCAATAGAGAACAAATTGTGGATGTCAAATAACCTTCAGCTGCACAATCAGCCAGAAATGGCTGGATGAATGCAGCAGTGTCTGAAAGCTGCACTGCCCAAAAGGGGAGAACTGCCTGAGCTCCTTCTGCAGAGCAGCTCAGTGCTGGGAGCAGGTGCTGTGCCAGGGCAGGGCTGTGGGGCAGAACCCCCTGCTTTTCCTTTTTCTGGGGCTGAATTCTGGGTTCTGTGCCAGGGCAGGGCTGTGGGGCAGAACCCCCTGCTTTTCCTTTTTCTGGGGCTGAATTCTGGGTTCTGTGCCAGGGCAGGGCTGTGGGGCAGAACCCCCTGCTTTTCCTTTTTCTGGGGCAGAGTTCCAGGTGCTGTACCAGGGCAGGGCTGTGGGGCAGAACCCCCTGCTTTTCCTTTTTCTGGGGCAGAGTTCCAGGTGCTGTGCCAGGGCAGGGCTGTGGGGCAGAACCCCCTGCTTTTCCTTTTTCTGGGGCTGAATTCCGGGTTCTGTGCCAGGGCAGGGCTGTGGGGCAGAACCCCCTGCTTTTCCCTTTCTCAGGTTGAGTTCCAGGTGCTGTGCCAGGGCAGGGTTGTGGGGCAGAACCCCCTGCTTTTCCCTTTCTGGGACTGAGTTCCAGGTGCTGTGCCAGGGCAGGGCTGTGGGGCAGAACCCCCTGCTTTTCCCTTTCTGGGGTTGAGTTCTCCTCATCACACACAGTTTAACACTCTGAAAGGGGACCTGTGACAATTGGAGGTGTTTGGTGCCACTCTGAAAAAGAAGGTGGCAAGTGAGAAGCCCGGGGTCATTCTCTGCCCTCAAATAAAACAAGGAAAGTGTGTGACCAGTGAGCTTGAGCCATTTGGCTCAGTAAATAAAATGCTTGATGCTTGCAAGTGCAAGTTTGAGAAGAGCAAGTAATTCTTTTCTTCCTGGTTATTTTTTTCCCTCCAGTTTGATCTGCTGCTGTTGGATATCTGTGTATAAGAGCAGTCATTTCTTGAAAAAAAGCAGCCCCATGTCATAAGTCAGGAATTGCTTCTGTTTAACATGCTTATTCAAAGAACCTTTATCTGTTCCTTTGCTCCTGAGTGCCTCATGCAAACAGCTGGGGTTTATTGGGGGTTTATGTGGTTTAAATTGGGGTTTATTGTAAGACTCGGGGGGAGGTTCGTTGTCTTTTTTCATCAAATCCTGTTTGAGTACAATAAAGAAAAGCTTTTAGCAGTCCATATGAACGGTCTGGTGGCAGACTTAGATTAAAAGTTTATGAAGTAGCATAATTGTGGCTCCAGAATGATGTCATGATAGATGAAAATTAGTGCTCATAGAAAATAGTAGAAAGTTATAGTAGAAACTCATACTCATAGAAATAAGTATTTTCCATACTTCTGTCTCAAGCAATGATAACAACAAAAGAATTGTAGAAAATGACAGAAACTATGTATATTTTTGTATCCAAAAAGTTGGTTGTACATGTAGATTTTTTCTGCTCTGTTTTCATATTTCAGCTATGTTGGACTGGACTCTTGATGTCATGTTTGACTCTTTAAATATCAAGCAGAAAGCTCTATGGCATTAATTTTATAAATAGACCTGGTGCTCAAAAATAGTCTTATTGATAATCAGCTTTGTCTGTCTTAGTTCTGGAACGATTGCTACATGTTTGTGTAACTGGAAACTGTCATAAATAAAATTCAACTCTTTTTGGAGCTGGTCTGTGGAACAGCATATAAATTACTAGTCAGTAAGAAATGTATGTTTTTCCTGTGTTTTCCTAAATTGGAATTTTGCTGTGCAGTGGGTTAAGAGAAAGCTGTAGCTTTTTCCACTAGAGTTTCTCTTCATGTATTGCAGCAGTTTCATGGTTCTCCTGCAAATCAATGAGTCTGCTCTGAAATGGATTTTGCTGCACTTCTTTTGAGTTCTTCTCCCTGGTTAAGGCACCTGATGACATTCACTGTGCTTTGCTGTAATGTCAGTGCTCCACAGGAGATGGGGATCCCTGTGTCTGACCTGAGTGTCTCTGCAAAATCAGTGTTGCTAGCTAGAAATAAAGCTACTGATTTAATTGGCATCTATAATGTTGTCATCTGTAGCATTTTTAGCCTAATAATCTGTGAAAAACCACTATTTTAAATTGTTGGCCAGAAGGATTTCTTGTTAGGATTTTTTTAGTTTGGCTATCAATTTTAATTTAAAGTTTTCTCAGTGCTATTTCCAAAGCTAAGAAATCGATAGGATTTTTGGGGGTTTCTTTAGGGTTTTTGTTCATTTCTTGATGGCCTAGGGCCCTAAATAGGGAATTAGGTCTTCTGTGAGGAAATCCAGAGTGTTCTGTGAGGAAATCCAGAGCGTTCTGTGCCGGTGCCGTGCGTGGCCCTGGCTCCGGTGGCAGCGGGCAGGGCTCCAGCAGCGCTGCCCATCTCGGCTGTGTTTGCTCTGCCCCATACCTGGTTAAACATTGATGGCTGCCCTGGCAGCCCAGGCAGTGCTGCCTGCAAATGGATGGCTTGCTTTGGGGCTGCCTTTAAGTTGATAGCAATTTAAGTTTTCTTTTTCAGCTCTCTTATAAGCCTGGGGTGAGTTGGACCTAAATTCAGAGTGCGAATTAAGTGATAAATAACAAAGGCCTAATTGGAAATCTATGGATGAGCCCATTTGCTGCCATTGACTCCAGTGCATGTCCAGGTGGACTCTAATCTGTGCCATGGAGCCCGAGGGTACCTGTGCCTGGGGCTTGGGATCACACTTGTGTTTTGGGAAGTGACTATATGGCTTTTGTAGAAATTGTACCTCTGAAGAAGAAAATAATTTCTTTGTAAACCTAATCACTTAAAAGAAAGGTGGTAGTTGATAGGTTGTCTCAGAAAATAAACTTTATTTCACTTTTACTTCTAATGCAGGTGCATTTGAGGGGATTGATGCTGACCTATAAAGCCTGTTGTCCTCAAGTTTGTGCCTTGTCTCACTGCAGTGGGGATGTGCTGAGGTCTGTCCTGAGCTGTATATGTAGCACAGGTGGTAAAACCACTTTAAACTTAGTATAGAATCGAAAGAACAATGTTACTGCACAGTTGCAGTGATGGATGACCTGCAGTTGAGTTCTTAAAGTGCTTGTTATTTTGAATGCCTGCAGCTGGCCCTGACAGCTGCCAGAGCTCAGTTGTGGAGGGGGTTATTTAGTTATTTATTTATTACTTTTTAGACATAACTGCCAGGCTGTAGAGAGGGGAGAATACTGTAAAAAATGTAAATATTTAAATGTCATTTCCTTCTTGGTGACTCTGCCTTCCCTCTTTCTGTTTGGGCAGGAAGATTTCAAAAGGAAGAGTCTGTTGTTTCCCCAGCTGAAAGCACTTGAACATTCTGCTCTTGGGGTGTCCTCTTGCCCTTCCAACCTCAGCAGAGGCAGCTCACACCTTCAGAAGAAGTACAGCTTGGTTGCTTTGCACTTTCTGATGGGAGCAGCAGCACAGCTGCTGCTGTCTCTCTGCTGAAGGAAGATGGAAAGGGAATTAAGTAAACAAGGAATGCTCGAGTCATCTTTGAGGGCAGGAGAGTTGAGTCTACAGTTGATTTAACTTTCAGGATTACTAACTGTAGAATGAAACAGTTTATTTGTGTGGTCTTCAAAAGAGTGTGTGCAAGGTGAATGATGTCCAGATTCCTCCTTGTTCAGCTGGAATGTGTGCTGGAGGCTGCAGGGTGGTACCTGTGGATGCAGAGCTGCCTGGCTGGCCCTGGCACCCAGCTCCCTGAGGCTCTAGTGCCTGCAGGAGTTTCCCTTGAGGAGCTGAAGCTGAGCTCAAGCCCAGCTCCTTGGGGCCAGCACAGCTCTTGGTGGGATGGTGGAGCAGGAGGTGCCACAGTGGCTGCAGGCTCTGCACAGGACTGTGGGGAGTGGAAGCACAGGCAAACCCCTTCCCTTTGCAAGACTTCAGCAAGAGATCAAAGGCAACCCTTTAACCTTGGGAAGCGTTTTTCCTACCCAGACCTGGTTCCACGGTGTTTCATCCCTGGTTTTGATCCAGACACTCTCTGAACTCACTCGAAGCTTTGCTCTCAATGTCTTTGCTGCAGATTCCTTTCATTTTCTGGAGAACACTCCTGTGCAGTTGGTTTTGAACTATCACATAAGGATCTATCACATAAGGAACTAACCCCCCTCTCTGCTGGCCATAAAAACCTATGTGTTTGTATTTAAAGTGATTAAAACCCCCCCAAAATTAGGATTTTTTTTTAAAAAAAGCGACATTAAAATTTCATCAGTCCTGTATCTGCATTTCTCTTTTATTCAGTACAGAGCTGAAGAGATTAGGTGCTATATTTTGTAACACCATAAGCTCTTATTAACCAGCAATCAGTAAAACATACCTGTGCTCTTAGAAGCTCCTTTTGTTTGTGTCTGCTCTTACTCTACGTCATCTGGTACCAAAAATAACTGACCCCATCTCAATGGCATTGCCCAGCCAGTGTTTTACCACTGCAAGCTGTAGAGCTGACTCCAGCTGTTTGTGAGCCTGGATGTTTGATGCTGAAGTTGTGTAGCCTTTGGAGTGTTTTCACTACGTGAATGTGGTGGGAAGTGTTGGATGGGATACACAAACACCTCTGATGGATCAATATTTTGTGTATCTAGTCTGTGCTATATAGAGGCTGTAGCTGAAGTGATTCACTTTGCACAGCAGAGTTGGAACATGCCCACAAAATGCTTTTGCAGAACACACAGAGACTCATATAGAAGAACATTTTTTTCCCCAGTGCATTGCAGCAGGGAGATGTGTTTTGTTCTGATTCATCAGTCTTTTCTATTTCATATTTGAATTCTGAGGTGTGCAAGGTGAAACTGCCACCTAGAGCAGAACTTGAGGTGCAAAGAAGTTGATATTGCACATGCAGATAGGTTGGTGGTTGTAGGGGGTCTTTATAGCATCATAAAATGGTATAATATGGGGTTTTTTTCAATAATAAGCATGTTATAACAATCTTTGTAGGCTTCCTACTCTTCCTTCTTTTGTTGTACCACCAGATGAAGGGCTGATATGGTAAATCGTGGAAAACAGTGATGTATGTGCCCCCTTGAGGATTTTCACCTGCTGGAAATGAGGAGAGTTTGATCTTACAATCAATTAATTCTCTGTAGGTTGTGGTCATCTTCTGGCAAACTTCTCCAGGTGTAATCTGGTTCATCCTTTGGTTAACATGCAGGACTGGATTGATGATGGCACCTGATTTTTAGCTCACAGGGTTTCTTTCCTGTGCTTTGCCCTTTCATGGCTGTTAGCTGAGCTGCTGTCACTTTGCTTTCTTTGACCTCAGCCTCTGAGCACTTGGTGCTTTATTCCTCAGCCCTCTCACACTTCCCAGGGGAAAAAACCATCACCAGAATTATTTCTATTTCTTCCTTCATTGTATGTACCAAATTGTGGCTTTCTTTGGAAGATTGTCTTCTGCAGAACTCCCTGCCACATTCCCTCTAGTTCCCTAGAGATCTTTAATTAAAATTTGGTGTTACAGTTTAAAGAAAACCTACCTTCCTTTGTTCCTTACAGGACTGGCTAGTTTTCCTCATTATCATGGAGCAGAGCTAATAAGTAAAGATATTTTAAAAGGAGTAAGCCTCAAACCTCAGCCTTGCAGAATGGGATGTCTGGGTAACTGTTAGTGACGTACCTTATCTTCTGCTTTATTTTTAGATGCTCTTCTACAACGGGTAGCAGAATTGGAAAAGGTCAATGCAGAATTTCTGCGCACAAAGCAGCAACTTGAGCAAGAATTTAATCAAAAGAGAGCAAAATTTAAGGAGTTATACCTGGCTAAGGAAGGTAAGTTCTTAGTTCTCTGAATTATTCTAAAATTTATTGAACTTCATCTTCAAATAATCCCTGTATGAAGCATAGTCTTTTAGACAGTTATAATAAGAATGTAAGAGATTCAATAGGTGACTATTGAGCATTCTAGAATGAACTTTAGAATTAAATTTAAAGATTTGCTTTGTGGAAAGGAACTAAAGCAACTTGATGTCCATGCAGAAATACCACTAGTGAGTTTTAATACTAATTTCCTGAATTCAGAATGTGCTCCCTGAGCAGAAGCTGATCTGGTAAATGGGAAGACATAGCCTGGGTGCTGTGCTTTTTCTACTCTGTGGCCTTTTTTTTAATGTAGCATTTATTTGTCTTAAATTTCCATCTGAGGTAGGCTGTAAGCAGGCAAACCTTATAAAAGTTTTAATACCAGCCAAGGGCATCTATTTCAATAACACAATTTATAGGAAAATTTAAATCATATGAGCTCAAATATCTGATGAAGGATCAGAGAGTAGAGATAGCTGTTCTGTGAGCCAGATTGATTTATCTAATTCTGATGATTTTCCTGTCTTTAACATATGAAAGCAGAGCCAAAACACAATGCATTAAGACTGCAGCTGCTGTATAAGCTTATGAGAGCAGAAATACAAAGGCATAATGAAGACTGGATCATACAGCAAGCCTATTTCCTTGTGTTTCTAAGGCTGGATGAAAGGAAGTTTAAGATACAAGACACTACTGATGATATCAGCAATAATTCTCCCATTTTGGTACAGTCAAAGAATACAAAATAAATTGTGATAGGGGAAGAAAAAAACACCCCAACTTTCACAGCTACTGAAGTGAAAGGACACCAGAGGAGAATATACAAGTAATTACTTTTCTTTTGTTTACACCCACCAAAGGTTTTCCCCCTCCCTGTCTCCAAGACCCTCTCCTAAATGTTCATTGGAGCTGTTTAGACCCATCTTTAATACTGTCATTTGAAAATTGAGAATATTAATGCTACAGAGTCTTGTTTTTTTTTACACAAGGATTAATGTCCTTTTAAGTATTTGACTAGCTCTGGGTTCTATATTCTCTATCAGGATGAGAGCACCGGGATTGATTCAGCTTTTTGGCCCTGAGGGAAATACATGGATATAGCTTGGTGTTGGTTGTGTGCTGGCCAGATGTTTCTGCTAAAAGGGATTGCCATTGAAGCAGGCTATGTGGGCATAAAACACATATTTTGTGTTAGTGCTTTTGGAATTAATTATATAATATATGTCTTCCAGAACTGTCTATTTCAGATTAGCTGAGAATTCAGGAGGCTAATATGAAGTTAGTTTAATTTCTGTTTATATTTGCAACAGTTAGAGAAGTCATAGCTGTTCCATTGAATGTATCCCTTTTATTTGTAGAAGCTCAGTTTTACCAAAGTCGTTGGTAAAGAGGAAATTAGGCTGCATATTCTTCTTGTTTGGTCTCTCCAAAGTGGTCACAGAGTGTTTCTGTTCAAGAAATATGAAGTGTTCCCTCCAAATTGAGAACCAAGTTGGTCCCAGAAATGGGGGTAAAACTGTTTTCCAGTCTGTTCATGCCTTTTCCAGATTCATTATCAGAATGAGTTAAATAATAAGAACTGATGAAAAGCACAGTTCACTTTCATCAGGTATATTGATCCTAGTTATATCTAGTGTCTGCTTTGTGTCTCCATCCATAAGATGCTCCTTTAATAAAAGGCAAGGGCAAGCAAAGTCAAGAAAAAGCATTCCCTGAAGACACCTGCCAACATTTGTTCAGTCATTACAGGTAGATGTTTTAATACCGGTGCTTCCTTCACTCCCTTCTGCTCTTTGCCATAGCAACTGGGGCTACACTTCAGGTTGAACTCATGAATGCAGCTAAATGTATCCAATGCTCCTTTCAGAGGACCTGAAGAGGCAGAATGCAGTGCTGCAGGCAGCCCAGGATGACCTGGGCCAGCTGCGCACGCAGCTGATGGAGGCCCACGCCGAGATGGAGAACATCAAGGCCATCGCCACAGTGTCAGAGACCACCAAGCAGGAGGCCATCGATGAGGTCAAGAGGCAGTGGCAAGAAGAAGTGGCTTCCCTCCAGGCCATCATGAAAGGTAACAACCAGGCAAGCTGTGCTGAGATCAGCCTCCCTGATTTTTATAAGGATTTGTGCCTGCTCTTCCTCAGAGTATGGGTAATTGTTATGGCTTGGGAAAGCTGCAGAAGGGCTGGATGAAGTGTAGTTCTCAGGGTTGTGAAAGGGAGCTTGATGGGTTTTTTATTGTCAGTTTGAGGACAGAATTTAGAATTCATGGCCATGGGAACCTCATGTATATGCAAAGCATTTTTGAGGGACTATGAATGTGATCCTTCATCCTTCCACAAAGATAAGTATGATGTCTGTAATTTGACAAGTCTGCAAACAGCTTTAAGCTGCCAGCATGATTCTCTTTTTTCCTTTCTGTGTGAACACAGTTCTGCTCTCACACAGTCAAGTGTCCCTCCAGTACTCACATGGGCCTTTCCCCCAGGGTATTGACTGCACATGCTGCTCTCTCAGTCCTGGGTGGTTTTTTCAGATAGTTCTCATCTATTCCTTGTTATATTTGCACATTGCACAGCTGTTGACATTTCCGAGACAAAGGAAATGAACACAAGGATATGAACTGGGAACAGACTATTGCCACAAATGTGTTTTCTTAAAGGTTCACAGACAGGATCACACTATCCTGAGCCTAGAGCCTGTCAGCTGTGGGCAGTTTTTCCATCACCTCATTGTGCTTTTCACCCAGAACAGACAAACCTTCATGTATATTGAGTACACAAATGTCTGTTTATTTATGACCTACACAGATACATGAGCCTAGATTAAGGCTCAGCTGTGCTAGCTGCTGTCCCTGTGTAAACAGGCAGCTCCTGAGCTGAGAGGGGTGGTGTGAATCCTGAGGAAATGGAAGCTGTGTGAGAAGTTTGAATTTCTTTGCATTTTGGAGTACCTTTTAAGGGCTCTAGTCATTTGTTTGGATGATGTACTTGTGTGCTGCTAAGTAGGATATTAGTCATGTACATTACCTTGAAATTAGGAATTGCACAGTTCTTGGGAATTGTTTCTCTCTGTTCTGTTGATGGTACTAATTGAAATTTAGTTTCAGTTCTTTTACTTATGTATTTGGGTTTTGGGGCAGGAGTCTGAGGGAAGGGAGAGTTGTCCTAGTTTTGATTAATTATAGTAAATCTTTGAGTGGTTGGAGATGGACTTCCTAAAGCCCTGTTCTTTAACTTACATTGAAAAGAAGTTTTGAAAATGCTGTTTTCTAGAGACTGTCCGTGACTATGAGCTGCAGTATCACCACAGGATGGAGCAGGAGCGAGCTCAGTGGAGCCAGTACCGAGAGAACATGGAGAGGGAAATTGCAGAGCTGAGGAGGAGACTGTCTGAAGGCCAGGAGGAGGAAAACCTAGAAAATGAAATGAAAAAGGTACATTGGAAAGGAGTTCCTCAGTTTCTGTTTGAGGATAGGCCTGTGGGGTCAGGCAGGGGTTCATTCCTATGGCTGCTGTAATTCCTCAGCAGTTTACACAGCCTGGTGCTGCCAGCCTTTGTTCATGGAAGTCATCATGACCTAATCCATTTAAAGCCCTGAAAGCTTTGTTCCTAATTATGTGCATTCAGTGAGAGAATTGCACCTGAGAAGATGGTAAAGTTTAGCCTTCAGCTGGTAAAAACAGGCAGCCTTGTCAAGGCACTTGTCATGATGTCAAATGAGCACAAGTAAAACCACCTTTAGATTTTTCTGGCCTGACAGTAAACTGCAGTATAAAGTTTGCTTTACACCTCTTTACTTTTGCTTCTTTTTCCAGCTCTTAAAAACTTAAAGTGCCCATTAAAACTTCAGAGTATCTAAGATGTCTTTCCTCTTTCTCTAAAGTAAGCCATGTTTGTGCATCACAGTTCTGCTGCCTCCCTATGAAGTACAGAATCTTGCTTCACAAAATAACAGGCTCTAGATGATGAAAAATAATTGCTCTGGAGTATGGACAGATGTTGTTGTAGTTGTACAAAGATCTGACACTAAGAAAACTTCATAGATGAAGTAGATTGAGGTGCCTTGTCTTGAGGTTGAATTTTCTTTTTATTTTTTGTTGAGGTTGAAAATTTAATGTGTTTCAGACAGGAAGGAAATTGAACATGTCATAATAGATCAGTGCATTATAAAAATCTTTGTGTATCTTATTATAATAACTTGCATTTTCATGAATTTCTCATCTCAGCAGGCTTACCTTAGTCTTCAAGGTGTTCTAACACAAATTTAAAGTAGTGACTGAAATTCAATAAAGTAGGTTAACGTCTTCTAATCTGCCACATCACTACCTGTCCCTGTTCCTGCTTGCTGTCTGCAGAAGAAATGCAGTATGGAATACCACAAACGTTCCACATGAGAAACATTTTAGCTATTTTTACTGTGTTGTAGCAGCAATCAGTGTTAGTGTTGCAAAATGGAATACTTTTTCTGAGACCTAGGAAGAGGCTCCTGACTATTGGTAGTTGTAGTTGATTTATTGCTGTGGGACTGCACTTCATGGAGCCCTGATCTCAAAGGTAAGAGTCAGGGTAAAGCCTCTTCTAATCCCACTGCAATTGTAAGACATTTACTGTTTTTAAGAAAAGGTTTCAGTCTTATTAAGGACAAAAATACTTTGGTTGAAGCTGAATGGAGGTTCAAAGCTGGATCAGTGAGTCTTGTAGAAACAACCCAGAGGATGCAGAGTTCACAGTGTAAAAGCCCTGGCATTGCATTCCCAACTACCTGCCAAGAAGCACTTCCAGAGAACAATCTCTCTCAACTGATTCTTATTTTTAATCTGAAACTACTGATTGTGTAAATTGAAATTGCAAGCTGCTGACATGACAGCACAGCTCACCTAAACTCAGTGGCTTTAGCAGAGAAGTTCAGCTTAGCAGATAAATAGCATTTTCAACTATAGTCCTTTAAAAGGGAATTAAATATCCCTAAAGGAAAAGGTGGTCAGTTTATTAATCTCTGGTAACAGGAGTTTGGAAAGCTTTCTAGGCCTGTAAAGCAGAGGAACATGTACCTTATGTAATAGTAGGGGGAGGGGGAAATCTGGTTTTCAGAGTGCAGCTTGAAATAATTGCTTAAACTGCTTTGCATGAGGTTCTAATCTTCTTTGTTATTATTAAACCTGTGAGGTTTAATAATAACAAAGGTTTTTCCTCAAGGAGACTAAGAATTAGATCAAAATTAGGAAGAGGACGTTCAATTTTACCTAAAAACAAACAAGCAAATCCCAAGCCCATAAAAAGGTTTGCTTGGGCAGCAAAATAATGAATATTCATGTGTCAGCAGCCAGTGTGAAAAGAGGAACTTTCTTGATCACTTGGGATGTGTTATTTGAAGACTTGTGATCAATTCCTCATGCAAAATGGCACTTGCAGCCAGCAATGCTTATACTCCATCTTTATTTGTTCTTTTGTCAGAAAGAGCTTGTCTGGTGGAGCACATGCTCTTGTTTGCTTCTCCATGTAAATACATTTCAGGTTGCAAATTGCTGATTTCTGTAGAGAATTTGTCTGTTCTGTGATTTTGTATCATAAACCAATGATTCCTAAGAAGTCATTTTCTAAGAAAACCTTGTAAATTTGTCTTCTTAATCTCCCTTCCCAACTCAAAAAAGGTGGATACCTTGACCTAATGATTAACATGCTCACCTAGTGATTAATCTTTCAGAAAACTTGGCAGTGATTTATAAAAATCTGTTTTCCTGTTGGGTTGTAGTACCAGATAGGTCTGGGTTTTTTGTGTTTTCACAGCAGCTAAAAGCAATCTATCACAGCAGCATGTACTTCCCTGCTGGGGAATGACTGGGCTGATTCTGGACATGGGGATGAGCTGTCCCCAAACTTTGGCCACTGGCAAAATATGACTTGGCTTTTTTTTTTATTTTATTTAAGTCAGACCTCATTTTCTGTTCAGGAAAGGATCTGTTTTGCTGTTGGAGCTGTGATGAATATAAATACTCTTCTCAGCACAGTTGTGTCAAACTCAGTAACAGAAGTCTGCAGAGCAGGTATTTTGTGTACAGAGAGAGCAGGAAAGTACAAAGCTCCTGTTAGGAATTGTGCTTATTAGTCAGGAGAGGGGAAATTGGAAAGGAAGAGTAATCAGATTTCTGTGACAGAGTTGGCCATAAAATCTGATATACAATAAGCTATTTTTGTTGGTAATGGTGAAGAACAGTGGGATAAATTTAGAGGAGTTTTAAATGGTTTAGTCCTGCTTTAAAGAAAAATCTTCAAATTGTATCTGTGTGTTTTCCACTTGTCTCATTTTTAAGGAACAAAGGTATAATGTTACCTGGGATTTCTCCAGTCAGATGTTTGTTCCTCTGAAAATGACTTGGACTCATTTTTAGCATTATCTCTCCATGGAGTCATTTTCCTGCTGTGGTCTGCAGGTCCCTCAGTGTGTTCTGCAGCCCCTGTGCTGGGGGAAGCAGGTTTGGCTGGGGCAGAAGTGGTTTGGGTGCTTGGTTTTTGGTTAAGGAATGAGTAAAGATGAGCTGATCTCACATGTAATACTGTGGCAGTTGACAGCCAAGTTAAGTTTATTAAAAAGTTAAAAGGAAATAAACATTTTAAGGATCACACCTCTGGAAGAGTCTGAATAACACCTCTTAGCACAGGAAATTTGGTGCTGTGGCACCTCTTGCCACATGTGACAGTATCTTTGAGTGGCATTTTTCAACACTACAGATATTCTCCTTTTATTAAAAGGTTGAGTGGAGCTTTAACCTTGATTTTTGGAGTCTCAGTAATTCTGCTTTATGTCCAGAAGCAGACCCAGGGCCCAGCACTCATTTTGATAGCAGAGAGAGGCTGTTTGGAGTGTTTAGCTCAAGATCACACTGACCTTTAATAGGGATCCTTACAATATGTTGCAACCACAGTGTCAAACTTCAGCTCTGTTTACCAAGCAGTAAAAGCTGGAGTAATTTTTCTGTATGTGAAATGTGATACAGTTTTGTCTTTCCAGTTGTTCACAGTCTGGTTTTGCTTTCAGAGAACTTTCTGACTGTTTCTCTGAACTGCTTGGTTCCTACACAGGCACATTTGTTGCTCTGTATTCTGTGGTGAGCCATGTGAAACCAGGCTGGCAGTGAAATATTGCTGCAGTTATCCTGAATAATTAGAAAAGAATGTTCAATTCATTCTATTAAATGAATAGAACTGATATGATAAATGAAATATAAAGCAATGCCTGAAGTGGAACTCCTGCTCCCATTTGTTTGAAAAATGTGACTGTTGAGTTGCTGGCTGCAAGCACCAGGGTCTGGGTGTGTGTGACAGTCACATGTCCTTGGTATTGAATTCACTGCCAAGTGACATCCCTTGCTTTCCTCACAGCTTTTATTGGTACTTCAGCAGTGACAAATGTAGCTGAAATAAATTAAATGTAAAGACATTTAATTTAGTGTTGTGTTCAGAATTTTCTGTAAAGCTTTAAAATTGTAGTGCTTATATAATTGACAGGTATTGCAATAACATTTTACTTTGTCTATTAATTTTAAGTTAAAAAACTTCAGTGATTAAAAATATTTTCTATTTCTCTTCCTGAAAGTCTTGCTCAGAGTACAGTTGTCAATAAGCTCACCAGAAATTGAAAGTCAAATGAGTAACCTCTAAAACCTGCATTCTAGTCTAGTTTCAAAACCAGACATGAGTGTTATCATTTACTGTCTCTCTTTGCTGATGAGGTTATGAAAGGTGCCATCCTTTGAAACTCCAGCTTTGGGGCACAGCTCCCTGCTCTCCCTCCCCTGCTGAGTTCTTCCAGTAGAAGACAGAGAACAGCTGAGCTTTCTGAGCCTGATGCACAAAGCCAGCCCAAATTAGAATGCTGGAATTCTCTGTGCCTTGGAGAGTTTCACTGCAGCAAGTATTTGAGTGTTCTGCTGGCTCCTGGGGAGTCTGTGGGAGCTGCTCCTTTCACTTGGAATGTCTGCAGTGCATCCCTGAAGGAAAGGCAGAGCATTTAAGAAATGGGGATGTCAAGGCCACACATTAATGTGCAGTTCTGCTTTTGAACCCTGAATGCTATTTCTCATCTTAATTCTTGCTATTTTTACCTGTTTTTCCCTTTTTTTCCCCCCTTTCCTTGAAACAGTTCTCTAATTCTGCTGCTCTTTGATCTTCTCAGAACTGCTTTTTGAAAGAAATCATGGGGTAAATTGTCTATATATAGTTAGAAATATTCAGTACAGTAACACCAAAACCTGATGCTGCATCAGTAGTAATGTAAAGTTGAAAAATGATCTTCTAAAAGAGTACTGAGCTACACTAGGCATTACTGTGCAGCTCCATTTGCTTTTAACTTTTTGAGTAAGTAACTGCATGATCAGTACCTCATCATGCACTTCTTTTGGGTTTTTTCAGCAGGTTGTGGGACAGTTAGGCCTTTAATAAAGTGCACGGTGTTTTAAATGCTTGATCCATACATTTTCTCCCAGGCATCAAGAGGGATACATTTGCTAACATTCTCTTTTAAAACAG
The DNA here is from genome assembly GCF_012460135.2 of Molothrus ater. Lineage (NCBI taxonomy): Eukaryota > Metazoa > Chordata > Aves > Passeriformes > Icteridae > Molothrus > Molothrus ater. The sequence continues at coordinate 4,368,395 of NC_050498.2, read as the reverse complement.
ATACTTGTGGCTTAACCCATACATAGATTTAAAATTTAGTTGCCTTCTGTAAATGGAGTAATATCAGCCCATTGTCACAGAGATGGTTGCTGAACTAAATAAATAGCAGTAAGATGAGCATTGAAAGTGGAAGTTTAGTCAGCTTTTTTTTGTTGATGTAGAAATTTTCTCCAAATGTCTCCAGTAGTGGGAACTGGTGTGAAAATTCTGATGATGCATTACAATTTATTGTCTGAACTTCAGGCTCAGGAAGATGCCGAGAAGCTGCGCTCGGTTGTGATGCCCATGGAGAAAGAGATTGCAGCCCTAAAGGAGAAACTGGCAGAAGCTGAAGAAAAAATAAAAGCAGCATCAGAGGTGAGGTGGAGCTCTAACTGGATCCTGATTTATGTCTTGCAGCATGCTAGTTTGATGCAGACAAGTCAAATTTTATAAGAGAGAAAAAGGTGTCTTGGGAAACTCTTCTGGAGCTCAAATATCATGTTTGGCCTAAATATATTTTTGCATCTTTTAGTTTTGAGAGTTGCACTGGGTGTGTGTGTGAGATCTGGGTTTAGAATAAATTGCACAGCTCCAGATCTACTAATAATAGAAGAAGCTCTAAAAAATACCTGCTTTGCTCTTCTCTCAGCCACCTGGCCTCTGGGTTATTGGCACACTTGGAGCCACGAAGTCAGACTTTCCCATTTGAAAGGCTTAAAGGGCAGCAGATGGAAGGTTTGGTGTCCTAGGGCAGGAAAGCTGTGCCCCAGCATCAGTGGCAGTCACAGCCCAAGGCTGTCCTGAGCCCTGGCTTGGCGTTGGCGTGTCCCGTGCTGTGCTGAGGGAGATGAGCAGCAGCTCTCTGCAGCCAGTTAGGAATTGCCTGGAGGCTTTGGTTTTCTCTAAGATAAAGCCTCCTGTGATTTTCTGACTCAGCAAACTGTAAAACTGAATAGTGCCATAAAGAAATCTTTCCATTTGTTCCTTGTTCCAAAATGGAATCCAATTCTCCAGGTATCACGTCTGACAGATGTTTATGTACCCCTGTCTTACAAGGTTCTGACTGGTGATTCTGCAGGACACTGATTTCTGCTATTAAAAAAAAAAAAAGAAAGAAAAAATCCACATCTATTTCTTCAGTATTTCTTGATTTTGCTTTTCTGCTTGAATTTCTTTTTGTTGATAGATTTTCCTTTGTTTTTGCAACAGTCTTTCATGAGTTGGAAAGTTTCTTTTCTTGTCTGTCCTCAAGTTTTCTCTCTTGTTAGGCTTACTTCAAGCTTGCCTGTTTAATTTTTTTCTGACTACTATGATTACTCTGTTTTGAACTAAGGAGTTCTTGGCTTATCAGCATTTATCAGCTGATAAGATCCTGCCTATCACCACTGATTACTTCACTGTCTGCTTTCCTGAGATATTTCCCTTTTCACCATCTGTGCTCAGTGCTGCTGTTGTGATCCAGCTGCTATAACTGTGATACACTGACAGGTTTGACTTAGAATTTTAATGAGTAACTCATTCACAAGTAAATACAAGCTCTGTTTACACACTGGTAGTTGAATATTTGGGATTTCTGCAAATAAACTGGTCCTTCAGCACCTGTACATTACCTGAACAGCCAGCACTATAACTTCTAACAAGAAGGAAATGTCTGAGAGTGTTCACCCACTGAGCTGGTTATTTTTTATTCAGGTTAAAGAACTGAACCATTATTTAGAAGCTGAGAAGTCATGTAGGACAGACTTGGAGATGTACGTGGCTGTTCTCAACACACAAAAATCAGTCCTGCAAGAAGATGCAGAGAAGTTGAGGAAGGAGCTGCATGAAGGTACCCACCTAACAATAATCCTTTGACTCTCTCCACTGAGGATGCAAAACCCAGTGGAGCCGTGAACTCTTTTATCATTTCTTGCTTGAACTTGATGGAAACAAATTGGCAGAGGGAAGCAGGACTTGTAAATGTGAAAGGCCATAAAATGTTTGCAGAAGAATGGAATGTGGAATTCCCTCATGTCAGGAAAACAGCAGAGTCATTCATTTCCTCAAGGCTTATTGTTGAATATCTGCTAAGTTTTTAAAGCATTGCAAGCTTCATTCTTGCTGAAGTGATTTTAGGTGTATATTGTATTAGTGCATAGTTGTGAGCATTATTTCCATAATGTATGGACCTGGCTCCCTGAGGTGTGGCAGTGCTGAGTGTGGAAATGTCCCTGTAGGGCACCACAGCCCAGGGTCACTGCAGAGGAGTGGAAACCAGGACCTGCTGCTGAAGTAAATAGGGATGTAGAAAACAGTTTTCTGAACCCAGCTCTAAAAAACCCCAAACTGTTAGAATTCATGAATGAAGTTGAGGCATTAGTCTTCTCCCTGGAAATCTTGAACTGTCAGTAATAAGTCCCTAATCACAAGCCAAGTTTGGAAATTAAGAAAATGTTGTTTGAAATAAGACATTATTAACCTAAATAGTTGTTGAACAAAGCCTGACTGTTCTTAATTAGACCAATAATTACTTTTATTCCTGAAAATGCTTCTCTTTGGAAGAGATATTTAAACACTTGTGGTTCAGAAGAATTTTTTCTCTGCTTGCATAGTTTGCCATCTCCTAGAGCAAGAGAGGCAGCAGCACAACCAGCTGAAACACACATGGCAGAAAGCCAATGACCAGTTCCTGGAGTCCCAGAGGCTGCTGATGAGGGACATGCAGAGGATGGAAATTGTGCTCACCTCAGAGCAGCTCCGGCAGGTGGAAGAGCTGAAAAAAAAGGATCAGGTTACCTGCTGCTTTCCTCCTTTTGCTTTTGTTTTTTTGTAATACTGTAGGTTTACTGTGGTGTAACAGGCATGGAAATCACATGTTGGGTGCGAGTGTGGTAATAGCTCAAAAAATGAGAACTGGCAGTTTGAACTGAAATCTCCCCTTTAGTGACAGCTGGCAGTTATAACAGACCCCATTTGGACAAGTATTTGAATAGTGGTGTAGATAGGAACTCTAATGTTGCCAATAGCTAAATGAAAATGTAAAAATATCCAGAGATTACTCTGGGAGGGAGAAATAGTCATCTGTGATGCAAAATGTCTGGGTTAAGGATGTCAGCAAGTTTCACTTCTTTTTAGGTTTTTTCAGCCTTCCAGTACATATCCTAGGCATAGATTAAGACTTTCATTTTAAATTAACTTGCACAAGTGACTGTACATATTTATGATTTAGTGATCTATTATGGGTTTTTCTTGATTCCTTCTATTCCATCATTTAGTGATCAAGGCACTTTCTATTTCACTTTTTTAAATGTTCATGCTTGTGTAATGGCTATTAATGGGTCTTTTAGGGGTGTAGATATGTTATATATTTATAGTCTATACAACAGCCAGTGTAACAGCTAGTTTTGTTACTTGCTAATCTTTATAATTAGAATTTTAAACTAAGTAATATGCTTCTTGAATAAAATCATCCTAAAACCTGAATCAGCCACTAAATGTGCAAAGTTCTCACTTCAGTCAGTTAGGGTACCTTGTGAAATGAACACTGTATTTATTAACTGAATGAATATTTATGTGAAAGCCACTGGGTTTTAACCAAAATAATCCTTTTCAGTGTCTTCTTTGTAGCTTAGTTTATCATGAAAGCTGAAGTCATGACTATTATGGTGAAATTAAATCCCGTTTTCTGTGTATGCTGTATTGACCACTGATTTTTAGGAAGAAGATGATCAGCAAAGGCTTAGCAAGAGAAAGGAAGAGAAGCAAAAAGATTCAGATGATGAAACAAAGGCTTCATGTTCTCTGGCCCCTGAAGAAACCCTTACCCAGCTCTCTAATGAAGAGGTAAAATAATTGAATCTTGTGCTTGTGCTTGGACATTGCTCAGGGTGTTCACTGCAAATAAAAATGCAAAGTTACAGCCCTCTATTCTCTGTTGCTTCTAATCTTATTAGGCAAAAAAAATCCTCAGAGTTGCAGTTGAATCTATAAATCCTAATTAAGAATGGAAGACAATAGTGCACCATCCTGAGAGGTGCCATTAAAAATGGTAATTTACATTTTGCATTCTGGAGGTTAACTGCTGGTAGGTTCTCCTGGGATTTCTAAGCACGTTCTAACACATCTAAATGTTCAGGATTAAGCCAATTATATCTGAACATTCAGCAAGAGTGTTGTAGCTGCTTTGCTAATCAAATTGTTGAATTCTGTACTTAGCCTTTCTTAGGGTCCATTTTGGTTTTGTGAGTCAAACAAAGGAAAAATTAATAAAAACCCACAAAGTTTTTGTGCTACAGGAGCTTATTTAACCTTCAAGAGACTTGAGAATTTTCAGAGTGAGACAGTGTTTTGCCTGGTTTTTAATCATTTTTGAAGGGAAAAAAGTATATATTTTAATATATGTATTCTGAAGTAATTCCTTTACTTTTATCAAGGACTTATAACAGTTCAGAATGCAGAAAGATGTTCAGAATCATGAGATCTACATGTAACTGAGATCTAGTTCTACCCTTTAGCCTACAAATCACTTTCTGTTTCAAATACTGTTTGTATCTTCCATGTCCAGATATGCAAATGAGGCATTGGTGAGGAACAAAAAATTTATATGCTGATGTTTTCTTTAATCTCAGTTCATAGCATGTTCTTTAGTCCATCATTCACAATACTTATTTCCTTCTAAGACTTATACATCATGGAAAATTTATATTTTGAGAAGGAGCATAATTTTCATCGTGGTTTGGGTTTCTGTATGTGTTTGGTTTTGTTATTTATAACCTTTTTAGCTGTTCAGAATATGTTTTATATGTTGTAATCAGTCATTCATCAGTTCTTACAACTTGTTATAATTTGTTATAGCTTCTAAGATCCTCTCTCTTGGGCAGTTTGCAATACAAACAGATGATTTGTTAATATTGTTTTGGTTCTCACAGAACAGCTGTAGCCTGAAAATGCAGTTTTATGTAAGTCTGTATTCCCTTGCCTTTTTTATTATGAACTTGTATATATACATGCAAATATAAGTATTACTCCTAAAAATGATTAAAACAAGGCATTTACAACAGTAATAAAACAGTAGTACATAATATATATATATCTATTATAGGTTGCAAGCACTTATATGAAGTGCCAGCAGCTTGCTGGTCTCTGAACCTCTTTCAGAAATGATAATTTTTCTCAAGAGCCTGGTTCCAGTGTTACTTCCTTATGTGTCTAATGGCAAAGCAGAAGTGCATAATATTTTGGAAGGTATTTTGAAAGCAGTCATGTGCTTTTTAAATAAAGCATTACTGCTCTCTTTTCAGTGCTACAAAAAACAAAAATAGATCGAGAGGCTCCATGTGCCTGATACACATCACAGGACAATTTGTGTGGCTTTTGGTGCTGGCATTCCCCAGGATACCTTTGGGTCTAAGCCCAGCCTTTTCCCTTTTCTTTTTTTTATGTACAAATAACATTGTGAAGAAGATATTTTGGTATTTTGTTAGACGTTCAAAGCAGAAGAGAAAAATAGAAGAACAATGTATACTTGTCGGTATAAGAGTAGACTTTAAGTATATTTTTCTCTGTTTATTTTTGTGTTAATGGAAAGTGGTTTTTTTGTGAAAAACTTCTGAATTTCATTTTGGAAGTGAAGTATCTGCCTTCTGTTGTGTAGATTATGGTTGCAGAGGGAATGTTGCTAGTACATCTCCTCATGGGGGAAGCATCTTGCCTCAAATATTGGAAGCTGGAAGGTGACTGTGTCCTTGCTTCTCTGGCAGGAAGGTAGTCTTACAGAAGCATTCTGTTAACAGAAGACTTTTTAAACCTGTTTTATTTGTTTTTGAATTCTAGCTGGTTCATTTCAGTTCTCTGTCCCTTCCTCTGTGACCTTAAACTTAGAGAGCAGATGTTCTTGCCAAAGAAATTTAACCTTGCCTTTGCCATGCCTTGTAATTAGTGTCCAGCATTCCTCCTGTACCACTAAAATGGAGTAAATATTTGTTTTATTCCTTGATTTTCAATTCCAGGTGCATGTGAACAGCACCCATGGCTCAGTCCATTCCCTGGATGCAGACTTGCTTCTTTCCTCTGGAGAATCCTTCAATAAACCAGACACTGATATGTTTAAAGATGGACTTAGGAGAGCACAGTCAACAGACAGTCTGGGCACATCTGGATCCTTACAGTCCAAAGCTTTAGGGTACAACAACAAAGCAAAATCTGCTGGGAACCTGGATGAGTCAGACTTTGGACCACTTGTTGGAGCAGATTCAGTGTCTGAGAACTTTGATACGGCTTCCCTCGGATCCCTGCAAATGCCCAGTGGCTTCATGTTGACCAAAGATCAGGAAAAAGCAATCAAAGCAATGACACCAGAGCAGGAAGAGACTGCTTCCCTGCTCTCCAGTGTCACCCAGGGCGTGGAGAGTGCTTACGTGTCCCCCAGCGGGTACCGCCTGGTCAGCGAGACAGAGTGGAACCTGCTGCAGAAGGAGGTGAGACCCCTGCCCTGCTCCTCCTCCTCCTCCTTCTTCTGGGCTCTGCCCTGAGCCAGCTGGGGAGGGATCAGCTCACATCCAGGGCAGATGTGCACTTTCCCCTCTTGGAATGCTTCTGTGGGTGGAACACATCCAGTGTAAGGTGGATGAGCTGGCCCTGCCCCTGGGACAGGCAGCTTTACTAAACACACGATGCTCTGGATTTTGAGGAGGAGGCTGTGGAACTCAGTATTGTCTGAGAGGGGCTAAAAAAGGTGGGAGAACTTTAGGAGAAAATGGGAAGTTGAGGAGAGGGCGTTATAGTGGAGCTGGGGATGAGTGGAAGGCAGAGAGGAGCAGAAGCAGCAGTGCTGGGGGTGCTGCTCTGTGTGCTGGGGGGGTTGCTGAGGGCTGTGCACTTTGGAAATGAGCAACCAAACTATGCCCAAGGCACAAAGTACCACAGAGAGGCTCCAGGAAATTGTTGGGGACTTGCATCATCACAAACCCATTTGTGAGAGCAGCAAGCAGCAGATTAGACTGAATCCTGAGCCAGTTGCACTGTGGATGACCATGGAAATTGTTGCTTCTGGGTGTTCTGCCTGTCAGCTTTTCCAGCAGCTTTCTATGATGCCAGTTCAAAGCTTGTATTTGGTTCTTTGCTGAAAAGTGGAGTATTTGGGGTTTGCTGTGGTTTTTCTTTCAGAGGAAGAGAGGCTAAGGAACAACACTTTAGGGGGAAGAAGAGGTGGGGGGAGATAATAATCCATACTGGGTGAAAAGGGAGACAAGATGGGAGTAAAAAAAACCATATAAGAATGTAGTAGACGAGAAAAGGCCAGATGGAATTAAGAACTACATATTTTTTTCTCTCAATTTGTTGAAATTTAACTTAGTGCAAATCATTGCTTAGGAGGTCTCTCCAAACTTGTTGTCAAGTTGCTTTGTTGTTGTTTCCCTATTGATTTGCTGTGTCTGGAGAAATTACAGCATCTGAGCTCAGAGCTGAGTTAAATCTTTACTCTTGAGTGTTCCCTTGGCCTGTTGACATTTAGGTGCCACTTTACTTCAGGCCTGTTTCAGAATCCAGAACAGAAATGCAGCTTCCCACATGTTCTGGAGGCAGGAGCACACACTGGGGTGTGAATGCCTCTTGCTGTGGGTTGGACATGGAGCAGCAAACACAAGCACAGATTCAGCTCAAACTTGACCTGCAGCTGGAACTTCGATAAAACTTCCATTTGTCCCCTTGGCCAAAACCAGTGCAGTTCCAGCAGGACAGCAGCTTTACTCTTGCTTTCCCTGCTGCCCTCCCCAGCACTGTTATTTTCTTCTCCCCTGTTTGGTTTCTGTTTGTCAGAAGAGCACAGCAGTGCCTTGATGAACTCTTTGTGCTGTGGCTTTTTGTGCTCATGGTGGGACCCATGGCAGGAAAAGCTGATATCCCCCAGCTGATTTGAGTTATCCTTCACTTGTAGAGCAACTCAATCCTGCCTTTACACGATTCTGCCACTCTTTTGTCAGCAATGCTTTGTGGCCACACCACACCTGAGTGTGTGTAGCATCCCCTGGAGTCTCCCCTGGCTCAGGGCAGGTGCTGACTCTGTGTCCTGCAGGTGCAGAATGCAGGGAACAAGCTGGGCAGGCGCTGTGACATGTGCTCCAATTATGAGAAGCAGTTGCAAGGGATCCAGATCCAGGAGGCTGAGACCAGAGACCAGGTGGGAATTCTCTCATTGCTTTAGCCAGGCTTTTGCAGCTTTTTAAACTCCTAAGGGCTCTGTTTTATTCATTGGTTTTAATTGACCAAAATCAACATACTGGGTAACTTGACATAACTTGATTTGTTATTCATGTGTGGTCAAGTACATGAATTTCTTAGGGATTCACCTTGAAGAACCCTTTATTTGATGCTGTAAGGCCATGCACTAGTGTTCTATAAAAAGTATTATGCCCATGCTGAAGTCAGTATCTTTAATAATTTATATTTTAAAATGCTTGTCATGCACTAAATTCTATTATCTTTGATACTGTAGGATCTGTTAACAGAAAAGGACCTCATCCTAGCAGCATAAAATGACTTTCAAGTCTTGGAGGATATTTGTTTCCTGCCATATACCAAAGAACAATTTTCAGATGGGTGTGGAAGGCATGAGTCACGTTGTGCTTTGAAATAAGTGATTGAAGTCATTACATGGCCATGGTCCAGTGCAGTTTGATGTCCCATGTTCCCTTAGAGGGATAATCTGTGCTGGAGCCTGTTTCAACAGCAAAGGAACTTCTGGGTTGCATAGGAATTTTGGATTTTTGAGGGATTTTATGTTGTTGGTTTGAGGAGTGAAAGGGTTCAGGAAATAAATTCTCCCCAAGAGAATGAAAACTGAATTAATTTTGTTGTGACAACACAGGTGAAAAAGCTGCAGGTGATGCTGAGGCAAGCTAATGACCAGCTGGAGAAGACAATGAAAGATAAACAGGAATTGGAGGATTACATGAAACAAAGTGCTGAAGACTCCTCTAATCAGGTATAAGGATTTGTAATTGAGGTCCAGGAATGATGAAATGTTCTTTAAAAGTATGTAAAAAGTAAAAGTAAAAGTATGTAAGAATGTTCTTTAAAAGTGTATAACAAGTACTTGTGGTTTTTTAGATATGGATGAGCTACTGGCTGTAGAGGCAACACAAATGAGGATTTCTAGGGTTGGTTATGCTCCACCTGAGTCTGTCACAGTTTCTAGAGAAATCTATTGTCTCTATTATTGTGTTACCCAATTTTGGCCTTAAAATATCATCTCTAATCCTGAACTCCATTACAGAGGGGCAGTAGGAGTTTGAGTAATGTTTGAGTTTTGGCATGACCTGTGTCTGAAATGACCCAAACGTGCAAACAGGGCCCTGTGCCCTGGGCACAGCTTTGTTCCTAGAGGAGTGGTTCTGTTCCACCACCTGCTCTTATCAACATTTGGCACCCAGTTAATGGACTTGTGGTGAAGAATGCAGTAATGAGGAGCTGAGCAGGCATTAGCAGGGCCAAAATAGGCACTGAACTTCTTTAAAATAATAGCCCACTGGAAAGATGTTTCAGTCTGAGATGTGTATCTAATGAAGCCAAATATAATGTGGAACAATGAAGCCAAATAAAATGTGTAGTAGTCATAGTTAAAAATAAAAAGAAAAAAATATCATCATCTTTGGCCTATTAAAGCTTACAATAGTAGGTACATTTGTGTACCAGACACTGAATTTACTTCACTTGGGCTGGAACTTTGTCTCTTCCATCCTACCCAGTATTTTTTCTTACTAAAGAAACAGTCATTAGACAAAGTCCAGCTTAGACAACAGAAATATGTTTATATGTGCTTCTGGCTGTACCAGGGTGCTGTTAATTAAGTAATGATTAATCTTACATGTGTTGTTGTGGAATGACTTGTAAAGTTTTTGAAGGTGGGTGCTTTCAGAGAAAGGTACAAAAAATTCAAAAAATGCTGAAAACTTTGAAAAAAGCTCTTTAGTTTCCTTCAGTGTCTCTGAAGTGGCCTGCATATGAATTTTATTAGAATTAACTGTTGATTCAGAGTTTGGTAATTAGAATATGATATTGCTGGTGCAGAAATACAGCATCTGTCCTTACTGCCTGGAGCTGCTTTCCTGCCTGAGTGAAGAATTAACATAAACTTCAGTGGCTTAGTTTGAAATTTCAAAGTACCTATTAGTAATGATAACAGGCAAGAGAACTTATTTCCTTTTCAGAATCTGTTCCATGCTTTATATCTTACATGTCTGTCTGTGTTTTCTTTCTTTAAGATCTCCTTGCTCATGGCCAAGTGTCAGAAGTCAGAGAATTTCCTCAGTGAGCTGCAGCAGGCATTTCTGCAAGCCAAGAGGAGTGTCCAGGAGCAAATGGTAAGACAGGTTAATTGCAGAGATCATGAGCAGCCCTGTTTGTCTGACCCTGGGAGCTCAGTGTGTCTGTAAAAGGCTTTGTGTGCCCAGCCAGGCTTGAGCATCTTCACTTGCAAAGGGCCTGGGCCAGTGAGCTCTGATGGCAGTGCTGGGGCTGGATCAGTTTGTGTCATTCTGTGCTGCTGTCTGTGTTCCTGCACATTCAGGAGCAGGGAGATCACTGCCCAGCTTCTTTTCCCATCTTTCATGGTCTAATTCCTTGTCTTTTTGCTATCTCAACTTCACCTCAAATCTGAAGACAGAAGATTTTCTCAAGACTCTTTTTTAGGATTCATCACAAGCACCATCATTAGTGAATATTTTCTCAGGTTTTAAAGATGAATGATCAGTGTTGTTGCAGGTCAGACTTAAAATAGCAGCCCTAACACCCAGGGAGAGATATGTATGGAAGCTTAATTTTTTAAAACTATTTTTGAACATCTTGCTGGAATTAAGCCAGAAAATAGGAAGAGCACCTCATGTTTTAGATCTAAGTTTGACTTCCTTAGAGCAACTCATTCCTTTCTATATCAGAATCAAATTTCTTCTTTTTTCCTCCCTGGCACAGCATTTGTGGGGGACTGAGAGAATTCATCCTCATGAACCCCAGTATTGCATTTTTGGGGTCAGGGATTGTGTGCAGCACATCAGGGCATTGCTGGCAGAGATGCTCTGCATGAGAACTCATCTGGTGGATGTGCAGGAGATTCAGAAAATGTGTTGATCTGAGTCTGCTTCTCCTGCTATTGCTCATATCCCTGGTTCCCCATTTCCATTCCTCTTGGAAAACTCCCCTAGATTTTTTTTTTTCTTTTGTAATGCAAGCAAAGCCATGTCCTCTTCATCCCTTTCTTTCCATGGGATCAGCTGTCCTGGTGCTCTCCTGGGAGGACAGTGGGAGGCAGACACCCACCATGGAAAGTTCCAGGGTGAATATTTCAGGTTTTTGGATAACCTGCTCTTACAGCTGGGTGCTGAGGTGCTGTTAATAAACATCTCCTGAAAGCACCTGTGGTTCCCCACCCTCCTTCCCCTCCATGAGCACAGCCAGCTAATGGATAAACACAGGAGGAAGGTGGGACACTGAACAAAGCTGGATTTTATTTATCACTGCTTCCTCCTCTCTGCCTGGACCCTTAAAGTTGTCCTTGCCAGGCCTAGAGGGAGCTGCTGGTGTTGATCAACAGCATCATTTTGTTTCCCTTCTTTACAAAGAATATTAATTCACCAGACTGCTGAAAGTAGGGGTAGTAAATGGGGCAGAAGAGATCTGAGCATGACCCTGAGCGTGAATTTCTGCTTTTCTTTGCATTGTAGGCTGTCCTGACACAGTCAAGGGAGCAGGTTTCAGAAGAGTTGGTGAGACTGCAAAAAGATAATGAAAGTCTTCAAGGAAAACACAGCTTGCATGTGTCCTTACAGCAGGCTGAAGATTTCATTCTACCAGAGGCAACAGAGGTAAAATATTTTTAAATCACTAACACCAACAGCGCTTGTGAGTTGATCTCACTGAAGTATTATTCTTTATCAAAAAGCTGTCTCAAACAGCACAAAGAACATTAATTGGGGTTTTAACCCTGGAAGTCTGTGATGGACAAAGCCAGCCAGTGGTCCCCCTGTGCCATGGCTGCTTCAGGGTGTGGATGGATTGTAAAACCATGGTCTGAGAGCTAACTGTGGTCTGACAGCTGCTCTGTGGTCAGTGGAGTGTGGGCTTGGCCCAGTTCAGCCAGTTCAAGCTGCATTTTCCACCTGGGCACACAGGTGTTCAGTCAGCAGAGCCCCACTCTATTGATTCAGTAATTCAAGTGAAGCCAGTCACTTCTGTCCAGTTAAAACCAGTAATAATCCAAAGCCTTGAATAATGATAAACCTTAGCATCCTTCAGGCCTCCTTCCTTTCAGCCTAAAAGATTTGGTGGTGCTGAAGGACAGAAGGAGCATCATAAACCCATGGGGATGTTTGCCATGTTTCCATTTCCTGGGGCCAAGCTGACTGTGGCTGTCATTCCTTGCTGGGAGCAAGGGCTGGGATGTCAGGGCAGACCCTGGGGCAGCAGAGCTTTGTCTGGGATGTCAGGACAGGCCCTGGGGCAGCAGAGCTTTGGCTGGGATGTCAGGACAGGCCCTGGGGCAGCAGAGCTTTGTCTGGGATGTCAGGACAGACCCTGGGGCAGCAGAGCTTTGTCTGGGATGTCAGGACAGACCCTGGGGCAGCAGAGCTTTGTCCTTGTGCTGATAGCCCAGAGCTGGGTGATGCCAAATGCTCATCTCTGCTAATCCTGATCCAGGAGCTCCGGGAGCTGATCCTCAAGTACAGGCAGGACATCATCAGTGTGAGGACAGCAGCAGATCACCTCGAGGAGAAGCTGAAGGCAGAGATCCTCTTCTTGAAGGAACAGATCCAAGCTGAGCAATATTTGAAAGAAAATATAGAAGAAACTCTACAGCTGGAAATAGAGAATTGCAAAGAGGAAATAGGTGAGCAGGGGTGAAACAGTCTCAGAATAGGAATATAAGGAATTATTAAGTTGCACAAAGACTTGATTTTGTAGTAAACTTATCTGAATTTTGTGTGTAGACTTACCTGAATTCTAAATACTGTGCACTTTTGAAAGCAGAGACACCAAAGCTGTGCAGCTGAAAACAAAAGTACAATTATTTGTTTGCTTTTGGGGTACCTTTGCTTTAACATGAGCTTAATTCTCCTTTCAATATTAACAGAAGTAAACAGGGTATGAACAATTCCCTGTTTTTCTTGCATTTAAGTTTTAATGTTCTTGTTTTTCAGCTTCCATTTCCAGTTTAAAAGCTGAACTGGAAAGAATAAAAGCAGAAAAGGAACAGGTAAGAAGCTCTTTCACTGTGGGATTTCTGGATTTGGTGCTGTGGGGTTTTTTAATAAAGGGGTTTTTTATCATCTTTCCTGTATTGATGCCAGTGTAGGAATAGGACACATTCATAGTTCTGTTCCTTAAAAGGTGTTTGATCTGTTTTATTGATCTGTAACCTAAATACTGGATTAACTAATTCCTAACTACTACTAGCCTACCTAACACTGACCTAAATGTCAAGTTTGGATATTTTTCTCCAGCTCCAAAAGTAAATAAATAGAGAGAGAAAGGGGTGTTATTCAGGTGTTTTCTCTGCCCCTAGAAGAGATTGTTTGGGTATGTTTCTGAGTTCCTGAGTCCCCTAAGTACTGAAAGATACTTAGGCTTCCTTATGGAGGGACTGTGGGAGATGGAAATGTTATGAATTTTAATTAATTTTTTTTGTATTATTATTATACAGTTGGAAAGTTCTTCACAGGAAAACCTGCAGCAGCTGGAGAGTCTGCAGGAGGCAAAGAATGCTCTAGAAGAACAGCTGAAGAAGGAGACTGCAGCAAAGGTAGCTATGATGTCTGGATGTGAAGTGTATCTGCATCTTTTGTGATGAGCAGCTGTGTCAGAGAATGTGGCACTACCTAAGAATGAAAAAAAGAAGCTTTTGAATGTTGGTAAGAAACTGGCAGGGCAATAATGTCCTCTGGATGTGGTTAAATCCTCACCCCTGTTTTCACTGGGATTTGTAAAGTGGTGGCTCTGAATTGCTGCTGACCTGACATCCCTTGGGTTGCCCTCCCAAGGGAAGGCTCAGGAACATTCCAGCCTGTGCAGTGTCCTCATAACCAAACCCTGGCTTGGGGGCTTTGATGCTTTTGAAGGAATGTTTGGGATTTTTTGTAGTTGCTGTAGGAAGGGGCTCTACTTCAGCACCCAGATGAAATAATTGTGATCTGAGCACTCACTCTCTGCCCTCTCTTGTTGTGGTTTTAGTTTTTTTTCCTTTCCCCCAACACTTCTCTGACTAAAGCTCAGGACAGCAAGACACTTAATTGCCAGCAGCCATTACTGCCCTTACCATGAACTTACTGCACTGGAACTCAGAACTCTGCCTTTGTATTTTGAGATCCCTGCTCATGGTGCTCTTAAGGGACTTTGGGCTCTTTCATGCCTTAACCAGTCTGTTGGCACCTGTTAATGGGTATTGGCCCCTGGTTTTGCACTGAGGTGTGGAAAGACTGGGTTAGTTTGTTGCCAGGGCCCTGTGAATGCTGTGCTGCTCTCCTCTGGTATCACACTTTAATCAGTTCATACAAGCTGCTGATTTTTATTCAGTTCAAGCATAAGAACCTTTTCCTCCTCAGGCCAACCTTGAGCAGCTGGTGTTTGAAGAGAAGAACAAAGCCCAGAGGTTGCAGACTGAATTGGATGTCAGTGAGCAAGTGCAGAGAGACTTTGTAAAGCTTTCTCAGACACTTCAGGTAAGAGTCCAATCAATGTGTAAGGGCTGCTTTAGTTTCATTATTTCCCCAGAGCTGAGTAAAATAAGAAACAGCAGTTGTAAATTTTCTTATGTTGGTATTTATGATCTATTTTAGAATTTGTTAGTGTAATAAACTTGCTCAGGTATTCCTACTATGATATTATTATTAAAGCTATTGGGATTCCATCCTGATTACATGGTTCTAGCTAATTTTCAGTTATTGTACTAAAAGCAACTGTGCAGGGCCAAAGATGATGGCTCTTCCAGGCCTGTGTTTTTCCTTGTCCATCTCCTGATGCTTCCAATGTGATATTTTCATAGCAAATCATTCAGATGCAAATATTTGAGGACAAAGTAAGGAGCTGGTACTGCTTAATCTGAATATATGAAGTGGTTCTTAGTGTTACAATTACTGCTTTCTGTTTATACATTCTAAAAGTCTTGTCCCTGCTCTTGTCTCTGCTGTTTTCCTTGTATTTCCTCCACCAAGTGGACCTGTGGTTGATGTGAGGTGGCTGAGGGGAGGAGTTTTCTCAGGGGTGTCCCTGAGGCTGATCCAGGTTTTTCAGGCTGTTCTGCTGCAGTTTGTGTGCAGAGGAACTCTCAGTGACCTGGGGAAGCCAGGCTGGACTGGGCTCACCTTCAGGGTCTGTGGTCCCAGAGTTTGTGCCCCCTTTATGTTCCAGCTTTGCTCACAGAGGAGGTGCTGAATTTCAGCCCCATCCCCTTGCAGTCCTTGGCCAGGCCCTCAGTGACATCCAGCAGAATTCAAACTGCACATTTTCTGAGCCAGGCATTCAGGTTTACTTGGAAAATTAACACCAGAACATGGGAGATTTGTTTACTAGACACAGTTTAGCTGGATGGACAATGGAGATCTGTCCTCTCTGGCTCTGTGTCTGGAGGAGGTGGTAGGACAAAGGAGACTATTGAGTTGCCCTGTTCAGGGAAGTTGCTTCTTGCTTGTCCTCATCCTCACTTTTTGGGTGCAGGCACTGTTTTATGCAGTTCTTAGAGCACACAGCCACCACTTTGAAGATGTGTGGTGGACTCTTCCACAGCTTGCAGGTAGTTCAGTAAACCTTGAGCTCAGTTAGACTGTAGCTGTGTGTTGAGTTTTCTTTCTGCCCTAAGCAGTTACTGCACATCAGTTTGTGCTCAGTTGAAGAATGGTTTGTGCCATGTGCACTGTACACAGTGTGAGATGACCATCAGAGAGGATTGTGCTTTCTTGGCAGGGTTATTCCCTTCCCTGGCCTTGTCAGTGAGAGCCTGAGCAGGTGCCCCTTGTGTGAGGGGTTCACTGGCCAAATCAGTTATCAGCAGTTCAGAGGAAGGGTTAAAAAGCAGTGAAATGCTAGTTGGGGATTTATAACTGAAAGCCAGATCCTATTGCAAAGATGGTGAGAGTTTGAGTGTGAGAAAGAAATCAGTTGTGCTCTCTTTGCATTGGTTCCACCACAGCTCTGCTGGGCTCTTTTTGAATTTAAGAATTCAGCTTAGACTGGATTCTCAGCAGAGCAAGGAGTGAGCCTGGAAATGGGATGTTTGCTCCAAGAGCATTTTGGCTGTGACCTTGAGAGCCTCCAAGGCACGTGTTGGGCTGCTCCTGGGAGGGTTTACTTTGCACATCTCCAGTTTTCCAGTACAGTGTCAGTGGCTGGACATGAGACAAAACACAGAGTGCTGACGATGCCTGGGACCCCCAGAAAGTGGGGGATTACTGTAAAATCACAACTGCCTCATGTCTTCTTCCTATTCTTAGGCCCAAATTAAGCTTGTGCTCCTTCACACCTTGCAGTTCTTCAGCCCCTGGGGATGTTGGATCCCTTAGGGTGTCCCTTTGGGCCTGGGTGTGAGCTCTGGGTTCTTCCCCCTTTGGGCCTGGGTGTGAGCTCTTCCCCCTTTTGTTCTGAGCTCTTCCCCCTTTTGTTCTGAGCTCTTCCCCCTTTAGGCCTGGCTCTGAGCCCCTTTAGGCCTGGCTCTGAGCCCCTTTAGGCCTGGCTCTGGCTCTGCCCTCGCTGACTGAGTGCTGTGTTGTTCCTGCAGGTGCAGCTGGAGAGGATCCGGCAGGCAGATTCCCTGGAGAGGATCCGTGCAATCCTGAACGACACAAAACTGACGGACATTAATCAGCTCCCTGAAACATGACAGGCACCCTGATGGGCTCCAAGGCTGTGGCTGAGGTTTTTAACTCATCTTTATAGCAACATTAATTATTATTTAACTCTAACCGAGAGAGCAGAAGACAACAGAGGGGAGCAATGACTTAAGTTTTGTTTCTAGAGGGGAAAAAGGTTTCGTACTGGGCAGGAAGAGAGCACAAGGGTGACTTGTAGTGTAGGAAGGAGAATTTCTAATGGAAACACTAATGAGTGCAGTGTTTCGTGTTCCACTGAGTGGGATCAGTCCTTACATTCTGAAAAACTTCCCTCTTTCAGCCGACTTCGTAACCTAATATAGAGTTTTGGAACATAAACCCCTGTCTTTCCCTCTGTTCTTTCCCCCACTACTGTGATCAAAGTAGCTGCTGGAAACTATTGTCCCTCCAAAACGTTGAAGAGCAAAGTGGTTGAAGTTTTTCTGTTTGAATAGTCAGTAACAGTATTCAGCTAGCAGAGAGAATGAGGTGTAGAGTATGCTGTATGAATATTTTATATTAAAATATGACTTTATTAGCAGGACACTGGATATTGATCTTATTTCATAACTCAGTACTTTTTTTTTAAAAAACCCATTGGCTCTGTGAAGAATCTGAATGCTGCTGAAATGTGGATATGAGTGAGCTGTGTATCTCCTGAACAGATAAATGCTAATCCAAAAGAAAAAGAACACTGTACTGAGAATTTAACTCCTTGCCATTTTTCTGTTGAATTCAGATACAGAAAGAAAAGCACAAGAAATGCACTGTTTTGTAATCTCTTTTCACAAATGTAATTTAGAATATGGAGCTACAACCAGTTGTTTCTCATCTCCTAAAGCTGAGCAGTGCCTGGAATCCCTTCTCTGTGGAAAAAAACAAAACCAAAAACCAAGCAAACAAAAAACCCAAACAGAAAAAAGCTGGTAAAAGTCATGTGCATGTGTGAGCATTGGCCTGAGGTGGTGGGGCAGGTGTGCTCTGCTCTGGGGGTGGCACAAGGTGTGAAGGCAGGAGCTCTCTGGGGAGAGAAGGTGTCCAGTGAAGCTGTGAGTGAAGCTGTTCCTGCCCCCTCTGCCAGGGCAGTGCCAGCACCCAGGGAGGCACTGCCAGCCCCTCCTGGGCAGGGCACAGCCTGCAGGAGCTGCAGGGTTGTGCTGCTGGAGGGGCAGTGCAGCTCTGCTGTCCTGCACTGCTCAGGGCTGCCTCCTGTGCTTGCCCTGGTCCTGCTCCCAGACTGTTCAATTACACTGAGTAATGTGGCAGCAGAGGCAGGAAATTCTTGGGATCACTCAGTTGCCAGGTTTGGGTTTCTTGTTCTATAAATGTCTAGAGGTAACATGAGCATTCTTCCTCCTCCTCCTCCTCCTCCTCCTCCTCCTGCACTGCTGGAGTTCCATGCATGCAGCTGGACACATTCCTGAGCTGTTGCAGGTGTTGATGATCCTGGTGGCACAAACCCAATTCTTGAACTTTACAACTCAGTTCAAAGGAGGCTGAAGGAGCAGATCCTGCTGTCCAAAACTTCTTAGCTTTTCCTTCATTCCTTGATGTTTTTCCTTCATATACTTGGCCAGAGATCTGCTTTTCTTCATCACCTTCAAAAGTGACAGAAAATGCTCCAAACTGCAATGCACATGACTATATATTTTAAGTGCTTAGATCCTATTTTTAGCAGTGTATATCCTGCTACTGACATAAAGTCAGAACCAGTGGTTTTGAAGAGGAATGCCTTAAAAACAGCCAAAAAAGCATCATACAAGCTCAATTCCTTGCCACTCATTACAAGAATTAAAGCATTTTATTCACCCTAGCAATTAATTCCCTTCATAATCCTGACACCCAAAAGCAATTTTTCCCACCTTAGTAATGACTAACAGATGGCAGAGCTGTCATGTCTAGAGATGACACTTACTGTCACATTAAGGTGACGTTGAAGTGTGGCTTGAGTCTTATTTGGCAAGTACCAGATTAGGGGTTTTTACTCTTCCTCACTATTTGCTGAACTGTGGGTGACAGCAGCCAGGTCCTGATGCATAAATCCAGGACCAGATGTTTTCATTCGGTTTTCCAGTGGCTGGGTAGACTTTGGAGACAAAACTACAGGCCTTTAGTAGGAGCTGCAGAACAGAAAGGAAAGCTTTTTTTCTCTGTTCCCACCCTCCCTTGCCAAAATGTGTACCAGGTTACAGGGTTAGTTACTGTAACTGGGGCCTCACCTGTGCAGGAGGTGGAAGGAAGCCTCTTGTATGGCAAAACTACACCACATCCTGCACCTTCTTCAGCAAGCTGAGCTCTTTAGGAACTGCACCTTGAAGTCTTCACAGTAAAGTATTTTTTGGTTGTGTTTCTGGATGGTCCCAGTGTGAGAGAGCAGGGAAAGGGGCTGTTCTGGCCTTCCAGCATCCCTTGCTGGTCCTGTGTCTGACCTGTTCTGAGCAGCCCTGGCTGTGCTGGCTCAGAGCCTTTCAGGTGCTCCAGGGCTGGGGGCTTTTCCTTGCTGTGTTTTTATGGCTCATGGGCACAGCTTTCCCCACTGTGGTGGTGTCAGGGCGAGCTCGTGGCTGCAGCCTGGCAGGAAGGAGGTGAGTGGGGCAAATGCTTTGGGCTCCTTGGTAGCCCCAGGGCCTGTGGAGCTGCTCCAAAGGCAGACCTGCAGCCCTGGGGGTGTGTACTGTGTGCTTTTCCTTGTTGGTGAACCAGGCACTGTAAAAGTCCCTGGAGGAACTTTGGTGTGGAGAGGAGGGCAGGCAGCTCTTGCGTGGTTTTTCCTTTTCACCTCCCTGTTCCATCACGCAGCCCAACACCTGTGCTCCTGTCCCAGTACCAGCTGTGGCCATTTTAGTGTTGGAACACGAGTCACCCTTTTCACCAACTGCTGTAATGTCAGACTTTTAAACAATTCAGTTTGCAATTGGAACCCTGGCTGTTCACAGAAGTGGTGGGAGATGTGCTCCCTGCAAACTGCTGTCCCTCCTGGGGGAAGGACAGCAAAGCTTCAGCAGCAGCAGCTGAGCTTCTGCTAAACTCACAGGGGCCTTGAAAAGCAAAACAAGACAGTGTGTGCCAAATTTGCAGAGCAAATTTAAAAGACTGTAAATGTAGGAAAAGCTCTTGGTGTAGATACTCACTGGATGATGGATTCTGGTGTTGCTGCTCATGAACATGAGAAAACAAATGCTCTTCCTTCCAGTTCTGGGTGTTGTGGAGCATGGCTGGGGCCAGGGTGGGTTCTCCTGGCTCAGGCAGAGTCACTGCTCAGCTGTGCCAGGGGATGAGCTGCTGGTGGAGGCTGTAACAGGGCCCAGGTGGAGTTCTGTCTGCATTCCTGTACCTGTATAGTCTTAACCTGTAAAAAGTGTTCTTGCAGCATGTCTGGTACCCCCCAGCAGTGCCCCCCCTGTTTTAGCAGTGCAGTAACTCCTGTCCCCCCTGAGCTTCACCATGGCACCTTTTCCAAGGGCAGGGATGAGGGACAACAATTCCTTATTGGCCACTAGAGTCTGTCTACAGCAGAGACTGAATTGGCCTTGTGATGGCAAGAAGGACTGCAGAGCCATCTTGGCAAAAGGCAAACAGTGTTTGGAAGTCAATACTGCATTCCAGTGAGCCAAGCCATTGGTGTCCTGTGCAATCGTGGGTGTAGAATTCTGCTGTCTCCAGGATTCCAGTGTAACCATTTGTTAACTGTACTGAAGGTGTGTCCTTTATGGAGAAAGTGTTCCAAATTAAAAAAAGCTGCTGAAGTGTGTGTGTGCACGGCTCTGGTCTTTCTCCTCTGCCTCCTGCCACAGCCTCCCCCCAGGGAACCCCTGATGGAGCAAGGGTGGGAGACTATCCCAGGATAACCCCCCACTCCTGAGGCAGCTGAAGGAATTACCCTCTAACAAACACCCCAAATATAAAACACCTGCAGCACATCCCCTTCCATGACAGAAACAAAAACCACAGCTTATGAGGAGTCATATCAAAAGTATTTTATTTCACAATTCTTTACAAAATAATATGTAAAAGGTGTATTGTTCAACATACAAATGGTAAATATACAAGGGGAATACCAGGGCCAGGTAAAGCTCATCCAGCCCCTCTCCAGGACACGTCAGAAGTTCACGTGGCTCCTGATGTCGTTGATCTGTTTCACCATCTCCCGGATGTGTTCTCCCCTTCAAGAAAAAATAACCCAAGTCAAAAGGCTGCACAGAGCTAGGGAGGAAGGGAAACACTTCAGCTGGTAGAAGCAGGAAGGGGAGCAGTGCCTGTCTGATCCCAGGCTGGGTTACAGACTGCCCTGGGATCCAGCAGCAAAAAGCATTTCCATACATCTGCTCCAAGTGCTGCTCTCAGGAGCTGCACGTCCTGGGCTTCAGCCCCTCTGCCCCAGCATGGCTTAAATGACACCCGAGACACCTGACCTGAAGGTGAGCCAGGGCTCAGGTTCCTCCCTCAGGAGAAGCCCAGCTTGCACTTACTCCTCTCTCAGGACAGCCTGGATGCACTTGCTCTGGTAGGCACTGAGGCTGATGCTGGGCTTGCGGGGGCTGCGGCCCTTCTCCATCTGTTTCTGTTGGTATTCCTTTTTCATTTTCACCTGGGAGGAGAGAAGACAAGGTCCCTGTCAGTGCTGCTCCTGCCTGCCACAGTGGAAGCTTGTAAATTAGAGTGCTGTGTTGTACTGCAATTAATTGGTTCTTTTTGGGTTCAAATCTGTCTGCTTTTGCACTTCCCACGAAGAGAAGAACTGTCCCTGCCAGGCTGGGGAAGGGGGAGCTCTCTGAGGGCTTACAGTGTGTGCAAAGGTCCTGTCTGTATTACCACCAAGGGCCAAAGCCCCTTTAGTTCCTTGCTGCTCATTAACACAAGTACAGCATCGCTTTGTGGGCAGGACTCGTCTGTCAGCACTGAGGGAGGAGCTCAGTGACCTCCCAGCCTGGCCATTCCTCCTCTCACCTGTCTGATGGCATTGCTCAGGTGCTGGAGCTGGTCATGGATTGTCTGCAGTTCCTTCTTCATATCTTTTTCAGTGTCAGATAGAACAGGAAGCTGAGAGTGGAAACTCCGAAGGACTTTCTTCATCCTTTGAAAGCAAGAAATGTCTCTGAGTTAACATCCCTGGTACCCAGCTCTGCTCAAACACCTGGGCCGTGCTGCCCAAGTCTCAGGGGCTTCACCTTCCCCTTCCAGCTGTCTCAGTGCCATTTCTGAGCATGGGGCTGGCTCAGGCTGGGCCTGCAGACAGATCACACCAAGCCCCAGCACAGGGAATTGCAGAAGCCCAGTTTTGTAACGAAGCAGTGCAGCAGCTCCTGCCCACTCTGTTCTACAAACTCTGTTTAACATCAGGTGGTGTGAGGTGAAATAGAGCCCTGTGTGCACTCACCTGTTCATGATGTCTTCTTGCTTCTCTTTGGCTTCCTCATACTTGTCAGCCAAGCGCTCGGCCATTTCCCGCAAGCTTTTCCTTAAGGTGAGGGAGAAACAATTCCTTACTTAGATCCACACACGGGACAAGCCAGGGTGTGGGGAAAGGACAAGGAGGCTGAAGAAGGCAGCTGGAGGAGGGAGCAAACCTGCAGGCTGGGAATGCCTTCACTTGTCACCTGTTCCAAACCACCAGAGGTGCATCACTCCTGAGGTTTGACTGGATCTAGGAGACAGGCTCTACTCACCTCTCCTCTCGACAGTAATTCAGATCCTCCAGTTGTTTCTTTTTCTGTCCCCACAGCAGCTTCACTCTGAAGTAAACACATACCAAAAAAAAAATCAAACCACTTGCAACCAGGTGAATCAGGCTTTACACCACAGAGAAAATCCTGGGAGTGGGAAGAACTAAAGACACTGAAAAGGGAGTAGTGAGAAAAAACTCCCTTTTTGTCCTAACTGTATAGTGTAAATAACTGACTATGATTTGAAGCAGCAGAGACTTAAGGCAATTTCCCTTTGTCAGGATTAGTGCTGAGGTCAGACTTCCTGCCACCCACAGGCCCAGGCAGGCAGACAACACCATGAGAAAAGTATTTTATCTCTGTGTGTGTTTACCATTTTCTTCTTCCCTTATAAGCCACTACAGAGATCAGCTATTAAACTCATTCCTGCTTTTCCTGATAACTTAGTTTTAAGTTCTGGTATTCATTGTTAGTTTTACATTTACTCATTCACCAGGATTAGACCCACAGTGCTGCTGTGTCACAGAGACATGCCAGCACATTTTTATGAGAGTTTTGCATTACCTTTGCTGAATCTCCTCCTTTGCCAGGTCCTGTTTCAGTATATATTCCTCTCTGAACACCTGGGTGGCTCTGCTGAGGAGCTGAAGGCATTCTTCAGGGGGAGGAGCAGCATCTTTATCTGCAGATCTTAAGATTGAGATTTTTGCCATCTTACTAATATGTTCCTTTGGAAGGCTAAACCACTTCCAGTGTTTATGGTAAACCTCGGGGGGGGGGGGGGGGTGTTATGAAAGTGAGGGATTACAATGAAATCCCTTTGACACGAGGAAATCCCAAGGTAGCCTAAGATACTCCAACCCCAATGGGCCAAGCAATGAGAACCTCATCAGCTGAGGGCAGCCCTGCTCTGAGCAGGAGCCTGGAGCCAGAGATCCCCTCCCAGCCTGCACCATCACTGGGCTGGTGCAGGAACTGGCCAACACCCAGTGTTCCCTCTGCAGGTGCCCCAGGTTCTGCTCACTTGAGGTGCAGGGGGTTGGCAGAGCTGCGCTGCAGGATGCCCTGGATGTGCTTCTCGAAGGAATGCTCTGCCTCGGCCACGATGCGCAGCGGGGACACGGCCGGCTCCTTGTCCTCCCTGGTGCACAGCAGGGGAGGGGAGGCAGGGTGCACGGTGCTCCTGCACACAGCAGCACAGGGAGCACAGTCACACCCCTGACACTGAAACAGGCCACAGCTCCCTCACTGGACTCCTCCACTGGGGAGCTCCTGGGTCACTGCAGCTCTTTCAGTGATGTGGTAAATCCAGCCCGAGCAGGGCAGGCAAAGCTCACAGCCCCACACCTGTTTGGTCACAGCTCAAACTAGCAAGGATCATAAATATCCTTTGGCCTAAGGAGAATAAAGTTCCAGAACAAGGCAGGCAGGCACTGGAACAGCAGCATGACCTTCTCCACTAAGCACCCTGCCTGGTCACTGCCCACCTGTGTGGAAACAGTGAAATAAATAAAAGATCTCCAGGAGAACCTGATGTTAACACTGGCTCTGCTGATCCTACCTTAAACCTGTCCTGTACCTGTCCTACCTTAAACAGTGTCCTGCAAAAAATAAGCTGAAAACAGTGTCACCCCCTCAAGGTGTTCATTTCATTGTGCAAATGCACATTTACACCACTCTGTATCTTTGCCACCACCTCCAAAGAAAGTAACTGGAAGCACAAACAAAAATCCTACTTCTGTTTTTCCCCTTTCAGGCACACAACTCAGCAGCCCATTAAGAATATCAACACTACTGAAAAACCCCAACAATACCATCAAGAACATTTTTTTGTCCTAATACTCACTAAAAGTGACCTGATTAATTATATCCCTACAAACACCTCATCAGCAGTAGGTAAGTGCTACAGTAACACTTCAGTGCTCAAACAGGGAGTGTTCAGAAAGCAAAACTTCATGGAGTGTCCTAAGAGCTGCAGAAGCCTGGGGTGAAACAATCAAAGAGTAATTGAAAAACAGGAATATCCTTTTTTGGTCCTTCCCATGCAGTCATGGACTTCAACTGAGAACCACATACAAGAGAGGCCTTGTAATGCACTCATAGCTGTTGGTGATGCAAATCATGGTGGGCCCCAGGACATCAGAAACGATCCAAAATCCTCTAATTGGAGCAGGCTGCCTGAAGGGAAGAACACAAAAATTACCCAGTCAGGAAAGTTCTTTATTCCTTAAATTGTGCACATTCTACTCTTTTGGAAATGCTCCAAGGTCAGGTAAATGGAAGTGAAAACTTCTGCTGATCTGACAGGTGATTTTCAGACAGTAACACAAGAATTTAAGCTAGTACCCTAACTGTGCAGAAAGAATCCTGATACACCAATTGCTCAATTGTACTGTTTGAAATCTTTTGAGCTTACTTTAATGGCAAGAATGCAGCAAAAGATAACAAATCATAAATATTTTCCGTAGCAAGTCCCCAACTTGGAAGCAATTGAGAAAGAGTTTGGTTTTTTACCTGCATGGCAGTGGTTTTGTACAAAGAATATGTTCAACAAAGCATTTCTGTTCTGCTCCCAGCTCTTGTAAACTGTCTTTGTCTTCCTCATCTACAAGGAGACATGCCAGGATGCATCAGATCCACTCTGCAGGGTGAGGGAATCAGTAGTACCTGCATCCACCAGTCTGTTACTGGTGGATGTTCATCTGTTCCCCACTTTTCTCACTCACCTGAACCAAGGAATTTGTGCAGTTTATTGATCCATGTCAAGCCCACACTGTGGACACCAGCTTCGTGTGTGCAGTGGTATCTAGAAGGACATTTGGGATCTGAAATTGAAGCAGAAAATGTCAGAGATGGGCAGTGAACTGAGAAAAACTCACCCTTCACACCTGCACTGCTGATCCTGTGTATCAACTTAGTGTCCAGGCAGCTTTAACATCTTGGTGCAAGCACCAGAAACAGAGATACATGTGTTAGAGTCTCACACACTGCTGAGTTGTTCTGAACCTTTCCTATCACACCACATTGCATCACTCAGGTAGGTTTCCAATGGCAGATTATTAAAACCAGCAGATCAGCATTCTGACAAGCTGCTTGCTGCTCCCAAAGACCCAAACACTTTGTCCTGCCCCCAATTCTATGGGATAAGCAGGTCCTTCCCTCAGGATCACCCTCCCCACAGCACTCCCTTACACTCACAGGTCAGCACAGATGCAGAAACTTCTGCTTTATAACCTTCAGATGACAGGATTTAGTACTGACCATGTGTGATCTACACTGGAGCCCCTGCCAGGCTTGCTCTTTCCACAGCTTTATTGAGGGCATCAGGCAAATCCTTACTCTGATCCCCCTGTTTGGCTGACACTGATGAAATGTGCAAATGACTGGATCCCAAATGTGTGCCACAATAATAATAAAAAGCCACAAGCTGAACAGCCCTACCTCGGTGCAGCTTGATTGGGCAAGAGAAGTCAGACTCCAAAGGATCTTCCTCGTCTCCTGTTGCCAGTTTCAGTGCAAGTTCCAGCTCAACACATTCAAACACGTACAGGGAAGGAATAAGATCAGATCTGGGGTCCCAGGACTTCTCTGACTGTAAAGAGCATTGTATTCTTCTGTCAGACATCATTTAAATAGGAATGCCAACAAAAATAGCATCAAGAAAGCGTTTTAAGTTTTAATTGTCAAGGAATGTAGTTCAAGTTTACTTTAAAAAAATTAACTCAAACCCAGGGTTTCTTAGAAAATCCTCCTTAAATTAGATCCTTAAATTTCATCAAAAACTGATCTACTATCAGGGTACACAGGATTGAGATTTAAAATAAAAGTGTCAGGGAGCCACAGGGACTGGCTGAAACAGGAGAAAGATTCACTGCTTCATTCCTAAAGAATGCAGCTTTGGCACTTGGCACACACTTTGAGGCATCCCGCCACCTTGCAGCAAGAACTTGGATTAAAAAAACCAAAATACCTACAAGAAAAAAACCAAAGCAAGAGAAGGTACCTGCTCATCATCCTCCTCTCCATCCAGCACCACGCAGTGGTAGAGCATGCCCGCCTCGGTGGCAATGACCAGGATGTTGGGCACGCAGGGCAGGCACAGCACGGCGCAGGCGTCGTAGCCGTAGTTGTCCTCGGCAGCCGGGTGCATGGGCAGGGGCCCCAGCAGCTTCCCCGGGCTGCCCGTGCTGCAAGGAACGGGGTTGGGTTTGCCTCAGCCCACGGCTGCCAAACAGTGCTGGGAGCTCTGAGTCCCACTGCGCTGCTGCAGACTGCAACTCTGACCTGCAGCTCCTTGCTGGAGATCTCAGAGGGGAAATCAGAGCTCATTTTATGCTTTGAAAGCAACCAAAGCTACACTGCAAAAATTCACGAGGAAACATTTTCATGGAAGTCTCAAGTTAATGATTACTCAACTGGTTCTTGCACTTCACATGCAGCATTTTGTGTTGTGGCATTTCTTTGGGCAGAACTTTAGATGGACTAAGGCCATCTCACTGCCTGCAGACAGATCTCCTCACAGTGCTGTTTCTAACCCAAGTACCACACTCTTTAATATTCAGCTACACAAGATCTAACTTTCAAGTCTTGCACCATCTTCTCAGTTTTCTAAATTCCTTCTTGTATCATGTTTATATTTTTGATTAATCATTTCCATTGCAGAACAGCCTGTGAACTCCCTATGCTCTTCAAATATTTATTTTCCTAGGATATCCCTGGCTCAATAAGCCTCATCCAAAGCTAAGGATGTCTGTGCCACAAAATACACTGAACAGCCTTAGACCCACTGATCTTTTTACAGCCCTGTGTCTTCATATCAGATTGCTGGTGGTAAATAATGCACAGTGCATTCTGAGCAGTGCAAGCTGCACCCATAGTGTTTGGATGAGAAAGAATGACACGCTGGTTTTGGATTCCAGTCTGTCAGCACTGCCACAGAGACAGAACAGGCTGCAATACAAGAAAACTCAGCCCAGCATCCCTCACAGAGTCCCAGCCAAGCTGAGAGGTGACTCTCACCCCAGCACTGTACACCCAAGCACCCCACGAGCCCTGGGGGTCAGACCCTACCTCTGGAGCAGGCTGACGTAGGTGAGGAAGGTCTCTCCATTCTCATAGAGGATGTACAGGGGGTAGCCCAGCACCTCCTCGCTGCCGCGCTGGCCCAGGACGTGCTTGGGCACCGGCACCTGCGGCCCGAAGTCGAAGGCCACGGCCGTCTCGCCCAGGGACGCGGTGTAGGCTCTCCTGGCACAGGGCACAAGCAGCTGGGCTCAGCAAGCACTGAGAGCACAGAGTGCCACCTGCTCCTGAGGGCTGTGCTGCCAAAGCCCTGCCCAACCCCATCCCACCCACCCCTGCCAGCTACAACAGGCTGTAAGGGACACATCAGTTCTGCAGTGCCCCCACAGCTCCAGAGACACGGGAGGGGTTCTGGTGCTTCCTGTGAGGGACACCACTCTGTGATGCATGAGTTCTGTTTGCAACCAGGCCACGAGGGACATAAAAAGATAATCTATTTTCTACATTCCTCATTCAAAAACCCCTTCCTAAAGTCAATGTGTGGTTTTCAAGCTCTGCTACTCTGACAAACACTTGACTGTACAGTTTGTCACCACTTTGCTTTAGAAGGGTGGGGGAGAGGAAAGGGAGAGGAAAGAAAAGAAGAGAAAGTAAGGGAAAGAAGGAAGAAGGGAAAGAAGGGAAGGAAGGGAAAGAAGGGAAGGAAGGGAAAAAAGGGAAAAAAGGTGAAGGGGAGGGAAAAGTGTAGGTACTCTGCTATGAAGAAGTGCTAGCACTACAGAATTCATATGAGATTTTCAGGCATATTTATCACTTATTCATTAAAAACACAACTGAGAATGCTGAGTATTTTGCAGAAGCATTTCAGAATACAAGAAGCCACACCAACCCTGTTTTGATGGTAAGAGTCTCCTCCTCGGTGTCTGAAAGCACAATCACTTTGATGGGTGTGTGAGGCACCTTCAGACTGTAGAACCTGGGGGAAAGAAAGAGCAGCCATGCTCACTCTGCTGGCAGTGCTGCACATTCCCTGCTGACACAGGAACATCAGCCACTCACTCTGAAATTCCCCCCATCCTACTTTTTTATTGCTAACTCTGGTAAAAATGGCAGGATGCAAATACCCAGTGACAAACTAAGGCTGGACATGACAAAAAAAACAAACCACACTTTGAAAAATCAGCCACAAATGGGGCTTACCTGATGGTGTTATCTGATGTCAGGAGCACAATGTGGGGCTCCATGGTGTCACAGGGGTACCAGGCTGCATGCTTTAGGGTCAGGGAGGTTGAGCTGGTGAAGAACCGCTCCGCAATAGAAATGGTGCTGGAACACAGAGCAGAGACTTGCACTGGGACCAGAAACACAAAGCTACTTCTAAAGGGAAGCGGGGGCAAGAAGAGCTAGAGACACAATGAAAAGCTTTCAGAGTCTTTATCTGCACTACTCTGAAAGTTGGAAAGCAGCTGTAAATTGAAGGCCTCTGTTATTTCCCCCCAAATGTCTGCTTTAGCTGCCACAGCTGAAAGATCCCAGAGAAGCTGCCCCATCTCTGGACATGTCCAAGACCAGGTTGGGCAGAGCTTGGAGCAACCTGGTCTAGTGGAAGGCATCCCTATCCATAGCAGGAGTTGGAACTTGCTGACCTTTAAGATCTCTTCCAACCCAAACCATTCTATGATTCTGTGGAAAGCTACAGAATACTAGAAGAGCATCTTGCTCCTCAGCAATTGCAACAAGTTTAGAAGGTCATTTATTTGGGTTACTTGACAAGCAAGCAAGTATTTGAGCCACAATAGTTTATTTGTGACTGCCCTCCAACCCCAATACAACCTGTACCTTCCACCAGTGCCTTCTGTATCTACCTAACTCCAAGAAAGAGAGGCTGTGGAGGAAGAGTGGCAGGACAAGGGTGTCATTATTCACCTGAGGTCTCACTCACCTGCAGTTCACCGTGGATTTCCCACCTTCAAACTCGGAATTCTTGCCCCAGCGCTTGGGCAGCTCCAGCACCATGAGCCCCTTGGTACCAATGAGCGCCACATGGTGCTGGGCAGGGCTCAGCAGCGTCTGGTGCACGTCGAAAAGGGGCGGGTTTATGCACAGAAGAGTCTGAAAACAGAAATGTTACAGGGAAGCACATGCCGTTCGAAGCACTCAAACCAAAGTACAGCTCATCTTTATTTTGGATGGTGATTTACACGGCACGGAATGAGGCACAAAGCAGTGGGTTCCTTGGGGAAGGACACCCCAGGGCGGGCTGAGGGATGATGATGTTCCTTCAAGGAACAGACCCCCTCAGCCCCGTGCCCACCATAGCCCTCCTCCCCTCACAGCTCGCATCCCCCACATCCTCTCTGTCCCGTTTTTAACACTCCCCACACATCCCCACATCTCCTCAGGCCCCCTTCCCTCACGGTCCGCCCAGCCCCTCACACCCAGCCCCTCATCCCGGCCCCCTCCTCATCCCCTCACAGCCTCCCCCTTCCCTCACACCGCCCGCCCCAGCCCCTGCTCCCCTCCATCCCCTCAGCCCCTCCCGCCGTCGCCAGGCGGGGGCCGCACCTGGTAGCGGCCGAGCGCGGCGGGGTCGGTGCCGGTGCCGAGGCGGCGCAGGCCGATGGCGAGCAGGGCGGCGGCGGGCCCGTCCCAGAGCAGCAGGTCGGAGCCCAGCCCGCACAGGAGGTCGCGGAGCCGCGGCGGGCGGGGGGCGGCGGGCGCGCGCTCGCGGAGGCGGCCGAACAGCGCGTGCTGCGGCAGCGCCGCGCGCCACTGCTCCGCCGGGCCGCACTCGGCCGCCATCGCCCCGCGCGCCGCGCCGCCCTGACGTCACCGCCCGCGCGGCCAATGGGCGCCGCCGCCCGCGGACTACATTTCCCGGCGTGCCCCGCGGGCCCGGCGTGCTGCGGGTTCGGCGGCGATGGCGGCGCCGGTGCAGGGGCACCGAGCGCGGTACAAGAGCCCGGGCGGGCCGCCCTGGAGAGAGACGTACCGCAGGGTGAGCGGGGAGCGGGCCGCGAGGGGGGGACGCGGGCTGCCTCCTCATCCGAACCCAGTTCGGTCCTCCCGGGGCTGGCCGCAGTGGTCCCGCTGGGGTGGGTAAACCGCGCCCCGTCCGAACTCTCCCCTGACCGCGTCCCGAACGCTTTCTGCCAGCGCCCGGCGCTGCCCCCGCTGCGAGCTGTCAGCCAACTCCCCCGCAGCCCCTCGGGACATGGCCAGCCCTGGTGCCTCCCCCGTGTCCCACTCAGGGATTCCCGGTCTCTCGGCCCTGTGGGGCGCACCCCCTCCGCCGTGTCTCACCTCCCGAGCCCCGGTACCCCCGTGTCCCCCCGAGCGGGCGCTGACGGCCCCGGGCGCTCTCCCCTCCCGTCCCCGCAGCGCTGCATGGAGCGGCTGAGGAGCAGCCGGGCCAAGCTGCTGGACCGCTACCGCCAGGCCGGGGATGGGGCGTGCGGGGCGGCCCCGGGCGCGCTGCTGGTGCAGGAGGTGATGGAGCAGGAGTGGCAGGAGCTGCGGGACAGGCTTCCCGGCCTCGGCGGAGAGCAGCCCATGGAGCAGGTCAGTGCTCGGTCCCCAGCCTCAACACCATGTGTGTGATACAGGAGTATCAAATACAGCTCCCTGCGGGTCTGACTTAACTTCTCACTGGAGCCAACAAAACTCAGGAGCTTCAGGGTTTCCTGTTCTGCAGCTCAGGCAGGGTGTTGAGCTGTGAAAGTGCCTTTGGGCATGAGTGGGGAAATTCCTTATTTCCTTCACAGCCTGTGGATCACAGCAGAGGGTTGATTTCCTCATCTGTGCTTTTTATAGCTGGTTGTCACTTCCCTCTTCTGAGAATGGAAATGAAACTTCAATGTCTTAAAAAGCAAGTTCTTGGACAGGCTGTACTTGGGTCTCTTCTGGCTGGCTCTGCACTTGTGTTTACAGTACACGTTGCTTCCCACAGTGCATGGGTTTGCAAATAGAGGGATTTACTAGACAGGAGAATAAGAGTGGATTTGTGTTGCTCAGTCAGGTGCTGGAAGTGAGAAAGTGGCTGGAATGGGAGGATCACTGTCTGGTTAATCTTTCAGGTGCTGGAGGACCCTGATGAGCTGGCAGTGCTGGAAGAGATCCAACGAGAACTGATCTTGCAAGGTAAGATCTTTACACATCTTCTGACTCCTGTTTGATGTGTAACTTCCTGGTAATGCAGAAGAGCCAAGGCTGCACTCCTTGTTTCCTGCAAACCACGTGATACAGGGCAAGAGCCTCCTTAGAAATCTTGTTGAGGCTTTGAGGTATTGAGACCTCTTCTCACAGTTCTAAGAGTTTAAGTGGCATTTTAGCATCTGTGGGGGAGGCCAGAGAAACAGGACTAAGATCTGTTAGCCCTAGGAGCCTTTATAAATCAATTCAGGATCTTTCTCAAGTGCTGATCAGAAAGACCCATATGAGACGAGCTGAGCCACAGAAAAAAAATGGATTAGCAGGAATGATTTCACCAAGCATACAAATCTGAGCCAGAGGAGTAAAAGTTCTTAGAAACTCATATCCAGCCCAGCCTGCATCAGCCCAGCAGCTCTGCCTGTGCTGCCCAGCAGGCCCTGAGGGTGCTTTGCTGTGCTGTGTCGTTGCAGAGCAGTTGGTCATCGAGGAGTACGAGCGGAGCCTGCGCTTCGATGAGGAATGTCTCAATGCCATGCTGGACGGCCTGGATGCCTCTGACAGGGTCATCTGCCCTGTATGTAGGAAGTAAGAAAGCCTTTGGCATTGGAATCAGATTCCTCACTCTCCTGCAGCAATCTGGGCTTAGAAATGTGCAGAGAAAGGCTGCTGTTCATTTCAACAACATAGAAATGCCTGAGCAATGATCTGAATCTAATGGGGGGAGTGTGTTGGGTTGGTTTTGGGGTTTTTCTTGCTAAGATCTTCCCTTGTTCTGGGTGTCATGATGCTCTTTGTTTGCTCTTCCCAGGAATAACCTGACTGTGAAGGCTCACTTGGTTTGTTGCCAGTGTGGATTGCACATCAGCACACAGGTGAGCTGCACTACACATTGTGTGTGGCATCCCAGACAGGAACTCCAGCTGACCTTTAATGAATTATTCTCAGGATATGACAGAAGGGAAGCTTCGGTCCCTGCTGGAAAGCACCTTGACAGAGCACAGTCAGAGGTGCCTGCACAGCCCCGAGTTCACAGTCACCAGTGGCATGGAGGAGGAAGCCAGTCTGCTGATGAGCTGCCCTGTGAGTGCAAATGTCAGGTTCCTGGAAAGGATCACTGCTTGGGTCCATGGCTCAATTACATAGGCAGAAACCACAAGTCTGTTGATCTCTGGGTTTGTGTGGCTGTTTTTTCACAAAATTCCTTGGAAATGGCTTTACCTTTGACCACCAGTAACCATAAAAAAGAAATTTCAAAGTACATACCTTTAACTGCTGGATTAGGGAATCTTTCAAGGACCTGTCAAATTTAGTGTCCTAACTTTAGCCAACAACTTCTAAGTCTTGTGTGCACAATCTGATCAGATAAGTGGTTCATGAAGAAAAGTTTTAAAAATTATTTGTTTAAACCTCCTGAAAAACTTCATCCAGGTGTCTCAGAGACCACACAGCAGCCCTTTGGCTCAAGCCAGAGCTGGTGCTTGCTTTGCTATGTAAAACCAGTGGGAGGTCAGTGCTAGGGGCAGAGCATTTCAAATAGAGCCATGGAATTGTTAAAGTTGGAAAAGACCCCTAAGATCAAGTCCAGCCATTCCCCCAGCACTGCCAGGGCCACAACTATGCAATGTCCCCAAGTGCCACATCTAGATGTCTTAAATCTCTCCAGGGATGGTGACTCCCCCACTTCCCAGGGCAGCCTCTGCCAGTGCTCAACACCTTTTTTGTGAATTTTTTCCCCCTTTAATCAATAGTTTTTCCTGTTCAAATAGTTTTGAACTTTATACATTAACACAGTTCTCTGTTCAACTTTCTTGTGAAGGTCTGTGACTCCTGGATGATTCTCCTCTAAGGTGATTCAGCTGCTGCTTTACTTCTGGAAAACTTCAATACTAAACTTCACCCAGAGCTGCTAGGACTCTTTTGTACTCTTTCTAACTGCTGTGTCAAAAAGACACTGCAAAAGGCACAGTATTGCCTTGACCTGCACTTTTAACCACACAGGACATGTTTTGAAATAAATATATATTTAGTTTATTTTGGCCTTGGTGTTGTCTTTAATACTACATCAGTGATCTCACAGCTTATGTTGGACTTCAGCTTTGAGTTTAAATGAACCTTAAATAAATTAACTAACTAACTTAAATAAACTTAAAACCTTCAAACAGCAATTGGAGGCACCAGTTTAAGGAGAAGTGCTCAACCATCACTGCCACAACTACTGTGAGCAGCTCTGGCAGAGAGAAACTCTGCCATCACTTTCATGGCAGCTCTGGTACAGCAAGAAGAAGAGAAACCACCCTTTTCAGTGATATGTTGAACAGTTTTTATTCTTCACATTCACTCTTAATTGTACAAAAAGCCCCATGCAGGGCGAGGCAATTCCGGCCTGTAGCACTGGAGAACTTGATTGGGGCTGCACCATCACTACAACTCCCCAAATCCAAATGAGCATCCTCCTTCTCCACCTTCCAAGTTACTTACTCTCTGTAACCACTGTGAAGATATTTTTGGGTATTGCTGGATGAAGCAGCACTGTGGAATACCCACACTTGAGGCTGAGATCCCTAGCCTGACCTACTGACATTTGACAAAGCTTTTAAGGTCTTCAAGGAATTTGATGTACTCCTGGTGCTCCAGGGCAGTGCTGAGCTCTATTAACTCATCAGCAAAGGTGTTGTCCACTCCTCTGTCAGCCAGGAAATCCATCAGGTGATCATAGAGAGCCTGGAGCAAGGAACAGAAACCTTCCTTAGTGGAACACACCTGGGCAGGGGGGCATTAAAATGTCCCCTGGCAACTGGCCCTTCTTCCCAGGAAAATCAGGCCCAGCTCCCACTGATGCCTTTCATAGTCTCCAGACTCTGCACTGCATTAGTGTTTAACTCTGAGTTTCATATAAATTGTCAGCAAGTTCTCCTCACAGTTCAGTCACACAGAACAATCCTTTTCCAGCCCCAGAACCAAGGACACCACTGCAGCTTCAGGCCCAAAAAGTGCAAACAGCAAATTGAGGAGAGCAAACTGGGAGGATGGGACTGCATAACCTGGAGCTGGAATTGGACAATTAACCCCAATATGGAAATGGACTAAAACTTATAAAAGTGTGAAAACTCATGACTCATCAACCATCTTGGGTGTAGCCCTGGCTGTGCTCTTGTACTGCCCAAGGTGTATCCTTCAAGGCCTTTTAATAAATCCCTATTTTATTCCTTTAACATTGCCTAGCCTCTGTTCTAGGCAGCCTCCCAAGGCACCACCCCAGGAGGACAGGCCTGACCTTGGGTGAACATTTGGACAGAAAGGGCCATGGAATAAATAATAAAAACCCAAACCCAACACTACAAATGAACTGCACCCTGGAGATGATCCCCAGACTGTGGAGTCAGGAGGGGAAGTGTGTCAAGGATGACACAGGCCAAGCTCTGCCTGTCCCTCTACCCAGGGGTGAACTAACACTGTGGAAGGTATCTGATGTACTGGTTTCTTTGAAAGGCTTAAATGTTACAGTCATGAACTTGGCTTTTTCCTTTACATACATATTTTAAATTAATTTAATGTCTTAGGGGAAAAAAAGAATAATCAGTGTGGGATGGTCTACAGCACACTAAGCAATTTTAACATGAATGCTTCTCAAGGGGATACACTCTAGCACTTTCAGTTTTAAACATGACAGCCTCAAACTAAAAATTGTAGCTTTTGAAATCCTGGCATTGAGAACACAAGAACACACAGATTGTAGAGCGTATTTTTAGTGTTACAAGTCTAACAACACACCTGGAAAACCAGGACACAATGTATTTTTTCAGATACCACACAGATGCTTTTACCTACACATGGTGTCTGATAAGCCACATTGTTAAACACACAGATCAAAAGATGTTTAACAAGTGTCAAAGCATTTCCAGAATGTGATTCCCTGCTGGGAAATCTGCCTATAAAATCTGGAAAGGAAGAAGATCCCCCTGTCTGTCCTGATTCCTGGTAATGCCACCAGCAGTGCACAACCCTGGGACCATGAGACACCCTCAGTCTGCAGCAGAACCAGCAGCTCAGGGGCAGAGCAGGGCCAGCCCCTGTCTCAGACACCCTGACAGGTTTAATTCCCAGCCCAGGAGCAGAGGGACAGCCAGGTGAGGTGAGCTGAGAGCCCTCTGTGGCCTTGAACAGCACCTACCCAGTCCAGGGAATCCGTGTTGAGGGTGTAGTTGGTGTCCTTCCAGTCAGCTTCTCCAGTGGGCTGGAAGCTGACCTCCCGAATTGTGAAAATATCACTTTCTTCCTCTCCTTCATGTCCAATCTGAGGCAGGAAAACAAATGGAAGGCATGCAATTAGCTGCAATTAGTGGGCACACTCAGCCAGCTCATCCCCAGGCTGGGAATAGCTCAGGAGAAGCCCCAAGGCCAGACAAGTTGTGCCTCTCCCCCCCTCTCACCAGGTCTGTGAGGACAAGCACAGACATGCACAGAACTCAGAAAATCCTCTAAGCTTGTGCTGCCATGTAAATCAGCAGCCTGAACTTTACAAATATATAAAAACATAATATATGACTTCTGTGTGGTTCTAAGTGTCTTCCCATGTCTGTCTCATCTTTGTCAGCCAAGACTGGCTGTTAAACATCTCCTGACATTTACAAAATAAACCACAAATACCAGTGTGAGCAAAAGCTCTCCATTTTATTTTCTCCCCTCCTTTTTTAATCCCTACTTCTTTACTGGAATTCAATAAAGAGCCCAATAAGCAACTGATCAGAAACACCAGTGCAGGATGTGAGGAATGCACATTTCCTCCCTACTATTCTTGCCAACATAAAGCTTTTTTTTTTTTTTTTTTGGTGATTAAGAAAAATAAAGAAATAAGAGGAGACTGGGCACTCTCACTGATTCAGAAAAGCAAGAGATTACAAAGAGCAGTTAAATCCAAGAGGGGCACAGTGATACTCACCTCATCTTCAGGGAAATGGCAGTCAAGGACAAGGGTCTGTTTTGTATCATCTTTTATGACTTCCACTACAAAGTTTGGAGTTGATGTAAGTTCAGGCTAAATGAGAGAACAGTTGCATCAGCACTGGAACCTGAACAGGAGCCAAAGCAACCACAGCCCAGCCCAGCCAGCACTGGGTATTCCCTGACACCTTCCACTATCCCAGGTTGATCCAAGCCCCATCCAGCCTCATCTTGGACACTTCCAGGGATGGGGCAGCCACAGACTCCCTGTGCCAGGGCCTCCCCACCCTCACAGGGAGCAATCCCTCACAATACCCAATTCAGCCCCACTCCCTGCCAGTTAAAGGCCATCCCCCTTTAACCTGTCACTCCATTCCTCTGTACAGTTTCCCTCTCCCACTCTCCTGTAGATCCTTTTGGAAGGTGCTAGAAAGTCTTGGAATTCCTCTAATTTCTCCTTATTTCTCCTTATCTCTGCCTTTCTGCAGCAGGGAGGAAGGGACAGGCAGCCCTGAAAATCTGCATTTTGTGACTTAAAGCTCCCAAATATCACACAAGGGGAAGAAAAAGCCTCAACACTTGAGGACAAGGCTCCAACTCCCCTAAGGGAAGATTCCATTTTTCATGTGTCCCCAGCATTAAATGCACATCAAGGCTAAGTCACCTCCTGCTCATCAGGTTTCTGCTGCTCCTGCGTGTCCTCTTCAGCCGAGGGTGGGATGCTGTTATTGATGTTGAATGTAACCGTTATCCTGCACAAGAAAAAGAAACAATTCTTTTGAACACACCCCAAAAAATGCCCATCAGAACGGGCCTTTTAAGCCCTGGTTCAGGATTCACACAGTGTGTGAACAAAACCAGGCACTGCAGTCAAAAGACACACCTGGGAGAAGCTCCAAGTGCTCTCACTTTTTAAAGTTTCACCGAACTGTTATTTTTCAAACAGGAAGACCACGTGAAACTTTGTAACACAAAACACAGTAACAAAAAGGTGTGAAAAAAGTGCCTTTGGCCCAAAGTGGTCACACAAAGAGCCTTTGCAGGGTTTGGGCTGTGAGCACCGGGAGGAGCCTGGTCACTGTGACCCACCCACCCTCGGGGGCTGGGGACCCTTCCCGCACCCCACTCACTTTTCCCCCGCGATCTTCCGCACCAGCTTGGCCTCCGTGCCGTGCACCTCGAGCTCCCACCCCCCGGAGACCTTGGGCAGGGACTTGTGCTTCTGGATCTTCTTCTCCTCCTGGATCTCGTCCGTCAGGAACTGCGCAAAGGCTTTGTCTCCTGGGGGGGGAAAGAAAATGGGGTTAGGGAAAGGGAGGGATGAAGGGTGGGGGGTGAGTTCGGGGAAAGGGGTGTTGGAAAACGGGGTTAGGGAATGGATAGTTAGGGA
Source organism: Molothrus ater (assembly GCF_012460135.2). Taxonomy (NCBI): domain Eukaryota; kingdom Metazoa; phylum Chordata; class Aves; order Passeriformes; family Icteridae; genus Molothrus; species Molothrus ater. The sequence goes on along the minus strand of NC_050498.2, from coordinate 4,330,416 downwards.
AAGAGGGATAGGAAAAGTGGGGTTTAGGGAAAAGGAGGGTAAAGGAAAGAGGGGAGTAAGAAAAGGGAGGGTTAGGGAAAAGGGGAGCGGGGTTAAGGGAAGGGCAGGTAGGAAAAAGGAGTTTGGGGAAATGGGAGTTTGAACAAAAAAAAAGGGTTAGGGAAAGGGGGATTGGGGAAAAGGGAATTGTGAAAAAGGAGGTTAGGGAAAGGGGAGTAGGTGAAAAAGGAGGTAGCGAAAGGGGTACAGAGGAAAAGGGGGCCTAGGTGATGACCTAAGGGATTTAGGGAAATAGGTGGTTTAGTGAAAACGGGGATTAGGGAAAGGTGGGGTTGCCTTAAGGAAAGAAGGGGGGTCAGGGAAAGAGGGGCAGTAGGGAGAGCCCCCCCGCCCCACGTGCTTCCCAGAACGGAGCGGGTGCAGCGCACGTGTCCTCCCCGCGCCCTCCCAAGGGCGGCCCCGCTCCGTCCCCGCTCACCCTCGGTGTGCAGCCCGCCGCAGCCGCAGGACACGCGCCCGGCCGAGCCCCGCCGGGGCCGCAGCAGCGCCGTCCGCCCCGCGCCGCCGCCCAGCTGCCACAGCGAGCGCGCCAGGGCCGGTGCGGCGGCGGCGGGCGGCGGCAGCAGCGCGCGGGGGGCCGCGGAGCTGAGCGGGCGGCGCGGCGCGGAGAGCGGCGGGCGCAGCGCGGCGGCGGCGGCGGCGCGCAGGGAGCGGGCGAGGAGCATCGTGCGGGACCGAGCGGCGGCGAGGACGGCCCGCCCCGGAACCGCGCTCCGCTTCCGGCCCCGGCGCGCCCCGCGCGGGCCCCGAGCACCAGGGTTCGAGTCCCGCCTCGGCCGATAGGCGGGTTCGAGTCCCGGGCCCGGTGAGAGCCCGGGTTCGAGTCCCGGTTCGGCCGATAAGCGTTCGAGTCCCGGCCCCGGTGAGATCCAGTGTTCGAGTCCCGGCCCCGGTAAGACCCCGTGTTCGAGTCCCAGCCCCTGTTAGACGCCGGTTCGAGTCCCGGCTCCGGCAGGACGGAGTGTGCCCACGGGGGGGCCTGGTTCCTGGGATTCCTGACAATGGAATGGGCAGGGATGGCACGGACACAGAACCCGTACAGGTCCCTTCTCGGGTGAATTCACAGACAGAGCTTTAGGAATGTGGGGGACGTGCACAGGTTTTATCTCAGACATCATCCCACTCCTAATTAGGACTGTCACTGTTCAGGCTGGAGCGTGGCAGTCTCCTCAGAAAAAGAAAAAATGAATGGTTGGGGGTTTTTTGTGTATTTTAGAGGAAAGAGTGACTAAGGAAGGGTTTCCTGGCACCAAGCCTTGCCTTTGTCCAAAGGCTGGCACTGGTACCTGCTATGGAGGAGAAGCACAGAAGGCTCATTTGCTGCTCACTGCAAGGCGGGAGCCGAGAGCGTCTGCCCCACCCCATCAAATGGACACCACCCCATCAAATGGACACCACCCCATCTGCCCCACCCCATCAAATGGACACCACCCCATCAAATGGACACCACCCCATCAAATGGACATCACCCCATCTGCCCCACCCCATCAAATGGACACCACCCCATCAAATGGACATCACCCCATCTGCCCCACCCCATCAAATGGACACCACCCCATCAAAAGACCAGAATTTTAACTCCCAATTCCCCACAGGAATCTGAGCATTGCACATGTAAATGGCAGAGTCCATTCTGCACAAGAGGCACAGATTCACTGTGCTACCTTCACATCTTTAAGCCCAGACTGCTGACAATGAACACACTCCCACAAGACCCATAAACACCAGGACTCATCCTACAATCATTTGTTCTGTGCCTCACAAACCAACACACATGATTCCCATTTTCACCATCACTTCTTTATTCTGGAAAAAAACATATAAATCCAATCTAAATAAATACCCATCCCGTTCCTTAAGGTTATAAAAAACATGTTTTTTAAAAAAAAAATTAATGAATATATAAGTTGTGAAAAACGCCAATCACTTGTTTTTAAAATTTTAAGAGTTTAATAGTAATAAAATGGTTATAAAAATAGTAATATAATTACACTCATAATAATTTGGACAATTTGGATTAGGACAATATGAAACAACAGAAACAAAGAGTTACAGACGGTCTGGGTACCTTTTTCTGGGCAATATAAGCCCGAAAAAGGACCTACGTTAACAAAGGATTAACCCTTAAAAACAATAACCTGTTGCATATTCATACATCTCATACATGATGCATAAATTCCATTAAAACAAAGGATTCTGTCTGGTCAGTGTCAGCTTCTTCCTCTGAATCCTAAACGGCGTCTTCATGGCAGGAGCAAGGCAGGAAGAAGTTCATTTCTCCTGATAATGGAGCAATAAATTCTCTTTCTCTGAAAGATTAAGGTGTCCTGTGGCTGCCATCTCAGTGCGAATACCTCATTCCTCTCTTAAAAAAATATCCCACATACATAGTTCCTATTTTAACTACAAAAGTTACCTTTTAACTACAAAACTACATTTACCATACTATTAAAATGCTAATACAGCACTGCTAATCAACACAACAAAATACATATAGTAAATATCTGCATAGAGCCATATAATATGCGCTTTTCTGTTGCCTTGTGATTTCAGGGTCTAACTCAGAACTTTGGGTCCCTCCCCTGATAATTCCCTCCCAGGTGTGTCATTCACCTCTCCTTTCCCTCCCTGACCCCTCCCAGCACTGTCTGTCAGTCCTGGCATTCCAGAAGGGCACTGAGTGATTGGCAGATCCAAAGGATGCTCTCTACCCCTGGGGGGCACTGGGCCATCCAGGTGTCCTTTGTCCCTTTGTCCCTCCCCTCCTGTCCCTGCTGGGTGCCTCCCTGCCCCTTCCCTGCCCCTCTCCCCGGGGTTCAAAGGAGCAGCAACCACGGGCTCAGGGAGTTCTGTTGGAGCTGGTGCTGCATTCAGAGGCCTGAGGGCCAGAATAAAGCTCTGGATCCAAACCCTCCATCAGAACCGACTCCTTCACCATCGCCTGAAAGCTTCTCTGCCAGAGGGAAACCTGAGGAGCAGCCCCTGTTATGGGGGAAAGCTCCATCCCAGCACCACCAGAGCTCCTGCAGGCCTGGACTTGTCCCCACATGCCCAGCTGCAGCACCCAGGCAGCCAAAAGTGTCTGTGGGGTGAAACACCACACACCCAGCCAGCCAAAAGTGTCTGTGGGGTGAAACACCACACACCCAGGCAGCCAAAAGTGTCTGTGGGGTGAAACACCACACACCCAGGCAGCCAAAAGTGTCTGTGGGGTGAAACACCACAGTGCTGCTGGTTTGGTTCAGCAGGAGGGCCAGACAAGCTCAGGCATGTCCCATCTGGCTCTATTGGTATTATTCCAATACTTTTCACAAAGTCTTTCAAGGAGAAGCTGAGCCAGCTGGTCCCAGGGTCAGCTCTTGGCTGTCCGGAGCCTCCTGTGGAAGTATTCGGGTGCAGCCTCCAGCAGCCACTCGGCATCCACCGGGCACAGGTCGCGCATGTAGCAGCGGCTGGTGCGCAGCAGCCCCGTGTACACCACGCAGGCAGGCTTGCACTGGAACAGCACCGAGGAGGGGTGGATGGCCACGGCCTGCTGCGAGCCCACGGTGCCGTAGGAGCCGTCCGGGCGCAGCTGGGCCGCGTTCATGAACAGGCTGTGGGCCAGGCAGCGCCGCACGCCCGCCGTGTCCCCCCGGCACGACTCCAGCGGCAACGACAGCTGCGGACACAAGAGCGAGCATGAACAACCTGCACCCTCGTGGGGACACTGAGACAAAGGAGAAATCCATTTTGATTTAGGTGGAATGTACATCTTTGAGTCTGTGGTCAGAAAACATCACTGTGTAGCCTGACTGCAAAAGCCTAGGCTCAGAGAAACTGCTTCAGTGAAGGACAGAGATAAGGGGGAAGAGACAGAAGGTGATAAAGAGAGACAGACTGCTGTAAGGAGCACGTCAACCTGACCTAAGAATTCTTTCTGATAAAGAAGAACTAGCGGCAAATGTCACATGAAATTCGTAAAAATGAATATGTGTGTGTCCCAGACATCTTTTATGAAAAATCCTTTCCTTAGGATTTTTCCTCCTGAGAAGCTGAGAGGCCTCAGGAACAAAATGTAACCAATGGTTATCTGCTGCTGTGGAATGCAACAGGTGCATCTGGGATTGGCCCATGTTGGTTGTTTCTAATTAATGGCCAATCACAGCCCAGCTGGCTCGGACAGAGATTCTGAGCCACAAACCTTTGTTATCATTCTTTCTTTTTCTATTCTTAGCCAGCCTTCTGATGAAATCCTTTCTTCTATTCTTTTAGTATAGTTTTAATATAATATATATCATAAAATAATAAATCAAGCCTTCTGAAACATGGAGTCAGATCCTCATCTCTTCCCTCAGCCTAAGACCCCTGTGAACATGGTCACATGTATGAACTTATTGTGAAATTGTATGCATATGTATTTGAGAGGGAGATAAAAAGAATCCTGAAGTTCCCAGCACATCTTTTAAGGAGAGTAATCTCCACATGGTCCAGCACTGTAATAAACATACCAGCTTTACAACTTTGTGAAAGTTGTGGAGTTTTTTGTTATCTCCACAAAACAATACAACCCTGTTTTGTGGTGGCAGCTCTCTGGTCAGAGAGAGAGAAATCTAGATAAGCTTTCCCATGAGTCAGCTTCTCCCATGGGAAGCTTTAGGGAGCTGGAGAGAAAGAATTCTAAACAATCTGCACCTGGTGTTTTGCCCGTGAGGTTGTTTACAAATGGGTGTCTTGTTAATTAGACAATAATGTGAAATGTGTTGATTAAATGACCAATCAGGTCCACTGTGGAGACTCTGAGGGGGCATTCCCCGGTCTAGGGAGACACAAGAAGCTTCCCTCAAAAAGCTCTGTTAGACCCCATTGGCTCCTTCCCCTGTTCCTATGTTCCTGAGCCACACCTTCCCATTTCCCTGACTGCCCTTCATCTTTGTACTGCCCCAGACCAGGGTCAGCCCCCAGGCCCCTGTAGAGAGCAAGCCAGACCCTCTGTGTGTGTGTGTGTGTACTGGGACCTGAACATCTCACTGTGTGGCTGAATAAAACATCTGTGGATATTATGCAAAAGCCCTTTTTGCTTCCTTCCCCTGGACTATGCTAGCAGCAATTCACACTGCTACAGTCCACCTGTACTGACCAGTGTATAAAAGAAGCAGTTTCAGTAAAGTCGGGGCTCTAGCCTCTAAGCCTGCTGACCTAGAGTCTGTGTCACTTCCTACCCAGTCCTGACCCTTACAGTGACACTGGTTCACTTCAGAAATCCTGGGGGATTTTCCTGTGTCAGGACACTGGGGCACCACTGGGAATTCAGCTGAGTGGATGCTAGGCTAAGCCAGACTGAGAGCCAACAGAATGGACTGTCACTCTCCTTCTGAAAGGGAGTTTAAGGCTGACCAGCATTCACAAATGATACCCCAGGGGTGGCTCTCATGTCACTGCAGACTGCCAGGGGTTCAGTGGCAGCTCCCAAGCTCTGCCCAGCAGGAACAGCACTGAGGGGAAGCTGCTGCCACACAATGCCTGACTCCACGGAGAAGCCAGCCAGCACAGGCTGCCAGCACTCTGTGGCACACACAGCACAGTCCCAGCTGCATTAGAGCAGGAAAAACCCTTAGGAAAACCTGTCCTTTCCCTGACAAGTCTTCTCAGAGGTTCCCATTTCTCCTTGACTCGCTAAGCCCTGCAGCTTTGAGATTTTGGGGGTTTAACTGCAGAGTCAGGAATTTTAGCCAGCTACTTACAGAAGACTGAAAACAACCCCACGTTTTCTCACCTGGGACTTGGTGCACAATAACATCAGTTTGGGGATAAACAGGAAAATACCAACAAGTGAAACAGAGAAATAGAATATGGAGGCAAGTTACCTTTACACAAATGTCCCTGAGCTGAGCTCTGACTTCTGCCATCAGCTTCATGTTCCTGCCATTGATAAAGTTCTCTCTGCACCATCCCTGCAGCAGAGACACCAGGAGTTAGAAGGGGATATTTCTTCACCCCAGGAGCATGCCAGCCTTTGGATACCATAAAAAGCAGAACCCCCCTACAATCTGCCTCAGAGAAAACATGCTGACCCCTTTCCTGGTCATATTTCCACCCCTCTTTACTCCACTATGTCTAGATTCCCTCCCACACTGCTCTGAAACAGCAGGTGGTGGTTCTTTTCCCACTCAGAGCTGCTCTGCAAGGCCAACAAGAGCAAGAATGACAGGTGCTGCAAGGAATGGGGTGCATGAGTCCACAGATCCACAAATCAATATGAGGGGCTGATAGGGTAGGATAAATCCAAATCTGCTTTCAAACATGCTCAGTGTTTTTCCAACGAATCCTGTCCCAGAGCATGTCCAGGTATTTATCATCAAATCTCAGCACTCTCCCACTCCCTCCTGTTCCCAGCTGGAACCAGGGAAGGAAGAGCCCTGGCTGTGATTACAGAACTGGCCCCACAAAGCTTTGCCAGAGCTGTCTGTAGGAACTTTGTTCCTGAACTTCCTGCAATTGCCCAGTTGTTAAGGATGAGCCCTGTTTTCTCTCTGCTCTGGAGGATGCCTGTGGCAGCAGCCATGGAGGATGCAGGGGGCACTCTGCTCTCTGCTAAAACCTCATCACCCCATGAGCTCACACAGCACTGGCAGCTCAGACCATCCCACCTTGTGCCCGTTGACGTTCTTGTAGGCCCTGTAGACATTGAGCAGGGTGAGATGATCCCCCTCACTGGAGATGAATTTCTTCCTGACAGCCTGCACCTCATCCCTCTGGGCAGGGGGGTTGTGGAGGACACTGTCCACTGACAACAGTGACACAATGGTCAGGATCTCCTCTGCACAGTGGAACTGGGGGGACAGGAGGATGGCCTGCACAGACACAACAAAACTCATCTTTAGTCGACCAAATCCACTTCAGCTGGGCAGATCTTTCTGCTCCCTGGCAGCCCAGGAACTTGACCAAACATTGTTTAGGACAATCTCAAACATCTGGGCCTAGGATTGGCTGTAAATTCTGATGGGCTCACCAAGCACCTGTAACAATACCTGCCAGGCTCCTTCCTGACACTGCCCAGTGCACAACCAGCACAAACACAGTGACTGAAATGAACTCCAGCAACAGACATTTCATGGACCTGCTAAACAATCCTGAAAATTGCAAGCAAATCTGCCTTGTTCACCTTCAGTGGTGCCAGAGTAAAGAAATTCTCTTTTAAAAATTTTTCTGAATTTAACAAGAGATGACAAGCAATCCAGCAAAAGGGCTGTAAATTATGTACACTAATGTACAGCAAATACACCAGTACAGCTGCAAACATCCCTGATTTCATACCTTGTTTAAGGAGTTTGAAAGAGAAACATCAATGGTATAGAGATGAGTACATGAGATTAAAAAAGTTCATTTTTCTGCAGTTTTTACCTTGGAGAACTTTGGATCCAGTGGAAAGGCTGCCATTTTCTTTCCCAGGGGGGTCAGCACAGGCTGACCTTCCTTTTGGGTCACAGCTCCCAGCAGGTCCAGCTGATCAATTGCTGCTTGAATAGCATCTGCCAAAACAAGGACATTGGGCTGTGAGGCCTCCTGCCTCCCACTGAGGGATGTGAACATCAGCTGGTTCCACCACTGCCTCCCTCCCTGGCCAGAGGCACAAGTACTTTCCATTTAGACAAATCAGGGTCCAAAATGTAGTGTATAGTCCTCTGTCCAGGAGAACAAGCACCTTTCCCTCTTTACTCTTCCCTTGGCAGTCAGGGCACACCTTCATGTTATGTTGTTATGACACCTTATGGCCCAAGATTTTCCTGCTCTGTGTCCCCCAGGCTGCCTTTGTAGCCACTTACCAGGAGATGGTTTGGACATGAAGTCAAAGGTGAGCACATTGGGAATTTTCAGGGCCAGGAGCTGAAGCACCACACTGGCCAGGTTACACCTGCATAGGCAGAAAAAACAATTGAGATAGTTCTCTTCTTTTATTTTATTCTTTTTTTTTCATAGAAGCTGAGATAGAGTCTCAGGCTTGACAGGGACAAACCTGATGCTGCTGGTGAAGCCTTACTTCCTAAACCAGGAAGAGGCAAGTCCAAAATCTGGAGGACAGTCAGAACTATTGCTTTTTGTGTTTGGAGACTCAGTGCCCAACTGTCCACCCTGAGCAAACACTTCCCAGTTTTTCTGTTAAATCCCCACTTCCATTTTTCTCAAGTCACCCCGCCAGCCCCTAGATCCAGTTTTGCTGCTCAGTTCTTCCCACAGCCCCAGCTGTAAAAGAGGTGTGGCAAGGAGTGTGATGGCTCTGTCCTCACCTCTGTATCTCAGGTGTTGTCATTTCTTCAAACTTCTCAAAGTCCTCCTCTGTGTAGAGCCGGTAGCAGATCCCGCTCTCCTGCCTCCCTGCTCTGCCCGTGCGCTGCCAAGCCTGGGCCTTGGACACCTGCTGCACTGCCAGCACCTCCAGGCCAGTTTCTGGGCATGGAAAAACATCACCTCAGTCAGTGCCTGAGGAAGGCACAGCTTTGGAAAACACAGAGGATTAGCAGTAAGAAATCCCAGGGTTTGCCATTCAAATCCGGCTCAGAGCTCACTTGGTTCAGCACAGTGAACTTCAGCACTGTGCTTCACTTGGTTCAGCACTGTGAACTATCCCATGCTGTATCCATGAAGAGAAGATTCACATTTGACAGATTTTTAACCCCTCATGGCTGATACTCAACCCACAAAAACACCACCAAACCCCACACCCCAAACCTGGGACATTAATTTAAACAGCACGGAGGGTGTTGGAAATCCTCTTTCAGTGGGGCTTAGGACCTCCAGTAACTTCTACAAACCCAAACCCAATCTTGGCCATATTCCTCCTCAGAATTCCTCACCAGGGCTGTACTTCTTGGCTTTGACCATGCCTGTGTCCACAACGAATTTTATGCCAGCAATGGTGATGGAGGTCTCTGCGATGTTGGTGGAGAGGATCACTTTGCGACAGCCCTGGGAGGAAGGAAAAAATCAAACCCAGGCCAAGGCCACCTCAGAGCAGCTGCAACACAGAAATTCTGCTGCTTTTGGCCAAGCCCTGCCCCACATTGTGAGCACAAACTGTGCTTGCTGTGCCAGCTCCCAGAAAATAAGGTAATCTTCAGTTTCTAATCAGTTTCTAAAACATTCTTTTGTATTTGCAACAAAACACATCACCAGAACAGCTGCTCTCAATACGTCTTTCAACAATTTTAGTTTCACTTCTGGCACATTTGTGTTCTTATTTATATGTTGAGTAGGTAAAAAAGAGCCTGGGGCAGCATGAATTCCTTTCCTTATGGTCCTGACAAACATTCCCAGGTTTTCAGCTTACTCAGTATTTCCCCCATTAGCTGTTGTAGCTTTTTTGTGATATGGACAAAAAATTCCTATGAAATGGAGAAAATTTAAATTCCTGTGCCTTCTAATCCTTCCTTCTTTTTATGACCCCGCATGACTTACTGAATGCATCTGTTAAAACCATCACAGTTGCAATGTTTTATATCTCTGGAACCACTCAGCCTAAAGCCAACTGAGACTACTGTCACTGTTATATTTTCTGGAAAAATCCCCTTGCCCAGGATTCTTCTCCTGGGAAGCTGAGAAGCCTCAGAGAAAAAGGAAAACAATATTATCTCATTTGCTTCTGCTGTGTTTTGCTGCTTTGAAATGTGTTTAGTCATTGTTTACCAACAGGTGGTTGTTTCAATGGTTTCATGTGAATTGTTTTGACTCTTTGCCCAATCAGGGCAAAGCTGTATCAAGACTCTGGAAGGAGTCAAGAGTTTTCATTATTATCTTTGTAGCCTTCTGTAAATATCTTTTCTGTATAGTTTAGTATAATATTCTTTAATATAATATAGTATCTTAAAATAATAAATTAACCTTCTAAGAACACAGAGTCAGATGCATCATTCCTCCCTTCACCTCGGAACCCCACAAACACAAGAGACTATTGATTACTATCAGTACAGGCTGCTTTAGCCCCTTAAAGCCCACATGTTTCATCCAAAGACTCATTGAAGCATAACCCCTGCTACTCCCTCACCTCAGGGGTGGGTTTAAAGGCACGGAGTTGTTGGGAGTGGGGCAGAGAAGCATAAAGGGGCAGCACTGTCATCCGTGGGCAGCCCTCGGGGAGATGCTGGGCAACGTCTCGGCACGTTTTGGTCATGGCTTCAATTTCTTCCTGACCAGTCAGGAACACCAGGATGTCCTGGCATGCAGGGGCTTCCTGGAGCCAGAGGAAAAAACAAGTTAGGAGTGTTTGGATAGAAAAGGAGAATTGAGATTGGTAATGAGATGTGGGTCTGGCAGCAAGTCATTGAAGCAGGCTAAGAAGAAAGAGAAGACACACATGTGGTGCAAGGAATGCAAGAGCTAGAATTCCCAATGGATTCACCAGAGACAAAGAGTAAACCACATTTTGAGGGATCAAGTGTTAAAAGGATAGAGGAATTGCTGTGTCCTCAAGTAACTGTCCATGCCAGGCAGAGAGAGCCAGCAAGCACCCAGGTACACAGAACTCAGGTGAGGGGAACATTCAGATTTTAGGCATGAGCTGACATGATAAATCTTTGCTTGGCAGTCTCCCTTCAGCTCCAGCCTGGACATACAGGTCCCAAATGCCAACAGCAGAAGCAACTTCAAAGCACTAAATTCAGTTTAATGAAACAACACAACAATCCAGGTGTTTGGCAGTCAAACACCCCAGCACAAAACACCAACCCCTGGCCCCAGAGGGACACAAACCTGGAGAGACCCTCATACCTGGTGGATCTGGAAGATGGACACCAGTGCTGCCTGCAGGTAGTCACTCTGCCTCTCCTTGGTGTAGAAGATGTCAATGGGATGCTGCCGGCCCTCCAGATAGATGACAGGAGCTCCATTGAAGTACTGGGAGAACAGGTCAACGTCCATGGTGGCTGACATGACAATCACCTTCAGGGGGAGCACAGCATGGGTCAGCACGGCAGCTCCCATCCAGCTGCACACCAGTGAGTCAGGACCAGCCAAAAGTCAGCTTCTGGATCCTGAGAACCATGCTCAGAACAGGCTTTGGGACAGAAGAGAGTGACTTCCCCTCGTTAAAGCCATGAGCTTTTTAACAGAAGCAGAAAATGGTGTGACAGAATGGGCTGGTGTGTGGAACAAGACCATGCAAGGTCCCTGCCAGACCAACGTGCTTTCACACAAATTCCTGACATGTCCACCCATCCCCTGTGCAGTGCCCTACCTGGGAATGAGCATGTCCCATCAGCCAGAGCTCCTGCACCTGGAGTGATCTCAGCAGCAGTGCCAAAACCTCCCCAGCACTCTGTCTGGGGCTTTTGTGGAAAAAAGGGATCATGGTGGTGACCAGATACCTTGTTCAGAGGTGTCATATCAGGCCCACACATCATAAAGTCAGACACCCTGAACTAATGAGATTTAAAGTGACTTTTTAGGAACAGAAAAACAGTCAAAGCTGAAATCCCAAACCCTTTGGAAGGTCCCAGGAGATGCTCAGAGCACCCAGAGCCCAGCCCCACCCCGCCCTTCACCGCCACCCCAGATGAACACACTTTCAGCGGCCGCAGGCCCCGCTCCTTTCGCTTCTTCTGAGCAGCTTTGACCACCCCAAAGAGCACATCAGTGTGGATGGTCCTCTCGTGGGCCTCGTCCAGGATGGCCACGCTGTACTTGTGCAGCAGGGGGTCCCCGATGGCCTCGCGCAGCAGCATCCCGTCCGTCAGGAAGCGCAGCCGCGTCTGCGCGCACGAGCAGTCGTCGAAGCGCACCGTGTAGCCAACCTGGGCAAGGCAGCACAGACACACAGGCTGGCATTTCCCACTGCCATCGTGCCACAGGAAGGGCTGCAAAGCCCCTGGGCACTGCACTGGACTGAGCCAACCAGAAGTGCATGGAAAGCAGAGCAGTTTATCTGCTGTGAGCGGTTCCTCTTCCAATTGTAGCAAGCCACCCAAATGATACTCCCAACATCTCTAGGTGGCTTCTTCCTAACTAGAGGTTCATCATAAATGCCCCCCAAGTTCAGTTTAGTTTGTCTTTCCTTTTCTCTTTCCTTTCCTTTTCTTTTCCCCTTCCCCTTTCCTTTCCCTTTCTTCCTGTCCAAAATGATTCCAGGCTCTCCAAGGATTTCATGCAGGGAAATTCTTTCTCCTCTGCTTTTCTCCCCCAGACCTGCACTAATTCAGCACTCTGCTCTCCCTGACAGTGATTTCTGACACAGGGAGTGAGGAAAGAGAGCACAATATTGTTTTTCTTTAATTCACAAATCAGTATTTTTTCAAATGGAACAACCCAGATCAGGAAGTTCAATATCACAAAGACAGACCATGCCCACCTTGTCATGGGACAGGTAAAGAGCCATTTCTGTCCATTCAATTAATTATAGAATCACAGAATATCCTGAGCTGGAAGGAACCCACAGGGATTATCCAGTCCAGCCCCTGGCCCTGCACAGACACCCAACAATCCCACCCTGGGCATCCCTGGAGCATTGTCCAAACTCTCTGGAGCTCTGGCAGCCTTGGGGCTGTGCCCGTTTCCTGGGAGCCTGGGCAGTGCCCAGCACCCCCAGGGGAAACACCTTTCCCTGATATCTAACCAAGACCCCCCTGACACAGCTCCAGCTGCTCCCTCAGGTCCTGTCCCTTGCCACAGAGAGCAGAAATTGAAGCTGTCCCTGGGGAGGAAGCTGCAGACCAAATTCTCCACTTCTCCAGCTGAACAGACCAAGTGCTCTCAGCCATTCCTATTATGTGGCCCCTCCTGACCCCTCACCATCTTCATGCTGCTCCTTTGAGCACTCCCTGACAGCTTTTACATCCTCATTCCATTGTGGCACCCAAAACTAATTTTGAAATTATGACTATCACTCCTGTAGCTGGTTATTACCCTACCCACTGAAGCCTGACAGGGCCCCATCCCCAGAGCATCACCAAACCAAAATTAATCTGTAGATAACCTACCAGCTTCCCCAGCTCTGTCCTCTTCTCCTCAGCAACTCTGGCAGCCAGGGTGACAGCAGCCACCCTGCGGGGCTGGGTCACAGCGATGACACCAGGCTGGCCAATCCCCGCCTCGTACAGGAACTGAGGGAGCTGGGTGGTCTTCCCCGAGCCTGTTTCTCCTAAGGAATACCAAGGGAATAGAGTTTCCCTCCACACTTTTATAGCATTGTCAAACTGGGTTTTTTACGTTAACTTTTAGCCCTTTGGGAATGGGGAAGCTGAAGACAGAGAGGGAAAGTCCCACCACAAAGCAGTGGCAGGTCCGAGATGGCACCCAACGCCCTCCTCTTGCTGCTGGGCCACTCCTCTGCAGAGCTCCAGCCACACTGGTTCAGAAACCCACTCCAGCCTCTCTGGAGGTGAAGTGTCTGTGCTGTGACACTAACAGGACAGACATACAAAGCATTTTTCATTTAATTACAATAAATGCTGAGTCTTTACTAGGTGGGAAGTTGCACATCTTCAGCTCCTGAAAGTCTAACAAAAAGCATTTTGGTTTGCAGAACAGAAAAATATAATAAAATCAGTGAAAGCATAATAAAATCAGTGAAAATGTAAGTGAGGAGAGTCTTCTGAAGAGGAGAGCTTGGCCATCTGGTTTTGACTGAACTCCCGGCAGACAGCGAAAGGAGAGGGAAATACTTTAACCTGCTCCACAAAAACCCCGGCTGCCAAAGCACAGAAGTCATTCCCTGCTCACCACAGTTCAGATTTACATCCAGCCCGTTTCTGGGCAGCTTTCCCAGCCCAGCCCGCTCCGTGGGCCAGCTGGGGGCCCTGGTCCCGGCGCTCACCGATGAGCACGGCGGTGTCGAGGCGGCGGAGCCGCTCCAGCAGCGGCCCGCGGGCCCCGGAGATGGGCAGGGAGCGCCGCTGCACGTGTGCGGGCGGCGCGGCGCTCTGGGGCTGCATGCTGGGGGGCGCCGCCTTGAACCGCTTGGCCGGAGGCTGCCTCTCTGTCCCGAGCCATCGCCCCTCGCGGTCCCGGCCCGGTCCGGCCCGCCGGGGCTGTCCCGGTGCTGCGGCCGCTCCCCGCCGGGGCTGTCCGCGCTGCACGGGCTCCCTGGCGCAGTGATGACGCCACCGCGCGACGCTGCGCGGAGCATCCTGGGAGTTGTAGTCCCGCTGCCACCGCCGCCATTTGCAGCGCTCCCGGCTCCGGGCGGCCCGTCAGGAGCCTCGGAAACATCGCGGACCCCAAAGGGCAGCGAAAGGCAGCCAAGGAGGGCAGAGAGCTGGCTGTGAGCAGCGTGGGTACATGTTCCAACTCAGGACTTGTCCCAGTAACAAGCTACGGAGGGGTTCTCAAACACTGAATTAAAAAGAACACAAAAAATAACGTTTTTATCTCATTCCTGCCTCATAACCTACGCTGAAGCAACATTGTCCAAAACACTTTCATTCTTGGCTCTCTAGGAGCACTAGAAGTCTGCTTTAGAAACAATCAAAACTGACCCAAAAACAGACCAAAAAAAACTGTAAAATCCTCCAAAGCTTCCGTAAGTTTTATAACCCTTACCAGATAAAAATGCAGACACAAATTACCTCACACATTTTATCAGAATCTAACACACTGCTTGTGGACAAACCATTTCCCCTGAGATCCCCACACATTTCTCTCCTGGACTATAAATTGAAAAAAGTAAAACCTGTAGCCAGTTTTGAAAAATAAAATCTGAGACTAAATGAGATAATCACATCATGGGTAAGCCCATCCTCTAAAATGCAAAATGAAGATACAGCTTTAACTCCTTTTATCTATTATGATATAATCAATAAAACCCCACCCAATACTTTCTATGGTGATTTAAGAACAACTGACCATGATGAGCTGAACTGAGCTCCAAATTCCTATGTGGCTGCTCAGAGATATTTATAATCAATGCAGCTTTAAGATAAATGCCACTCAGTCTCACTGGCCTGTGTTGGACACAACAAACTTCATCCACAGACCACGGATTTCACATCCTGACCAGACAATGCTGTGTCCTGCACTTCTGAGACACTTGTGGGAAAAGCTGCAGGTATCTCTGTCTCTTCAAGGATTTGCTTTTTCCAGCCCCTGCTGCCTCAACACTACAGGATGATACAGAGGATTAACCAAAAAGGATCCAAGACATTTTATTCAACTCATAATCATTTTTTGAGTCCTGACTCCAGACAAGTTTTCTTCTCTAGTGCTGCAGGTCATCCAGTAACAGCAGAGGGCACATGGGGGTGGATTTTGCAGGCACACCTATTTAACCACCACTGTGGGCACCTGAACACACAGTCTTTTGGGGAAAAAAACCACCAAAATGTAGCCTCAGCCTGCAGAACATTCCAAAAATCCAGCTGGCAGAGTGAAAAGCTGCATGTTGTGCTCCCTGCAGTTCAAAGATGACTGGAGACAGCAGCACCTCAGATTAAACAACCTTTTGCCATTGAAATGGTGACTTAGCCTTTCAATCATCTTGCAGTTGTTTTATCCAAGAATAAAAAAATGAGTTAAATCCCAAAAAGTTGGGTTTGTCCTCTATAAAGTTTCCCATAGAGTTTCATGTATCAAATAACTTGAAAAAAATGCTTTAGAAATCACTTTAAACAAGTACTTGTGTGGCCTTGTTAACTGAAGTTAACAGGAAACAGTTTCCAGTTTTACATTTTTGGCTCCACTGGATTTAGATGATGTCCAGCACAATGAATTCCCTGATGGGGAAGGGTGCTGGGAGTGCCTCGGGTGAGACTGCATTTCATAAAGTGCTTGTGTTCCAAACCATAGAGCTGTCAGAGTCCTCTCTGGGCTGGGGAAGGAGTCCCCATGGGGCTGGAGCCAGGCCAGTGGCAGCCCCAGGCCCTGATTAACCCCCGAGGCGCTGCCCCTCTCCCCAGGCAAAGCCCCCCGGCCGCTCCTCTGGCAAGGGGTTGTAGTTGGGGTCATCCTCTGGGGTGTCAAATATTGCTTTCCTGCAAAACACAAAGCATGGTTAGCCTTTAAAACACAGCTTTCACTGTAAGATCAAGACAGCACACATGCTGCACAGTGCCCTCCCTCAAGAACAGCCTGCCCAGGCAGTGGGATTTATGCTCTCCAATTTGGAGCCAGCACGAAGGAGATCCCAAATCAAGACTAATGAGGTGATTCTGCTATTTATGTATAAATATTCTATGCCAGACATCTTCAGGATAGTCTTATGATTCTGTGAAAAACAGCATCAGGACAGCGCACATGCTGTCAGCTCACAGCATTTGGTTTGACCAAAGTCTCCACTTCTCCAGCTGAGTAGACCAAGTGCTCTCAGCCATTCCCATTATGTGGCCCCTCCTGACCCCTCCCCATCATCCTCATGCTGCTCCTCTGAGCACTCCCTGACAGCTTTTACATCCTTGTTACATTGTGACACCCAAAACCAATTATGAAATTTAGACCATCACCCCTGTGGTAGTCTCCTCCCTCAAGAACAGCCTGCCCAGGCAGTGGGGTTTATGCTGTCCAATTTGGAGCCACCATAAAGGAGATCCCAAATCAAGACTGATGAGGTTATTCTGCTATTTATGTATAAATATTCTATGCCAGACATCTTCAGGATAGTCTTATGATTCTGTGGAAAACAACCATCAGGAGTGTTCTGGAGAGCACCAAACAAGAGAGAACTGAGTGGGAGCTATAAACACTACAAACACTGAAGGATTTTTTCCCAAAATTGTGATGTGAGGATGACTTACAGAAGAAAAAAACCAAAACATTAAATATCTTATTTGTAGTACCTCAGCCACTGTTCACACTCAGCAAGGGACACAGCTTTGGTGCTGTCAGTAAAGTGTTATCAGAGAAACCAAAGATAAAACCTCTAGCTCTTCTCCAGTTAAGCTGTGTTGCCAAACAAGGGGCTGGAATTTGTTGAAGTGGGAACCAAGTTCAATAAAAAGCAAGAAGACACCGACCCCAATTCTGACTCTGCCCAAATGATGTGACTGAATTGCAAACAGTTTTCCAAACAAGCACTTTTGCCACGTCTCTTCCAAAGCAGACACCAATACTCACAGGACAGACGGTGTTCTCAGGAGCCTCCCACCACCAGGCTGATTGGGAAAGACATCCTCTAAGAAAAAATATATATGCCCAACAGCAATGCCTGGTATAGAAACAAAAGCCAAAAGGTGGCTTTTTCAGTAGTCCTCCTTTACAATTCTCAAATGCTTTACACTAGAGTTTTCAGAAAAACAACACACATTTGTTCTTTCACAGAAAATTTGATGATACAGAAATATAAAACCTAAGAAAGAAAATTAACAGCATGTAAAAGCTTAACTTATACTACAGGACATTAATACTGGGAAAACATCTTGTTATTATTAAAAAATACTGATGTTTTGGCTCTATTAGAGTTGATAAAATAGTAATATAAGCTATTTTATTTCAGTAGACTGATGCTATAGTCAGATGATGCATCAGGGCTGATTCCAAACAATAAAAAGCCAGAATTAAAAACATCAGAAAATAAAAAACATCACAAGCTCTTTCCATCCTTGTCACAGCACAAAACATGCTACAATGGCTAGAAATCAGAAAAGCCTAAAAATGTAAATATAAAATAATAAATATATCAGAAGAACTAACACCAAGCATTAATTAGCCCAAAAATGGGACAAATCCCCATTTTCTGTTTCACGTAAAACATGAGGAGGAACAGATCCTTGTGAGATTATTGCCATTGCTCACCCAGGAGATCCACAATGATGGAGTTCCCCAAGAGCAGAGAAAAGCCCATCAATACCCAGGGGAGGAAAGGGGCTTGGAAGATGAGGAGCCCGAAGAAGTTCATGCGGACGTAGGGGTTCCTGCGGCTCCACACGTACACCAGCATGATGGTGAACGCCTGTCCCAGGAACACCAGGTTCACAAACAGCCCAAAAAGCTGTCATGGCTCGTTAAGGAAACTCTTGTGAGGTCAGGAATTTCACAGCTTAATTTGTAATCTTGTGTTTTCCACACAGCTGGTAAATCCACTTTCTCAGGTGTAAGGATGTCAAACTACTGGCCATCAAATCCAACAGGTGCAGCAGGATTTGGGCTACCTGCAGCATGAATAATCTCATTAAAGCAGAATTTAATTCTTCACAGACAACCTGAGCATGATCCCACATCTGAACAGCCCCCTGATAACCTCATTTCCATGATCAAGCAGAAAAAACCCAAAAAACCAGCAACAATCCCAAAATATTCAAAACCCCACTAACAAATATCAGTACTCCTTGTGCAACAAAGTTACAGTAACAATGCAGTTGCAGCTCTCCTTCACACTTCTGTAGTTTTACTAAAGGAGCTTGGAATTAAAACAGAAAGGATACAGTCATTAAAAGTCCTCCAAAAAGGAACATAAATACAAAATCTGCCGTGCGACCCCGGAAAGAGCCTTCCTCGAGCATGCGGCAGTAGCGGTATCTGAGGCCAAGGTCAGGAAAACTCCAGTGTTCAAGTGAGTTCAGAGACATATCCAAGCAGGAAATTATTCACTTCTACGTCAGCTTAAAAGTGTTTTGTCAATTTACTGCATCACTTGGCTCTTTCTGGATACTTCAGCACAGAGGGTGAGCCGGGAGACAAAAAAGTTACCTGGAATTTTCTCCTGCAGCACCAACCTGAAGGATCAGTCTTGTACAAATTCTTAACACCAAAAAAGTAACTGGCAAAATTCTTGACAATTTAAAAAGGAGACCCCCTTGAAGCCCTTGAAGTTGGCATTGCTGAATTCCCAGGAACTCAACCTGTCCTGTGTGCAGGTACAGCAACATTCCTGCACTCCGGAGCTCTGCTTGCCAAGGGAACCAACACAACTTGGTGAAGGATACAAAAAGATCATGTTAAATAAAAAATTAAAGCCAACTGGTCCAAAGAACAAGTAGTTTGTGATTAACCTCCATATCTGGAAATAAGACAAATACAAGGACTTTAAACATGACAGCTTATTTTTATTGTCTAAGTAGAGAAATAAGTAACAATGAAACTGAAATCTCCTTTACAGAAAATGAGACTAAGACCTATTTTAAGATATAGTGGTCTGCACTCTGGCTACAGTAACTTTTAAAAAGTGTATTTTTAATACAGAAAGTACACTGTTTTGAGAAGACAAACACTTAAAAAACTCTAGAGCACACTTAAAAACCTCCAGTGCTTCAGAAAAAACTTACTTGAAAGTGCTTAAATATTAACTCAGGGTTGAAATACAGCTGGAAGGGCGTGATTAGTTCTAATTGCTGAAAAAGAAGAAAACATTTTGAAAGGATCAATACAAGAAAGAAGAAAAAAAAAAAAGGAAAAAGAAAAAATACACACCCAAAACAGCAACCCATTCTGCGTGCCAAAAAGAGCCCAGCAAGTCACATCAGCACTGTGAGTTTTCTGGAGCCTCAATACAACAACCCTTTGGCGCTGTTGCTTTTAATTCGTGCTTTTCACCTCTCCCGGGCCCGGTTCCGGGAATCCCGAATCGCTCAGGGGGTCTGGGGACTCCAGACCCGGCTCTGAGCGAGGGCGGTGCCTGAGGGCGCCCCTTCCACGGCCACCCCACCCCGCTCCCAGCTCCCAGCTCCCGTCACGGCCCGCCTCCCTCCCTGCCTCCCGCGGCCGCCACTGACCACGGCGGCGGTGGTGAGGACGCAGGCGGTGGTGTAGGCCCGGGTCACGGGCGGCACCTGCAGGTACTCCTGCCGGAACGTCTGGTACGCCATCTTGGCGGCCCCGCCCCGGCCCGCCCGCCTCCGCGCCCGCCCGACGCTCCGCGCTCCCATTGGCTGAACCGCAGCGCCCTCCCTCCGCTCTGCGCTCTCATTGGCCGACTGGTCAGCTCGCGGCCGCCTCTCCGCGCTCCTATTGGCCGTCTTGCAATGCCCGCCCACCACCCCTCGCTGTCATTGGCCGAGAGGCTGCTCTTGGCTCGCCCGCCGAGGGACGGAGCGCTCGGTGATTGGGCAGGAGTGTGCCCTGGCGGGCGCTGATTGGCTGCGCCTGAGCTGCCCTGAGGCGGTGTTTGAGAGAGGCGGGAAAGCAGCGGCGGCAGCGGCGCGTCTCGGAACCGTCCTTGGGCAGAGCGGCCCCGGGCCCCGCGAACACCAGCGGCAGGAGCGGCCCCATTGCCTCGGGTACGCCCTGTGAGTCCCACCTTCCCCTCACGGCCCGGCCGCCCCTGCCCCCGCCGCCATGTCGGTAGATCCCATGGTCTACGAGGCGCAGTTCTTCGGGTTCACGCCGCAGACCTGCATGCTGCGTGTTTACATCGCCTTCCAGGATTACCTGTTCGAAATGATGCTGGTGGTGGAGGGCGTGATGCTGAAGAAGCTGGACAGCATTCCCGGCTGCAAAATCAGCCCTTCCAAGATCCGGAAATGCACCGAGAAATTCCTGCTCTTCATGAAGGAGCACTTCGATAAACTGTTCTCTAAAATGGAAGAAGTGCTGCTGCAGCTGGTGCTGAACATCCCGAAGAACGTGCTGCTGCCCGAGGACAGGGTGCAGGAGCAGTATCCCTACAGCGAGGAGGAATTCCAGGCGCTGCAGGATGAGCTGCAGCAGCTGCAGCAGCAGTGCAGGGCACAGGCAGTCCTGGAGCAGGAGCTGCGAGCAGAGCTGGAGGAGCAGAAGGTTGTCAAGGCCGAGCTGGAGAAGATTTTGCAGTGCTTTGATGGGCTTGAGAACATCTGCAGGGAGCACGGCGCCGGCAACTTCAAGGAAAGCTTTGCCCTCCTGACACAGAGCTCTAAGAAATTGCAGGATGTGCTGAAAGAAGTTGAGGAGAAGAGCAAAAAAATTAACCAGCATGATCAGTTAATGTAATGGAAATTCCGAGAAGGCAGCAGATGCCATACAGAGAGCTTGCTTAAAATGACAGGGGCTTCTCTTCCCCTTACTCCACTCGTGCTGCCAGGATTTGGTCTGAAAGCTGTTAAACTGTGCCAGTTTGCTCCTCCCTAAGGCAGGAGGGGGAGAAAACAATCTGAGTTACATTTTACAAGCCAGCTTCCTCAGTTTTGGGTCGCACAACCGGCGTTTGAAAACACTGAATGTTATCTTTGAACACTATGTAGCACTTCCCGTTTTAAGGGTTATAGAAACCAAGCCTTGTAGGAATGTGTAGGTGTTTCCAGCCTGAGGTTAGTGAGGCCACGGGGACTCTGCCCGTGGCCAAGGAGCTGCCTGGCCATGGCTACGGTGCCTTTCTCTGTGTTTGGGAAGTCAGCAAGGAGGAAATGCAGGGAGGAGGATGACACTGATGCTGGTGACAAGGTTCTGATGAGATCTGTTGGCATCAAACCAAATTTCAGCTCAGTTTCTGGAATTTCAGGGTTCCTCACCATTCCACCTGTGCTTGTGTTTCTCTCAGCACAGAGCAGAAGCCATTGGAGGAAATGAGCAATTCCATCACTTTGTCCTTCTTCACCTTATGTTGCTTTATATATTTGTTTGGGGTTTTTTTTGTTGGCCAGTGTCCCTTTTCTACTAAACAAAGTTTCTCTTATTAACATTTAATCAGATTCTCCTGTGAAAATGTTCTGAATATTGATAAGCTCTTGTGTCTTAATTGAACTTATTCTCTCTGTACTTAATTCAAAATCCCTGACATTCTGTGCATCTTTCCATGGTAGTTTTTTAATCTCCTGTTTAGTCCTATCATTAAATATCAATATTAATTTCTACTTTACTGGCATAGAGGTTTAAAATTCATTAACCCTGTGAATAATTTAGAGGTGACTGCAATAAAAAAGTGTATTGAAAACCTAAAACTCAGTTTGGAATTCTTTCTTCCCTGGATTAAGAGTGAGATGTGAGAAGCGTCACTTGGCAGCAGAGGGCAGCAGCAGCCCGGCCCAGGGATCTGCTCCACAGGACCTTGGTCTCTTTTCCCAGCTCAGTGTGACTTTCCTGGACATCAAGAATTATTGTTTCCTCAGGTGCATCAGTTGTTTTATCCTCAGTAAATAGGAGACATTTTTCCTGGGTGTTCTGTGCCCAGAATGACTACACAAGGATTGGCAGAAAGCTGGACCCTACTGAGTTTGTACACCCCAATACTGTATTTTCCTTCAAAAAGGAATTATTCCCATTTTCACAGGTTTCTCCTGTCCCAGCCAGAGAGACAATTTCACTGCCAGGCCAGGGTTCCTCCCAGCTGGAGTGCTGGGTGAGGGCGTGCTGGGCACAGTGGTTGTACTGGGCTGTGCCTGGCCCACTCCCTGACCCCTGGGTTTGATGTCCTGCTGTGTCACCAACCAGGGAAATGTGTCCACAGCTAAATCTGGGATTGATCATCCCACCCTCCTGGTGTGGATTTAACCCTCACGCCCTCCTGTGATCGTCCCTTCCCACCTGCTCTCAGAAATGCCATCCTCCCACACACACTGCCAGCACTGCAGTCACCATAATCAAATCTTTTACAATAAATTTCACCCTGCTGCTCCGGAGAGCGGTGCAGGAGCAGTGCCCTCGGGCAGGGAGCTCATGGAACCACAGGATTCTCTGGGCTGGAAAAGTCCAGCAGTTCCCCCAGCACTGCCCCCAGGCCACACTCACCTGTCCTCGAATGCCACATCCACAGAGGCTGGATCCAATGGCACTGGTGAGGCACTCCCAGCTCCAAATCACATCCATGTGTTTGTGGGGTCTCTGGAGATTCAGAGCCTTGAGAGCAGCTTGACAAACCCTGACTCCATCCCCAGTGGCCTCTCCATCTGTCCTTGTCCCACTCTGCCCGGGCTCCCACCGCTCTCAGAGGCAGATCCAGAGGTGACACTGGTGACAAGGCAGGCACAGACAGGGTAGCACCCGGCTGATGCAGGAGCAGGACCTGGCGCTGGCTTGGAAAGGAGGGGCAGAACTTCCAGGTAGATGATTTTAATGCTCATTTTCTCCCAGTACTTGCATGGAGCTGGAATATTCAGAGCCCCAGGCTGGGAGTGAGATACTTCATAACACCCAATGTAAAAACTGCAACCAGCTGCTGGTAAAACATTTCCAAAAGCCTTTTTCAGGAGAAAGAGCCTTGATGTCAAGCACTTGGTGCAATAAACACCCCAGCAGCAGAGCTGAGGTCTGAGAGGAATAAAGCCAC
The DNA here is from genome assembly GCF_012460135.2 of Molothrus ater. Taxonomy (NCBI): domain Eukaryota; kingdom Metazoa; phylum Chordata; class Aves; order Passeriformes; family Icteridae; genus Molothrus; species Molothrus ater. The sequence goes on along the minus strand of NC_050498.2, from coordinate 4,307,282 downwards.
TGGTTTTCCCACCAGGATAATGCCCTCCTGCTCTGGGACATGCAGGATCCATGGGGCTGAGGATGTCATGGCAGCTGGATGCTCCACCAGATAGAGAATGGCTTCAAGCCCCTCTGCAGTTCCTGGGACTCTCAGACTTCAGCAAAACTCACCCCTGGGAATAAAAGCATGTCCTGGCTGTGAGGAAGAGGAGTACAGCTGGAATTGCAGGCCCTGTGCATGGATAGGGGTCAGAGAAAGCAGGGAATGTCCTGGCTCTGTGTCCCAGGGATGCAAAGCTCCAGGGGTTCAGTTCCCTGTATAAGGAGAAAAGAGAAAATTTAAACTAAGAAATTTTGGCAGCATTCACAGGCAGTTGGAGCAGTGTAGCCCTCCTTGACTTATATGCTGAATAATGGTGTAATTAGCAGCTGTTAATGAACTCACACCTGGCAAAATGCCGGGGGAGGAGGTGGTTACCATATGCCTCCTCATTAAGAGCATTAATTACAGGCAGGAAATGCTGGTGGCAGCCACAAGCTTTAATCACTTCATCTCAAGCTGGTGGTGGGTCAGCTCCTGCTATTGCCATCCCATGGTGGCTCAGGGCTCCCATCCCTGTCCACATCCCACAGCAAGGCTGAAGGGACCAACAGGGCAGGGAAAAAGATACTTATTCACTCTAATAATGAAAAAAACCCTGTTGTGGCAAAACATTTTCTCCCACAGGGATTTTTGCCGGCACAAACTGAGCAAGAGCAACCCCCATCCTTAAAATGAACCCTGTGGAAATTCCAAATAAAAACTAATGGAGATGGACAGTGAGCCAGGCACTGTGAGTTATTCCAGCTGGTGAGTGCAGCAGCTCTTCCCTAATGTGTTTGCCCATCACACACCATAAAATGGGATGGGAGTGAACATTCCAAGTGCTCACTGGGATTTCCAGAGAGCTGCCCCAGTGCTGCCTCCCCTGCACCTCAGCCCTGGCAATAAAATAAATGGGGCAGGGAAAATGGGCATTCAGCTCCCATTAGTGGCTAAACATTGATTTACTCAAGCAAAGAAACTCAGTCAGGGCTTGGCTGCTGGTGGCTCCTGGCCGTGTTTGTGGGACATCCCTGGAAACTGTTAGAAAAGAACTTGGTAAATGATTTTTTTCCTACTCAAGGAGAAGAAAATGGAAAACCTGGAAATGTCTGGCAATAAAGGAATCACTTTTACATATGAGAGGTTTTTTCCCCCTAATTAAACCATAGGAGAGAGGGAATGTGATTTAAAAGAAAAAACTATGTCCCTCACACAGCTCTACATGGCTTTGGCTGCTTCCCTGGCTGTTTATCCTGCTCTGCATCCATCTCACCCTGCTGCAGTTGGGTTTGGGTTGGAAGGGACCTTAAAGATCATCTGTTCCCTGCCAGGAGCAGAGATACCTTTTACTAGACTAGGTTGTGACAAAATCATTGTAGGAATTTAATTTCAGCTTGAAGAGGAATAAAAAAAATAAACCAAGCAAAAAAAAAACCCTAGAAAAATAGCATTGAGGCAAGATGGAGCCTTTGGAGGCCAATCCACAGGGTTGGATGGTGGTGATGCCCCAAAACTGAACACTTTGAACCCAGTGGTCACAGCTATGACCCCTCTGCTTGGGGTCTGTCTCTGTAGCTCTGATTCATCCTATCCCCTTTCCTGGGCAGCCATGCCTCCCAGTGCTGTCCTACTGGGGATTCCATTACCCCTGATTTCCCCAGAGGAAGGAAATCCTCCTGCTGCTTTGTCTGCTAATCCCTCCTAGGCTCTTATTACTCCCATTTACACAATTCAGAATATGAATCCCTCCTGTCACCTTAATTTCTAATAATTAGTATTTGGTGTAACACTGCAGCCGACAGCAGCTCTTAATGAATATTATAATAGGCACTAAATTATAATTTACTGCTCTAGAAATCCATTTTGATACGTAGCCCACTTACAAGAAAATTAGGGGAAGCAGATTTCAAGCCATTTACCTGGCTGGATCCAACCCCCAATTGAGTCCCCAGCAAGATCCTAAATGATCATGAGCTCCAGGGGCCTTTAGTGGCCTGGGACATGTCAGGGCTGGATGTGCCGTGGTGGCAGTGACGTGACCTCACCAGGACACTGCATTCCCAGGGAACCAGCAGTTCTGATTTCAGTGTTTTATTTACTCCCTGACAAAATGCTGGGGTATGAATCCATCTGGAGTAGATGGACAGCATTAATCCAGGAAGGGACTAGGCTGCTCTCAGAGGCCCTGGCCTGGGGCTCTTGAGGGGCATGCCCAGCCTAGTCCCTGGCTGTTCTCAGTGCCTCTGATGGCTTCAAAAAAGCCCCATGTGGTTTGCAGCTGCTCCTGGGACGCCCCTGCGCGAGTGCTTCTGGTCAGGAGGGAGGTGTGTGGGGTGTGCAGCCAAAAACTAATGATGGTTAATAATGGTTTTGTTAACCAACAGTGTAAAGGCCATTGCCATGGGCCTCATGGACCTCATGGGCTCAGCAGCCACAGTGCCCATGGTGATCAAGCCTGCCAGGCTCATCTCCCATTGCTGAAGACCTCAGCACCCGTGATATCTTCAAGGCTACAGAGGAAGTTCATGTTCTGAATGGGCAAAGTTGTGAAAGAGTTGGAAGTGTTCTGAAATGTGAGCTAAGATGGATATTTTTACAAAGGAAACATTTCCAGTTTCACTTTCTCCCTCTAGCGGAAGAAGAAAAATCACTTACAGGTGCTATTGTAAAGAAAAAATTTCCAGTAGATTTTTTTTATGTTGACAATTCTACTCCTCAAAGCACAGTCCCACTGTTTTTCCAAGGCTTCTATTGAATACAATGTGGACTTTCCTAAATTAGGAACTGCTGGGTGATGCTTACTGAGATGTATTTTTTCTTTAGGATGCAACTGTCTCCAGACTGGAGAATACTGAAGAAATGATAAGTAAATTGACTTTTTTTTTTTCTGATTTCAGTTATGAAATGCGAGAGTGATGCAAAGGACTGATATAAGAAGGATATGATGTTTGACAACCAGGCAAAGGTTTTGCTGCTTCACTGGGCAACAAAAAACACCAGAGGATCTGGTGAAGTGAGCTGGGAGTCACTGTGACAGTAACAACGTGATCTGCCACTGTTACCTGTCATGACTTTGTTGCTTTTGTACTTGAAGACAAAGCAATGTGCTGCTTGAGAGGAAAAGGGTAGAATTCAAATTTTAGTGCACTTACCTTTGCGAAGATGTCACTGAAATGTAAAGATACCCCTCTTTCCTTACATGTGAAATTAAATAAGGATTTCCTATAAAGAAATATAAGTGGAGCGGGTCTGTGTTTGTCCTTGACTTTGGCCGGGGCAGGAGGTTCCCCTTCCTCCTCTCTTTTGGGGGGACGGGGGGTGTCCCCATGCTCATCTGGCCTTTGGGGTTGCCAGGAGGTCTCATCCTCCTCTCGCCTAGGGAGAGGGCTCAGGGGTCTCCCTGCGCCTTTCCCCTCGTCGGGAAAACAAACACCAGTCAAAGCCTTCGGTGTGCAGTTAAATTGGATTCCTGCCAATTTTATTTTGCTTCGTCCACGGGGGCGGGGGAAGGAGGGGCGGTGCTCGAGGGGTCTCCGTTCCCCTCGCCCTGGGGGATGCTTGGGAAGGACGTGTCCTCGCCCGTCTCATCCTGCAGGATGATGGGGAGTTTCTCGATCCTCCTTACTTTTGCAAGGCTGGGGGTGGTCTCGGTCCCCATCCGCTTTTGGGGGGACCTTCTGCGCCTGCCCCTCTCAGATATGGGGGGACCTGGCATTGTGTCCATGTCCCTCCGGCTTAGGGAGGGCCGGCGCAGGCTCTCGGCCCCCTCCCGATTTAGGGTGCGGTGGTTCCATCGCCCTCCGCTCTGGGGGGCCATTCTCTCTGTCCCCCTGCGATTTGCGGGGGCTCGCCGCTGTCGTCGTCCTCGCAGCCCCCGGCCGTTCTGCGACCTACTTGGCTTTGACCGGCCGGAGCTGCTCTCCATCCTTCTTCGATTTTGAGGGGCCGGCATTTTCTCGCTCTCCCTCTTGGATCTGGGGGTCCCGGCACTTTGTCCCTCTCCTGTTTGGGGCGGGGGAGATGGCGGGGCCGGCGCAGGGGGCCGCGAGCGGCCACAAAGGGCGCTGCCACCTCCCTCCCAAGCGCGGCGCTCACCCCCCCGTAGCCCGGGCCCGCAGGGTCGCGGCGCTGCTCGGCAGGGGCGCCCCCGAGGTTGCGGCGTCGCGGGGCCGAGGGCGCAGAGCTCAGCCGCCCGCCCCGGCCGCCGCCGCTGCGCTCCCAGCGAACCTGGCATTCCCGCCGCACTTTATATAGGCGGCTGAAACCCCGCCCCGCTCACCGGCAGCCAATAGGGCCTCAGTGACGACACAATGGGGGCCGGAGCAATAGTGGAGGCCGTTGTGACGATTCGGAGATGCAGGGGGTGGGGCCTCGACGCCAGAGGGCGACGTGATTGGTCGAAAGCCAGAGGGTTCTGTGATGGGCGGGGCCCGGACGTGACTGAGCGATCTGATTGGTTGGGAGGCGGAGCGCTCTGTGACGAACGGCCAGGGGGCGGGGCCGGCGCCGGGCCGGGCTTTGGGCGGCTTTAGGCTGCGACCGGGGCTTAGGTCGGGCTTAGAGCCTGCCCCGGCCTTAGGGCTAAAGGGGCCTTTGAGCGTAGAGCCGGGCTTGGGCTCTGACACGCACAGTGAGTGCTTCAGTCGCAGCCCCCTGGGCAAGCTGCCGTAGGAACTGCACTCACAGCCAGCGTCATCTCTGTGGAATTTATTGTCGTTTTCTCATCGGTTCTACAGTACAAAAGCATGCAAAAAATAGCCTCTCTCTTCATGGTACATATTTACAGTGCAACAGCCCCGTGCTGTCACAGTACTGAGTGCATTTACATCATGCTGGAATCGTAGCAGAGCAAATACAGGGGCAGAGGTTCAGCTTCAAGTGCAACAAGAGACAGAAATACCAACAGAACAGGCCTAGAAATCAGAAAGAGCAGCAAAATTACAGCACAGAGGATCTGCATTGTACCCTCAAGGGTTGCAATTCATGTTTTCTTGCATTTACACTGTTTTTTGGGAGCGCTTTGATGGCTTTGTGGGTACTGACGGAGGGTCTGGGCTCTGCCAGCAGCAGCTCTGAGCGTACATGGCTTTTCTCCAGGAAGGGAAGGAGCAGGGCAGGCACCGATGAGCTGCTTTCCTTCCCTCATCCCATGGAAGGCTGCATTCACAGCAACAGGGTCATGGCATAATGTGGGTTAATTCAGCCTGGGAGGGACTCGAGCTGAGCATGGACTTGAGCAGAAGGATCTGGGCCAGAAAGGAATGTCCTGCACTGCTCTGCTCAGCAAAGTCCCCGACAAACCAGCAGAGAGGTCTGGCACCTCATCCAAGCTCCATTTCCACACCAACCCTCCACTCCCTGCTCTCCAGTCTCCCTGCTGCACCCCAGAGGTGCTCAGGTTCTCAGTGGCATCCCCCAGCACAGCCCTCCTGCCCTGGGAAATCCCCTGGGATCCCTGTCCCTGGGGGAGCCTGGGCCTCTCAGGGGCTGGGACAAAGCTCTTGGGGTTTTGGGCAAGATGGGAGGGAAAGCACTGAGCTGGGGAGAGCAAACAAGCTGCCAGCCACACATCACAAATGGAGAAACTCCCCCATGGCAGCTCTGCTGAGGGCTTCAGGGCAGAGTTGTGCTGAAGGAACGTGAAATTTCTCCCAGCAGCTCCTCCTTGCAAGTTTGGCAATAAATAAGGAATGGAAGTGCAGCCTGGGAGTTGTTTTATGGACCCACTGTTTGTTTTGCATGGAGCAGCTACACTGTTCCTTGTCAGGATCCCTCTGGTTGGAGCCCTACACAAAGTCAGCAGCCCTGATGCTGCAAACCTCATCTGCTTGCAGGAGTGACATTGGCAGCAGCACATTCCTGCCCAAAGGGTTAAAGACATGGACTGTGCATTCCCCAGGGCAGGACAGAAGGGACTTGACCAGGATTTTTACTTAGCACTACCCCCAGAACCAAAGGCTAAGAGCCATTAACTGAGCAAGACAAACAAATGCACCTGCTGGAGATCAGAGATATGTGCTGCTCCCCTAAATGAGAAATTTCTTTCAAAAAAATCATCCTCAGCCTGCAAGAGTCTGGAAAACTTGACCAGATGCAATGGTAATGGGGGAAAGAGGAGCCCTGCTGGTGATTCCAAGCCAGAGCATCCCAGTGCTCCAGGAACAGCAGAGAGGAGGGTTTGGAGGGGAAAACCACAGAGCATGAGTGTGCCACACCTGCTCTGCAGAGCCACACTGAACCCCATCCCCTCCATCACAGAGAGGAGCAGACAAATATTTACCCATCCAGCTGAAGAGAATGATTTTACTCGAGAGCTGAAAGCGCTGCCTTGCCTGGGATGTTTATTCTCAAATAAATCCCCTCTCTTCAGCCTCTTCCTTTCTTCAGAGCAGATCCAGTTGCCCTGAGCTGCTCTAACATGCACATAAACAAGCAGGGATTTCATTGCAGCTGTGGAACAGAGCCTGGTTTTGCTATCTGAGCGTTTCTCCTGCTGCCAGGGCACATTTTTCATCTCACTTCATGCAGGTTTTCAGGCTGCTGCTTGTGACACCATAGGGGTGGTTTTTTAGGGGTATAAAGGAAAGCCTGTTGGCAGATTTGCTGAAGAAACAAGGTGTGACAGGAGCTCAGAGCTCAAGGCAGTGGTTCTTGGACCTGTGGGAACAGCTCCAGAAGGATTTCTTTTAGCTAAAAGGGCAAATATTTCAAAGTAGATTTTGAGATAATCATTAAAAACCATTAATTTCTCTCCAAAACTGAAGTGATGATTTAGGTACCACTAAAGGAACATCATATGGAGCTCATTTGTAACTCGTCATTTGTTTGGTTGCTTAATTAAGGCTGAGAACAGCCTTGGGCATCACTAAAATAACCTCAACTGTCTGGGTTAGCAAATTATTCTTGCCACAGATTAAAAATACAATAACTAACCCCATGTTGCGTCCTTAGAGCTCTTTGAGCACAACCCAGGTATTGCTCAGACTTCAGAAGTTCCACAGGGATGGGGATTACCAGAACTCCCTTTTCTGCCTGGCACATTCCTGAGATGTGTCTTTGCTCCAAGGTCACTCCCTGGCCCTGTCTTGGGGTAAGTTTTTTCCACAAACTGGAGGACAGATCAGTTTGTATCCACAGGCTGTCCCTTCCACAGGCAGCAGTTCCACCTGGACAATCCTTCCCATTTACAGAATCCCCTGTAGCCCTGAAATCCTGCATGAGGTGAGATGAAAAAGCTCTCAGACTTTTCACTCCCTACCTCTGGGTACTTAAATCTTCATTACAAGCAGCAAGTCCCTTGTCCCAGGCTGGGGGAAGGATCAGGGCATCCTCCTGATGCACGAGCAGGTTCCTCAGGGCATGCTGAGCTCACAGCTGGTGCAGACACCAAAAACCAGGCAGGATTTAGCACCTGGAAGCAGCAGGGCAGAGCTCAGCCCCAGAGCAGAAACCTTGACAGGATCCAACAGCAGCTCTCAGCATTAAAGGTCTCCATTCAATAGTGAAGCTGCAATGTTCTTTCCCGTTTTGCCAATATCTACAAGGAAGGGCCCAGGCTGGGGAGTGCTGGGCATCCCACTGGGGTGGCTGAGTGAGGGGAGGTGACAGGCTGGGGACAGACAGAAGGCACCAGCAGCAAAGCCCAGCTAGAAAATGTTGGGAACCATCGAATGAGATTGCAGCAAACAGAACAGGAGCACCAGGATACACCAGTCACTACCAACAGCCCCCATACATGTGTCCCCCTGCACAAAAAAAGAGGGAACAATGTCCCAAGTCCTCAGGATTAACCTAAAAACAGACACTAAGATGATTATGTAGGAACCAAATTTAATCATGCCCTTTCTTTAAGTACTATAAAATAAGATTCCAATCCACTGGTTTCCCAGGGGCATGTTCAGACCCCGTAAGGCTCAAGGGAAAATAATGACATATATTTGGACAGATGGATGTCACTGGTTCTTACTCTCTGAATGGAAGAGTGAAATTCCTGATTATCCACACAGTCTGTACAGTCAACAGCCACAAAAATGGCTGTATTTGCCTTTTTGTGTTTACCTTTTAAAGTGTAATCTCTTACCAGTTGTCAAACTATTGAGATGAAGCTTCTAACCCCAAGTTTAGAAGCAATCTATGGATAAAATAGCAGCATCAGTACATGCATAAAAATCAGAGTCTTAAAACAAAATTAAAATATAAAGCCTTTTTAAAAAAATTAAAAGATCAAGTTGTGAACTTGTGCTCTGTATCTTTCTAAAACCCTCTACCAACATTTTCCATCCTAGGAACCTTTCCCAGTTTGGGTCATTTTAATGAAATTAAAGTTTAAAAGCATCAGGTACACAAGAAATAAGTGAAGAGATGGAAATGAAATAAAATAAAGCCCAAACCTGCCACTCTTTTCAGCTGGAGACCATGGTCCGTGGGTGCAGGAGTGGGTGCAGGAGTGGGAGCACTGCCAGCTCTTTGGAAGAGCAGCCCTGGCAGCTGTCCCTGGAGCACCAAGCTGTTCTGTGTGGCAGCATATCCCCATGCCCCGGGGCTCTGTGCCACCCAGGGCTCACTCACATCCAGGGAATCTCCTGTGACTCCTCTGCTCTGCAGCACTGCCCGACTAAAGCCACGGCTGGGGGCAGGACTGACACTGTGCAAAACTCAGGGATCATCCCTCCCTGTGTCTTTCTTTCTTCCCTTTTTGTATTTACCTTTTTAAGTGTAATCTCTTACCAGCTGTTGAACTATTGAGATGAAGCTTCTAACCCCAAGTTTAGAAGCAATCTATGGATAAGGGAAAAAGGAAAAGGGAAGAAAAAGAAAGAAAGACACAGGGAGGGACGATGTTCACTCCAACAGCAGCATCTCATATCATTTCACTGATACCCAAGGACATTTTGCCTTCATCTCCACACCAGCAGCAGCACTCCTGATGTACCCAAGTGCATTAAATAAAACAGCTGCCCTCCCATACAAAACCTGTCTCTCTAACACCATTTTTTCCCCTGATGCTTGAAGTAGAGAATGCAATAACACAAGGAGAAAGTCTCTGTGGGGGGAAAGGCCCCTTGAGAGGAGCCCAGCCCGGTTCCTCGGGTGAAGCACAAGGCACGCACGGAGGAGCCGCGGGCACCTCGGCCGGGGCTCCCGCTGCTGCCCGGCTCCTCCCGCCGGGCTCGCCCGGCCCGGGCTGCTCCTGCTGGGCTCGGGCTGCTCCTGCTGGGCTCTCTCCGCTCTGCTGGGCCGCTCCTGCCGTGCCGGGCAGGCCCCGGCCTGCGCCGTGAGGGCGGTGAGGGTGAGGGCGGCCGGCCCCGGCAGCAGCCGCGCCCTCAGGCCGCGGGTTCGTCCTCGCACACGTCGGGCAGCTCCGGGTCCCGGGCGGCTTCTCTGCTGCCCTGCGTTCTGCAGGGTGTGGGGAGATAGAGACATGGTGGGCACACAGCAGGGCAGGGGGGGTTATATATCAACAGGGAGCAGCAATGAAGCAGCAATGAACCCCTCAGCAATAGCCCAGCACGATGCCCTGCGGGGATGGGCAGCTCGGCCTGGACACCTGCTTGGCCTCTGCTCCCAAAAACTGAGGTGCCCCCACCGAGATAGCAACCACCTAAAGGTGGGCACCTAAATAGCAGGACACCTAAATCTTTCAGAGAAAAAGAATTTATTGCTCTCTTATCAGAAGAAACGAACTTCTCCCCACCTCACTCAGCCCTGGAGATGCCTCAGGATTCAGAGGAAGAAGTTGACACTGACCAGACACAATCCTTCGTTTGAATGGAATTTATGCATCATGTATGAGGTGTATGAATATGCAACAGGCTGTTGCTTTTAAGGGTTAATCCTCTGTTAATGGGTGTCCTTTATCGGGCCTATTTTGCCCAGAAAAAGGTACCCAGACTGTCCATAACTCTTTGTTTTTATTGTCTCATATTGTCTAATCCTAATAATCCAAATTTTTATTACTCTAATTATATTACTATTTTTATAACCATTTTATTACTATTAAACTTTTAAAATCTTAGAAACAAGTGATTAGCATTTTTCACAGGAGATAGAGACATTGTAGGCACACAGCAGGGCAGGGGGGGTTTATATATCAACAGGGAGCAGCAATGAAGCAGCAATGAACCCCTCAGCAATAGCCCAGCACGATGCCCTGCAGGGATGGGCAGCTCGGCCTGGACACCTGCTTGGTCTCTGCTCCCAAAACTGAGCTCTCCACTGTAGTAATTACATATCCTCTGAACAGAGAGAGACATGGTTCTCCCAGGAGAACCTGGGAAGCTGTGAGAAACTTAGAGGGAAGAATTCAAACAATATTATCTCTCTTTCTGTAACCATTGTTTATAGATATGCTTCTCCAGAGTGTACTATGCACAGTTCACCAGTAGTGTGAGAGAAGATTCCTAAAGGCCAATCAGGTCTTAGGACCACCATTGTTTCTATAAGAACTTCTAATTTCTAGATTTCTAGATTTCTAATAATAAAGTGTCCTTTTCATTCCTTCTGATGATGGAGTCTCTGTATCCCCTTTGTCTGTCCCTGATACCCCTTGGCTGATAATCCATTTCCCTGGATGCCCTACTCCATGAGGAGGTATCTGACTCTAGGGAAAAGTCTTGCAGACCACCAGCATGGTTTCCAAATTATCTAGTTTGCATTTGGAGAGTTGTGGCTTGCTCTTCTTTAATCTGATTTTTAAAATAAAGATCAGAGGGATGGGTTGATCCCACAGCTGCTTCTCCAAAGTGCTGGAGTAAATGGCAGTAAAACTGAATGTTTCTACCAGAACCCAGTTTGTCCTACACAAAAACTCTGTGATTTTGGCTTTTTTTTTTTAGCTTCTGTGAGTCTGCCTGGTCCCCAAAACAGCAGTCCCCAAAACAGCAGTCCCCAAAGCCTGAGAGCAGCAGCCCTAGAATCTCAGCCAAGGTCACTTCCTTGAACTGCACATACACCACAGTAACTTCAGCCTTTTCCTCCTACCCCTAACTTTTGATGTTTCTGATGCTTTTGATGTTTCAGAAGGCTTGAGCTGTACTGCACTCAGGGCACCCTCGAGGAGCAGCACCTCCACCCTGCCCAGCCACCCCCAGACAGCATGAGACTGTCACTGGATGGAGAAAAGGGGACACCTCCAGGTGCCACCCACGGCAGAAACTGATCACAGGCAGGTAACTTCACCTAAAACACCCATTTCTCCATCATAAAGATATCCACAACACAAGGGAGGTGATCATCTCCAAGCAGTGGTGTCTCCCAGGTGTGTCCAGCCTTGCTCACAGCACTCTGGCTGTACCATAGAATCATGGAATGGTTTGGGTTGGAAGGAGACCTTGAAAATCCCCTTGTTCCACCCCTTGCCATGGTCAGGGACACATTCCACTATCCCAGGCTGCTCCAAGCCCTGTCCAGCCTGGCCTTGGGCACTTGCTGGGCTCCAGGGGCAGCCATAGCTGCTCTGGGCATTCTGCAGAACATCCACAGCCAGCTTGGCAGTGGAGTGTCAGTGCCTGGAGCACACAGTGTTTGGGGGCTCTGGGGGTATTTCCTGCCTAGGAATAACACAAAGTACACACAGGGCTAACCCAATTTTTGAAGAAACCAGAAATGATCAAAAATCATGTTCCCTTCTCCCTCCACTTCAGCAAAGCCCTGCAGTAAACCTGACCTTGAACTCATGGACCATTTTCCTGAGGGAAAGGCTGAGGAACAGCCCTGCCTTCAGTGCCTGTCATCCCTCTCTTCAAATGATTGATCACCTCATTTAGCAGCAGAGGCTCAGTTCTGTGGCAGCTCAGCACAGCCCAGCTCCCTGTCTGGCACATCCTGCTGATCCTGCTCCTGTCAGGGCTGTCTTCAGTGCTGTCCCAGCACTCTGAGCAGCCTCTGCCTCTCCAAACACCTCCATGGCAGGCTGAGAGGACCCTCAGGGTGGCAAACACCAGCCAAAAAGCAGCAGAGATGCAGCACCAGAGCTCCATGTCTGCACAGGAGCAGGCTCCTGCTGTGAGGCCTGAGGCTGGGTGGGAATCCTCAGTAAAATAACTCTTGCTAAGAAATAAGCCTCTATTTCTCCTACATTTTGTAAGGCACAGGGGAGCAAAGCCTGGTTTGTGCAGTTACCCAGGAGAGCGCATGGCTGTGGGGGGATCACATGAGCTTTGTGTCCCACAAGGAGGGAGCCTCCCCACACTGCCCTCCCAAACACAGGAGCAGGGGGCAGGGAGGGTGTGGGACAACCTACAGAGCACAAACACACCCCCCTGGATTCCTCCAGGAGCCCCCATTCAGTGCAGGCTGCTCAAGTCCCTTCCTCCCTATGGAAATGCAGCAGCAGGAGGCAGTGGCACCACGTCAGTCCCCATCTGCCTCTGCCTGCCTTCTCCTGGCTATTTTTGGAGAATCTCTGCAAGTCCTTCCTCATGCAGAGCAGGTGACATCCTGGCTCTGGCCCATCCATGTGTCTCAGAGCCATAAACCAGGCCAGACAGAGTCTCCCAAGTGCTGGAGCTGCTCCCAAAGGTATTTAGAGATGTGTGGTTGTTTCCCAGTCTCTCAGCCCAGATCTTCCAGCCTGCTGGAGGCTGTGTCCTGCCTAACCACTGGATCCTAGGACTTCCCACTGAGGTGTCTGTAAGCAGCTCATCATGGTTTGCATTCATGTTATTTTGTTATTTATCAGAATTAACTGGATCAACACTTCCTAGAAGGGTCTGTGCAAGTGGTTGGACAAGTGACAATGTTTTGATGAAGTCCTGGCTGAAGTGGTCACTTGGAGCAACCAATTTTGGTCTGCCCAGAGCCTCCCAGTGCTGCAGCAGAGGCAGAAGCACAAGGGAGTGGTGGAGCATCTGGAGCAGAGATGGCTCCAGCCTTTTCTTTTGCACAACCACTAAATATTAAAGTCAAATTCTAAAGCTCAGCCTTTCCCAAATTCTGTAGCTATTCACTCTGCAAACGTGGGGCTGAGCAGCACTTCCTGCTAAAACCCAACTGTTTTTTTTTCACCCCTCCCTCCCTAAAAGCAGCTCAAAGAATCACAAATAGAAATAATAATAAAAAGCACACATAAACATTAGTGTGACACACACAGAATGACTGCAATAAAACTGCTCCTACAGGAAGGAAGGATGGAGTAAAATGCTGTCACTACCACACAAATCACACAGGGTGAGGAGGGGACACAGGTTTCTACAGCACCCATGGGAAACACAGACATGGAATTACCTTAAAGATGGATGCAAATATACAGATGTGTTTAAGAGGAATCTGTCCCTGAGAGCAAAACAATGAGACAAAGGAAGAAAGTGATCATGAAGACAATGGCAGCAGGTGAAGGAGCTTGTATTTCTGTGCCTGTCCAGCCTAGAGTGCAGAGAGGAATGGGGATGGAACACCAGCCACATTTACCTAAGGACAGGTGAGGTCAGGCACTGGTAGCACTGGTACAAACCCACTCCAGCCCCTACCACTGCTGAAAGCTCCAGATGCCTCCCAGCACACTGCTGGTGTCCAGCTGTGCTGCCCTGGCACCTCTGGGCTTTTGTGTCCCTTGTGCAATGGGGCAGAGCCCCAGGAGCACTGGGCCCCCCACTGCTGGTTGTGGGTCATTCCAGAGGAAAATCCTGTGCCACCTGCAAGTGGGGCATGGCTCTTCCCACAAAACATGCAGTTCTCTCTTTGGGAGGAGCTGTTTCTGCTCAGACACCTGGGTCAGCCACTTTTTTTTTATCTCATTTTCCCCCTTGGCTTCCTTATGCCTAACCCACATGGATAATATGGCCCTAAGGGCAGTGACTTTTTGGGTCTCTTTTTGGCAAGAAACAGGGTAGGCTTTTAAAATACCAACTGATCCCCTACAGAGGAGCTGACAACCACATTTCATCAACAGTGTTAGCAGCCATAATGGGCAAGTAAATTGGGTCTGTCAAAATACAGCAATTAATTTGATAGGTAGTACTTGCAATAAATGAGAGCAATAAAATGTGGTGAAGCCAGGGCTGACTCAGTTAGGAGAAATGTGGAGCAGGCAGAAGAAATGCAGCAAACACTGCTAGCAGAAATCCAGAACTTAGCTGTGAATGCTGAACTGGGCTTAAAAAATACCCTGGAGCTGGAAAGTTAGAAAACATCAGTTGGTTCAGCAGCCACCATTAATGATGGGCTTGAACCTGGCCGTGGTCTGCAGGATCTGTCAGACTCCATGAATCACTGCCTCTCCTGGGAGCTCCTGCAGGAAAGGCAGGATGCAGTGACACCTGGCCACTGCCCAGCTGACAGGGAGGTGACAGCTGGCAGCTCTCACACCATTCTAGGTGTACAAAACAGCAACTGCTAAATGGGGCATCATCCTTTTAGCTCCCCTCCACCTGCTGAGCGTGTCTGCACTGAACAATCTGCCCTTGAAACTGCTCAGTGCTGATAAACAGAGCAATAAATAACAGCCAGGAGAGGATTTGCTTCTTCCAGGTCTAAAGAGTGCTAAAAAACATTCTGTCCTCCCAGTGTTGACTCCAGAACTGTTTCACATCAGTGGTGTCTTAATGGTGTCCTCTAAAGGCATCAAGGCTGCCACAGCAAAGCCCTGCTGCTACCACAGACATCTGCCCAGAGCATTTCCAGGGACAGAGCCCAGCAGGCTGTGGAGGTAATGCAGGGAGAAATTACAAAAAGATGCAGCCACATGATTTAGTTTCCTCCTCTCCAAATCCCAAGGAGTGAGCTTGAAGGACAGCTCCATTTTAAGAGTCATCAATTAGGCATGAAATAGCAGAAAGCTCTGGTAGCAGAGCTCAGCTCACTGCCAGAGGATCTCCTACAGAGTATATCCCCAAAATGGCACAGATGTGAGATACTTGAGGCAGCACTGAGTGGGGCTCTGGCAATTTCACATGCAGCCTAATTAAATAGATTGAATGTGAAACTGGAGTACTCTAATTGCATTTCCTTTTTTCTTCCCTAGAAACACAAGAAGTTATTTCCTACCTATAACCAGAAGGAGATGCAATATTACAAAATCTGATTTATGTCCCTCTGAAGACCCTGCCACTGGGACAAGGGGCTCTGTGCAGGAGAGCTTGGCAATGTGTGGCTCTTTTTTTTCTCAGCTCCTCCTGGGCAGCCACATGTCCAGAGCACAGTGATGGCTGCAGGCACTGCTTTTCTGGCAGGTCCCAATTTTGGGGTCCCCTGTCCAGCTACAAGGGTGATGGACATGCAGAAACTCTGCAGAGACTTCCTACAGCAATACTTTCTGCTCCTGCAAGATCCTAAAGCTTTACAGAAATCCAGGCTCACTTGAAACTTATTTTAACACAGCTCTAATCATAACATTGGCACTTTATATCTGTAGCAAGGGTGGTTTTTCCAGGGAACAAGCAATATGAATTAACAAGTGGATGAGCTTGGTGTCTACTCTGTTTGCCCCTGAGGAAATAACACTGTCATCAAGAGATAACTCACTGAGCAATGAATATTTCCCATTTAGCTGTGGCTCACTTGAGATTAATGTCATTGGATCCAACACATTTATTTAAATTTGAAGTTATTTTCATTAGATTCAGTCAGTAAAATGTTTTCCAAAGTTTGAAATAATAATAATCCATATGCCTTAAAAGGAGCATCCCTGCTGTGGTGTTTAATACACAACACCATTTGTTGGACAGGCTTGGCAAGTATCTTTCTTTTAAACAACAGTTTTGAGATGGGTTCTCAAAGCTCCAGTTGTGCATGAAATAATTTAGGATTAAGTCAATTGTTACTGCCAAAAATTGGCACTGATGGCATGAGACTGAGAAATTAAGCACAGGGATTGGTGCAGTGGAGAATTGGCACATTCATATTGGTTTGGGATATTTCTAAGTGCTCACACAGCTGGGCAGAGGCCAGCCCAGCACGGCTGCAGCTCCATTCCTGGTTTGGTTTTGTAAACTAAGGGCACCAGACACAGCAGCACAACAGTGGAAATGACACAATTTTAAAAAATAAACCTTTAAAAAATAAACCTTTCAGTCTGTACAAGGAGCCTGAAAACACACAGGACCAGAATGAGCTGAGACAGGGAAAGATGCTGGGTTTCAATGAACTGAAGAAAATCTGACTAGCAACTTTAAAAAGGGGACAAAAGTGAAGGCTTACAGCTCATCTTGAAAGCCTAAGAATATTTTATAAAGGACAAGACATTGATAATGTGGCTGCTCAGAAGTTTCACAGCTCCCTGAGATCAAATGAGCTTTGTTTTTTCTGAGCAGATACTGAAGCACCCAGCTCCAGGCAGGAGCCAGCACCAAGGGTCCAGGGGTTTTCCCACCACCTGGGTGAGTTTTCAAGCACCTCAAATTAAGGTAGAAGGGAACAGGTCCCATTTGGAAACAGACCAAGGGTTATACCACCCTGAAACATCAGTTCAGGCAGGGTTTGAAAAGAAATTCTGCCTTGCTCCAAGTCACCTGTCTGGGATAGTGGGAAGAATAAAATACATTTTTCTTCAAATTTAGTAAATGTTTCCCCATTTTAGAGCAATGCAGTGACCAGCAATGATAGTGAAGACATGGGTAGGGACATGTGTCCAATTAGCAATAACTATAATTTGGAATGCATTGAGCAAAGAGGAACAAATCAGAGCAAATCCCTTGTGCTGAGAGCTGTGACTGCCATGCTCCAGATGTGTCCCACAGCAGCACTCATGAGCAGGGTGTTTAAATGCCAAACTGGTGTCTGCCTATGGACTCCAAGACAAAGTCTTCCTTAAGTCTCCAACACTCAGCTGGGGACATAGAAAATTATCATCCTTAATTGAGCTGAGCCCTGAAATCCCCACACACCTGTGAGAGGCAGAGAGAGACTCCTCTAATTGTGTTATCAATGGTGCAGTGAGGCTCAGCACACCCCCATGGGAGTCTGCTGGGAATGGGACTGGGATTCTGGGTGGAAAAGAATCATTTTGGGACAACACAGCCTTGTTGTCAGGCACAGCCTTATAGATCCTGTGGGGTGAGAATTTATTTATATAAAAATAATTGTCCAGATCAGGCCACTGGTCCAGCTGTTATTTACTGGACTGATGGCCCAGAATCCTGGCTCTAAAAGGAATCAGTGACAAAAATGAAGGAGAAAGAGTAAAAACCAAGTAAAGGACAGAGGAATTCTCTCCCCATCCCTGTACACACCATCATGTTTAAAAACTGTTGATGAATCTATTAGTCATCAAGATCTCTGTGCCTTTTTTAATCCCAATATAGTAATTTCTACCCACTCTCCAAAGTATCCCCTTGCAACGTGTTCCACCATTTCATTAACTGGCAGAAAACTGTGTAAAAAACCACTGTATGTGTTCTCAAGTGAAAAAGCAATTTCAAAGTCTTCTCTTTTGTCTGACCATGATGTCTCTGCCCAGACTTGGGCCCCAGACCCCAGATCAAATCCCATAATCTCATTCTGAGTTAAAAAAAACCTACATAAACTGCTAATTTGGTACCATTTCTGTTGTCCATAGAAAGGAGAGAAGAATTAAACCCTCCAATATATATCCAAACTAGACCCTAATTAAATTTATTTTACTTCACCAGTCTCTAATGGATCTTTGATCACAGCATTATAAATTAACAGGTGAGAAAACAGACTCAAGTTTAGCACCTTCCATGTGTTTAGGCCAAACCCACCTTACAGAGAGAACAGCATCTATAAAAGAGTTTTTATTATATATATATATAATATAAAATATATATTAAAATATATTTTATATATATATATAAATATAATATAAATAAAAATTTAGTCTGAGAGGACTTGGGGTAGATTTTATCTCCAGTATTTGATGCAGAAGGGAGTTTTGTCTTTAACTGCTACAGAAAAGATTTGCAAAGTGCTTCCCCCACCCTCCCTCCCTCCCTCCCTCCCCACAGGCCCTGGCCGTGCTGCAGAGCAGGCATGGCTGTGGGTACCTACATCAGCAGGTTCCCTGGAGCAGACATGGATCTCTCCTCCCTCCTCGTCTGGACCTCAAAGGGGTTCCCAAAGGAGCGTTTCCTCAGCATGGCCTTCACCAGGATCTTTGAGGAACAGAACAGAGCAGTGAGAACAGCAGGGCTGGCTCCTGGAAGCCAGTTCAAAGGAGGAACAACAGCTTCTTTAATAATTCAGCTGACATTTTACAGCAAAGAGCACAAAGCAAAGCTGCTTGAGAGAGCCAGGCTGCTGCAGCAGCCAGGCACGAGAAGTTCACACCGGGTCAAGCGGCCGAAATTTCATGCCAGGAACACACATGTCCTGTCACAGACATTTGTATGGAAAATCTTTTCCTTAGGATCTTTTCTCTTGAGAAGCTGAGAGGCCTCAGAAACAAAATGTAAACAATAATTATCTGCTGCTGTGGAATGCAACAGGTGCATCTTTGATTAGTCTCATGTGATTGTTTTTAATTAATGGCCAATCACAGTCCAGCTGTCTCAGACTTTCTAGTCAGTTACAAGATTTTATTATAATTTCTATTCTATTCCTTTCTTTGCTAGCCTTCTGATTAAATCTTTTCTTCTATTCTTTTAGTTTTAGTATATAATTACTATATAGTATTTAGTATATTAGTATATAGCACATATTATATATAGTATTTAGTATATATTTAGTATATAACTCTCATATAGTTTTAGTATATAATTTTCTTTTAATCTAATATATAAAATAAAATAACAAATCAGCCTTCTGAAACACGTAGTCAAGATTCTCATCTCTTCCCTCATCCTGAGACCCCTGTGAACACCACCACAATGTCCCCTCTCCAAACCTCCCTCAGCAGCTGAAGGCTGTAGCCCAGCCCCCCTGCTCGGGTGTGTTTCACACCTACCACAGCTGGCAGGCTGGGGATGGTCTTCACAGAGTTCTTGACCTCCTCCTCGGTGACCTCCACCACGGAGCAGTGCTCCTCCTCCAGCGGCAGCGGCTCCGCGCCTCCCCGGCTCAGCCAGGGGTGCACCTGCAGGGACACACAGCCACAGGAATGGGGCACAGGCCTCTCTGCTGGCAGCACTGCTCCATCTCCCACTGCCTGAGCTGGTTTTTAACCAGCTCCCTTGGAAGTGGCTGCAGTCTGGCTCAGTGCTGTCACACCTGCTGCCACCCACCAGCACCATGGCGCCCCCTGAATCAAGTTTGAAACACTTTGAGAACCTGAGTTATCTGGAGGATTTTCATTTTTTGTCTTGCATGCAGCAGAGCAAAGCCCCCTTTTCTTGCTGCCTCTCATGGGATGGTTTCTTGGCTGGGAGCAGGAAGAAAGCCCTGTCTGAGGGCATGGGCTGAGCACAGAGCCCAGCCTGACACATCCTCTGCCAGCATCCAAGTCCCCAGGGACACCAGCCAGGGACAAGGGCCAGCACTCAGCTCTGCTCTTCTACCCACAGGGTCTCACAGTGTGTCTGCAAGAGCTGTCAAGTGAAATCCCATAAATACACCTCCAAACCTGCTGTCAAGTGAAATCCCATAAATACACCTCCAAACCTGCCTTTGGCCTCCTGGCATGGAGGGAAGGGATGTCACTTTTTTTTCCTGAAGCTCAGCCTTTCTAGTGTCAGCTTTGGTGGCAGTACTGGTGTTGGTCTGGGACAAAACAAAGCAGGGATTGCCCTGTAGAACATGCTGATGGATCTCTATGGAAATTTTGAGATCCTCCAGCAGGTTTAAAGCCTTGGTGAGGGGTGACAGGAGGACAGCAAGCCCACACAAACCCAGAATGAAACCACAACCTGTGAAGCATTGTGCTTTGCCAGGTCTGTTCATTCTTTCTATTATTAAACATCTCCCAAATAATGGTGAGAGAAATAAATGTGCTCCCTTGAGACCACTGGCCACAGAAGGACCAGAGGAGGAACACACATCCAGTCCCTGGAATGCACATCCAGCACTGCCAGCCCTCTCTGCAGCTAGCAACTCCCCTGACAATGTCAATTCTCCCAGGGATTCACTGAGATCAGCCAGCTTTTCAGTAATTTTCATTTAAATAAGCAAACAAGAAAGCTTTTGTCAATATTCCCCGGGTGAGAAGCAGTGAGGGAGCTGTGGCTGCAAAATGAGTGTTCTCCTTCTCCAAGGGAGGGAGCTAGAGACAGCTCCCAAAACAAACACTGGGGACAGCTCTGCCTCATTAGAAGGTACCAAAGGACACAAAATCAGCTGAGACTAAAAGCTCTAATATCAAGGCCCACCTTACCTTTATTTCAGGGACTGTTATCCTGGTTTCTGGATTTTTATCCAGCATGCGCAGGATCAGCTCCTTGAGCTCGTCACTTATCTGTGCCCTGAGTGAAGAAAACAGCAGCACACAGTTAACCAGGGACTTGTAAATGCAGCAGTGCACAGTTCTTACTGCAGTTACCTAGCAGAGAATCTGCTCTGCTCAGGAGGTATTTTCTCTGCAAAGCTGGCTTGGAAAAAAGGAAGGCACCACAGTCACTGCTGCAGGCTTGGTTATCCTGTCTTGGTTATCCTGTCTTGGTTATCCTGTCTTGGTTATCCTGTCCTGCCCCCTAACACAGCAGCACACGCCCAAAATGCAGGATGAAGGACAGGTGAAGGGGTCTAAGGACATTCTTGAAGACAGGGAATTTCTGAGGGGAGATTTGGAACAACAAAGTGCTCCTGAGCAGACTGGAGTTGAACTCTGTGAACCAAGAGGGGCACAGCTTGATTTGCTGAACCTGCATCATGAGCAACTGTATGCTGGATAAAACACCCCCATCTGACATTCAAGTTCCCAGCTAAGCTTCCAGGTTGTGTTATTTAAATTGCTCCCAGAACACAGATTGCAGGCAGCCTGTAACTCAGTATCCCCTACCTGCAAAGCTCAGCCTTGGGCTAACAACAGGAGGGAAGGGATAAATGCAGATAAGAGAAATACATCTAAATTTTTAACACTACTTCCAAGATCTAAACGTGAGGGCACCTGAGCCCAGAAGCCACTCCCTTGCCATGGAGCCCTTGGTCCTGAAGCCCAAAGGCTGCAATGACTCCTGTGGTTAATGAGGCAGGAAATGCCTTTAAAATGCACTAGAACTGAATGATCAAAGTGCTGCTGCAGTAAAATGCCAGCATGTGACTGAATTGCATTAGGCAGTTGAAAGTCTGTGTCACAAATGACTCTTGAAGAATTGTGTTTCTTCATGGAGATGGAACTTAGCAGCACAAAATGTCACTCCCCAGGAAGGCTGGATTGGAGACTGAAAACAAGAGTGAGCACCAGGTGCTGTGCCCACCTGCTCTGCAGAGAAGGGAATAAACTATCACAAACCAAAATGCAAACCACATCACAGGAAGGGATATTTCAGTCTGATGAAAACAGAGCTGCTGTTTAATAATTCATGAATATTTTATTGGGACTTTGGCTATGAGATCTTTACAAACAACCACAAGGAAATGCTGCTTGTTCAGAGGCAAAAGGGGGTTCAGTTTGAAGTCTAAACACTTGAAGTTGCATCAAGGCTCTGCTGTACACAGGCAGTAGAGCCCAGACAGGAGGAAGAACAGGATGAGTCCTCAGAGACTCAGGTGACAATTTCAGTTGGAATAGAAAGAATGGTGCTGCTCTTGAGCTCCAGAGGAACAGCCATGGGCAGTGACAGTGCATTTAGCAGCTCAGAATGAACAGATTCCTTCCAGACACCACACTGATACAGGTGAGATGGCATTTAAAAAAAATACTTAAAATCAGTTCTGTCAAAGTGTCAACAGCTTTACTTAAAATAAAATAAATGGAATATAAAATCACTTAACATTTCTGGGCACTAGACTGATTTCTACACAACACAGGATTAAAGTCATGGGGAAAAGGATCCCAGGTGTCAGGTGGGTTATGGCCAGGTAAGAGATCACAGCAGTCTCTGCTTTCCCTCTCTCCAGTCTGCAGCACAGGGTGAACTCTGTGCCTGGTGGCATTTTTCCTTTGAAAAGCCTGCACTGTCTGGGATTTCTCACAGCCACAGTCCTGTAAGAGCTCTCAGCAAGATGCCAAGCACAGAGCTCAGCATCCCTTCAGGAGGATTGCCAGCACCCAGATCACTTTACAGGGTGCCTGCAGGTCAGGGAACATTGACCTGGGCTTCACCAGGAGAGGCTGGGCAGAGCTGCTGGCTCTGCTGCCACATGTTTGAAGAGAAAGTTCAGCTTGGTTTTAGTCATGCCAGGATCCTCAGGGGGTGAGCTAAGCCCATTACCTCGTGTCATGAATGAGAACTCCAGTGCCATAAATATTTATCCTGGTGTCTCTAAGGGAACAGGATGGTGACACTGGTACAGTCAGATCCATCTGTCCTAAAGGTTGTCAGGAAACAGGCAATGAGTTTCCATGGGCTCTCTCCAAACAGGAATGTGTCTTTTGTAGCCATGGTGAAATAAATTCAAACCAAAATACTCCTCACTATAGAGAGGTGCTAATTCTGTGGGAGGTCAGGGTGGATCTACTCCAGTGAATTCCATGTCTCTGTGGCTGCCTCTAACAAATAGATGTGATTTGGACAGCTGTCAACACCTAGTAACCTTCAGCTCCTCCAACAACCTAATCAGGGGTGCAGTTTTTTTTAGACTGGGAGAACAGGTCACTGAGGAATCCACATAAATCATGCAGCCCAATTATGGCTGAAGGAAATGCCTGAATGAAGGAACAGATCTCAGCACAAGCCAGTTAGCCCATTAAATGTTAATAACTTACTGCAGAGGCAGATGGGAACAGTCACTTGTGAGCTGACTGCTAACCCAAATACAAGGTAGCTGAGGGAGGGGTGGGAGTTTTGGCAGCCCTGAGCAAGGGAGAAACTGCCAGGGGAACATAAACAGGTTTGGGGTTTTTTGGCTGCAGTGCTGTCAAGACAAAGTCCTGTTCCAACTGCAGGTGGGGATACAGCAATGGAGCATGACCAGCCTTTGTGCTCCTAAAGCCTCAACTCAGTCACCTGGGCCTGCCAGAGCTGCTCTTACCCACCCTGGGATCTGTGTGTGCCCTAAAAGTGGGCTGAGCCCAGCCTTGGAGCCCCAGCGTCCTGTGCAGGCTCCAGCTGGGCAGAGGGGCTGAGGCTGCTGTCAGTGCAGGGCAATTAAAGCAGCCCAGGTGTCAAAGAGGGCACCCTGAGTGTCCATCCCTTTCTGTGGGATCAGAAGAAGTCTGGGACTGCCAAGGTAGAGGCCCAGCTCTTTACTGTGATTGAAAATACAGTGAGCATCTCACAGGAGAGCCTTGCCTTGCCACAGGTGTTGGATACATGCACATTCCACAGGCTGCCTCACAACATCCCTCCCTGCCTCTCCAATGCCACACATGCCTCTCATTGGAGTTTTAATTTGTGCTTCTCCAAATCAAGTAATTTTATCTACACATTTTTATTGGAATGAACAATTAGGTCAAGAATTCTTTGCCTGACTACTGTGTGGATTTGGGAGGGAAAACAGAGAGTCCAGCTCTGGCTAATTCATCTGTCAGGAACCAGGGGAAACAAATTCTTCACCAGCAGAAGTCACCAAAGGCCTGAAGCTGGAGGAAATGCTGAGTGGCCAGCAGTTGATGCTGCAGGAATGGTGACCATGGAGCACCATGAATGGTGGCCATCACTGAGCACACAGGGAGTGTCACCCTCCTGCCACACTGACCACAAGCACTTACAGCTCAGTACTGAACCTGCACTGCTCAGTGCCACCTGAGTGGCCTTGGCTTGTCCCCTGCCCTGCTGAGGACACGCTGTGACCACCCCAGCCCTGCACTGTGCCCCACAGGGGTTTCCTTCCCTGACCAAAGCAGGGGGGAGCAGACCCTCAGTAGATCACAAGTGAGTTAATTCCTGGTTTTTCCATAACTGCCATGTTTTTTCCTTTCTGCCATGTGTTCCTGGGGTGTGCTGGAGGAGGGGGATTTGCTGAGCTGTGGTTGCACATCTCAGGCCAAGCATCCTTCCATCAGCCAGCTCCCCTGGCTCCAAAGGAAGGCCACAGGAGGAGGATGTGCTTACTCAGACCAAGACCAAGGTTCATCACCACATTGCTTTTGAAAATGAATACATGAAATCATCCTGGTGGCTGCTGCACAGGGAAAGAGAAAACCCCAACCAAACCATCCAGCATCTCCAGAGTCAGCAGGTGGGGCAGAACTTCTGAGATCCTGGAATCCCTTCACTTCCAAAGAGCCATTTCCTTGAGTCCCTGTCTGCACAACAGGGCCAGAGGAAGAGCAGAAGCTTCTTTGAACACCTCAACACCAACACAAAACCCATGTGAAGGACCCAGGAGAACACAGAGCACCTCACCCATATCCATCCCCCTGTGGTGACCACTGGGCCACACAGAGAATAATGCTGAAAACTGAACTTTATTTTCCAGCAGCTGAGCAAAGTTTACTCACTCTTCTGGGAACTCCACAGGCTTGGTCTTGATCCTATTATGAAGACCCAGAATATATTCATCTATAAAAGGGCACTGTAAAACAAACAAAGAGATTTTCCAGTTGTCCAAGATGCTGGTATCACTCAGCCATTTGTCATTCATGTAACACCAAGTACAACCTCTGCACTCCCTGGATTTTAGACAGAGATGGAAATAAATTAAATCTCCCCCCACACAATAAATGGATTCATTCCTTATTAAAAAAAATAAACTCAGAAGAACAGCAGAGGCATCTGGGGAACACATAACTGGACTGGAATCCCTCCTTCCTCCAGCCTGCCAGGTGACCATGAACTGCCTCTGTCACCTCCCCCTGCCACTTCTGGCCCAGAGCTGGGTGCCTGGTGCCTGTGGTGGCATCAGCAGAGCTCAGGGGTTCAGAGGCTGCTCACACCTCCTGGGACAGCACAGGTGGGACATGGGGCTTCTGGCCACAGGGGAGGGAAAGGCCATGGCAGGACATGGGGTGAGCAGAAGGCAGCACTGAGGAGCTGCCTCTGCCAAACTGGACCCCCCCCATCCGTCCTAACTCAGCTTTGGCAGCCAGAGCTTTCTGTAATCTGGTTCCCAAAGGGCTGCAGCAGTTTGGGATCAGCCCTATGTCTCTATCTGGCTCATCTCTAAATGCAGAAAATAAAAATAACCCCCCCACAAACTGCTGGTGGTGCTGCTGATGCTGCCCTGGGTTTGCAGCTCTGGGTTTGCTGCTCTGCCCAGTGCTGGGAATGATCCTTTCCACAGATCACAGCCTCAGCCCCTCCTGATCTGCAGGGGGGTTTTGAGCTTACAGAGGGTAGGTCTCTGTCTCTAATATTTGCCTTTATTTGGAAAGGAATGAGTCAAAAGGCAGGCAGAGCAGTGCAGTGCAGGGCTCCAGCACTGAAAGGCAGCTTACCTTGCCATAAACAAAGCAGTACAGGGTGATTCCCATGGCCCACACATCCAGGGCCTGAAAGAGAGCATGGACAGAGGGTAAAGGAGAGGCAACACAGCTGATCTGAGCAAGCTGGATTTTCCCAGCAATTCAGAAAACACTCTCTGTATGGATTTAACATTTCTGCGTCCCCTTGAAGTTGGGCTCCTAAGGGCAGCTCTTGCACACCTGAGGAGTGAGGGCTGTGCTGGGCCAGGCACTGCTCCCTTGCCCTGCTGTGAGCACAAGCAGCCCCTTCTTACAGGAAATGGAACCATTCAGGGCTAAACTTCAACAGTTTTCCAGACAAAAAACTCCCTATTAGTCCCTGTCCCTCTGTCTGCATCAGCAGCCTTGGCAGTGTCTGTCCCTTCCAGGAAATCAAGGCATGGCCTTGGTGCTCAGCAGCCCCCTGTGCCTCCTGATTATTTTGGGAGGGAATCAAAGGCTTCCTGCTTTCCCCTGGGGCAGGGACAGGGCTCTGGCCTGGCTCCTGCCAAGCAGGGATCCTCAGCAAAGTGTCACAGAGCCACCAATGTGAGCTTTGCCTGGCCTGGAGAGAATCAGAGCTTCAGTTTTACTGAATGTCAGCCCAAATTTGTAGCACAGCCAGCATGCAGGGGTGGCACTGCCTTTGTGCCATGCTGGGGGTGCCAGGAGCCCCCTGTGAGCACAGACCCACCTTTCCACTGAAACTTTTGCCAGTCTGTGAGATGGCCTCTGGGGCCATGAAGGCTGGTGTCCCTGCTGTGCTGGAGAGCTGGGCATCATTCCCTTCAAACTGATTGCTGACACCAAAATCAGCAATTTTCACGTGGCCATCATCTCCTAAGAGCAAGTTGGAAGGCTTGATGTCCCTGTGGATGATCTTCTGGTAGTGCACTGAAAAACAGCCAAAAAAAGGAGCAGAATTGGCCATGGCAGCCAACAGACCCAGGGGAAACCTTTCCAGGAGGGGGAAAATAAAGGTGCAAGCTCAGGCCCCACACCCCCAGCTGCTGCTGAAGATGGAATACAATGGTTCCTTACAGCCATTGCTTTTTGGTGCCTCACTGGGACACAATTCTCAGAAATACATCCAGGAATTATGCAAAGAAAAGCCACAAACTCAGGGACAGCTCAGCCAGAGGGAACAAGCAATGCTGCTGGAGAAGGAGAACACTCAGATCCTGCAGATTTGCTTGGCTTCATCACACCAGCTGATGGGCTGGGCCACCTGCTGAACTAAAGGTTTATGGGACCCAAATGAACAGGTTCACTTTGAGTTTATTTATTTTGAAACTGCAGTGCTGTGAAGCTCATCAAGAGGGGCAGAACCACCTGAAACAGGTGACCAACAGCTGAGGGCCAGGTTCAGCCAACAGCTCAGAAATCAGTGGGCATTTCCAGCTCAAAAGGTGGAATAATGGAGCTCCAAGCTTGGAGCAAGCACCAGCACCCCAAAGAGGCACTGTTTATTTAGTAAAACTTCTCAATGGAGCCCATAAATAGAGAAACAACCTCACCTTGCTTTGCATCAGCCCAAAGCCCAGCCTGGCCCACCAGCCCAGCCCTTCCCACCACTCCTGCAGCCAGAGCTGTGGCCAGACCTGGCCCTTCATTCCATGAGGCTCCAGCTCTGTCCCACTCCACAAGGGCAGCAGCTGAAGTGTTTGTACATCCAACATGAAACAAACCCTTGCAGAGAGCCTGGAGGCTGAGATGCACTGAAAACAACAACAAAACCCCCTCTCTTGTGCAATATTGAAAGACATTTCCAGGCCACTGAGTGAAGCAGGGAGTTGAAGGGAGGTGGCTGATTTCTCAGGAACTCAGAGAACTTGAAAAATAAAAAAACCCCACCAGCTTTCAGAACATGAAATGACCCCAAAAGCAGAACTTTAGAAAACCCAAGAGTCTTTACTGAAGGAGGAGGAGGAGGAAATCCTCTAATCCTGCTCTCCTCCCCAGAGGACCAGGACCCCCAGGCCTCCCTCCTCCCCTGGCTCCAACCACTGTTTTCACATTTCCTTCTTGCCAACAGACCATGTTTGTTTTTATACCTCCATGAGCACTTTTCATATCTCTAGGAAATACATGTTGGGTGGAGGAAAATGCTGGTCTAACCCTTTCCTGCTTCACAAACCTGACCAGCACAGTGCCACAAAGGCAGCCTGCCCTGTGGAGCATCCCAGTTTGTGCTTTGGGACCAAAAATGAACTAACTTCATTTAACTTTCTGCTCTTTCCAAACCAACTTTCCAGCAGGCCATGCTTGGGCAGGGAAGGTCACACTTGCAGGTATTTTTTTCTTCAAAGCCCTCTCCTCAGTTTAAAGCACTTTTGGGGATGCTGTCCTTGGCACATTAAATAGCTGCTCTGGAGATCCAGCAGACAAAAACTTGCTGGAGAGCACCAGTACTTTCATTTTCTTCCAGATGTGCACCAACTGCATGGCCAGGCTGTGATGGGAGGCAGTTAATGATAACAGCCAGGATAAACACCCAAACCCTGCAACAACAGCAATTAGGAGGAAACATCTGCTCAGCAGCAGAGCTGGTGGCAAGCTGACATTTCATTATGGTAATATAGGGAGAGCAAATAAGGGTGAAGGGGGAGTGAAGTTCTCCTTCAAGAGATGATGAGCTGCCTTTCAGGCAGGTGTCTGCTGTCATGCCTGGCACCACAGGGCTAGGATTCCCAAAGCCTCTAAAAAAACCCCAAACAAATATGGACAATATGAGCACATCCCTGGAGCTTGCCAGAATGTGAAAATTTAAATGTGAAAATTAAGGCAAGCAAGTACTCCAGGCTTTTTATTATTTCTTCCTTATAGGAAAGTAAAAAAACACAAACAAAATAAAACCATAAAGCATTTTCTCTCTCATATAACTGTGTATTTTGTAGAATACATTCCCTGCCTCTGCACCATCTAATGAAAGCTGAGGAACACTGTGGGCAGTTTTCCAGCTGCTGGTCCCCAGCAGGTCTGGACACTGCTGGGCACAGAAACAAAGAACAAAGAAATTAGAAACACATAACACATCCTCTGCAAAAACCAAAGCCATCAAACAATGGCTCACATGGCCAATGAATATTTGAGTTTCCAGGTGAGAACATTACAGTTCTGACAGTCTGACCGTGGGTGCTCACAGGAGAGACTCAGCACAAGTTCCTGCAGGGCTGAGGAGCCCAGGAGTGAGCCTGGCCTCTGGAATATCACATCCCAGGTGCTTTCAAACACCTGGCATCCATCTACAATGATACCAGACTGGGATGGGAAGGGGACAGATGCAGAGGGGAGGTAATTTGGAGCAGTGTCCCACCCACACACTGTGTGACAGCCACCAAAGCCTCCTGCCTTTCAGCTGGCTGAAAGAGTTCTGCTGTCTGCAAATCCCCTTCTCTGCCCAGCCTTTTGCAGAGCAAACAGCCATCCATGAAGGGAGGACAGGGGACTGAGCAGCAGCTGGTGGAAATGAACATCACAGCCACAAAAACTGAAAGAGCAAGTGCTCACATCTGTCAAGAAATGATTTGGTGTGGAGTTGCTAACCTGATGAAGGAAAGCTGAAATCCCTGTTCTGCTCTGAAGAAATGTAACTTGAAGTCCCAGCCTGTCGGTTGCTGTGGGCATCCTCCCCTGCACAGCTTCCCAAAACTGGATTTGGGCTTCAAAATGCAGAGGCTTACCCTCTGCTTGCTGTGCCTTGCCACTGGGACAGCTCAGCACAATACAGAGTAAAATATCCCCCCAAAATCATTCCCAACTCTGCCTGTAGGCAATAGACAAAAGCTGGTTTGTTTGGGAGCTGCTGCTCACCTGCAGGACACCAACACAACTGAGCCTGGAAAAACTTCCCAACCCACCAAGTTCTGGTGCCTGTGCAGATACACACTGCAGGGAGCAAGGCAGGGACCAGTAAATTCAGCAGGACTGGCCAAGGCTGACACAAATCACTGCCCCAGGAGCCCAGGGCCAGAGCTGCCCTGGGGGACAGGTGCTGGCCAAACCAGCAGGATCTGCATCTCCAGCACAGCACACAGAGGAAAGGATGGTGTTATCCCTGCAGAACTCCAGAGGGAGAGCTGAGCATCCTGGGAATCAAAGCCTGCCACCAATGACACCTTCCAGCCTGTTAATGAGTGTACAGAAGGGACAAGGACCCACCCCAAGGGGAGCAGGGGACAGCCACAGTCAAACACAATCACCAGCATAAATTAACCCTCTCCTTTCACCATCCTGAAGCATTTGGGAGCAAGATTCATCCTCTGTAGATTCAAGAGCAGCAGGTAGGAAAGGCACTCTTGTTGGGATTAGTTCACTGAAGCCAGGAGCAGAGGTTCCAGAAACAAAACACTTGTCCTGTCCTTGGAATGAAGGACACATTGTGACACAAAGAGGAGCAGGGATGCATCAGGCTCATTTATTCAACATGTAAATAAAACCCCTAAATGTGCTTTAAACAGACATAACCAAAAGAATGATCTGTACTGCTGCACTTAAACGTGCTCCGTGAGGGTCTGGGGATGATTCTTCTTTTAGACCAACTCATGGCCTCCCTTTAGCTCCCTTCATGGGCAACTGGGCCTGTGGTTGTGACTGCCTGGTCAGAGAGAGAAAGCCAAATAAACTTTCCCAGGAATTGTTCTGGAGAGTTTGAGAAGACTGAGACAAAGAATTACAATCTTGCAGCTGGTGTTTTAAACAGTTGTTTCTCACAAGGTGTTTACCAAAGGGTGGTTCCTAATTAACCAGTGGGTAATTAAGAATTGGTTATTAAGAACCAATCAGGTTCTGGGTGAACAATGTTGGTTATAAATATCAGGAGATTGTAATAAAGCTTTTTATGCCTTCTCAAACTCCCCAGAACAATTCCTGGGAAAGTTTATCTGGCTTTCTCTCTCTGACCAGGCTGTCACAACCACACTGGGACCCCTAAGCTGAATCCAAGCCTCTGAGAGAAGTTCCAGCTACTCTGTGTCCTGCTCTAAGTGCAAGGCTCTGGGGTTTTTGCTTGC
Organism: Molothrus ater; assembly: GCF_012460135.2. Lineage (NCBI taxonomy): Eukaryota > Metazoa > Chordata > Aves > Passeriformes > Icteridae > Molothrus > Molothrus ater. The sequence continues at coordinate 4,276,892 of NC_050498.2, read as the reverse complement.
TACAGCACAGAAAGGGTCCCAAAGCAGGCAGAGACTGCCCTCAGAGCCAGCCCAGCCAGGGGAATGTGGCTGCTGGATGCAGGAAGCCTGGGCAGGACCATCCCAGTGGACGCACAAGGCCACACCAACAGCTGAAACCACCCATCCCCATGCAAATTCCCACTTTCCTGCAGCCCTCCCCAGGTTAAAATCGATGCTGAGCTGCCCAGGCAGAGCATTTAAATGTTCACATTGTCACTTTGCTGAAGCTGCTTTGGCAAGCTGGCAAAATGGCTCCATGAGCTGCTTTTACCTGGAAAGGGTTTTGCTCCTAAAGCAGGGATCAGCTCACCAGAATGACCTCCCTGGGCTCCAAACCACCCTGCACTTTCTGTGCTGCCAGACCTGTGCAGGGCATGGATTGGTTTTTCTTCATAATGAAAATGAAACCACCTAAGATATCACAGAGCCCTCAGGACAAAGTCTGATTATGCAGCACTCTGTTAAATTTGGTTTTATTAGACCCATCCTTCATTGCAGTAGAAAGGTAACACTATTTCAGGCCTATTTGCATCTGGATAACAATCCCATGGATTCCTAGAGCATCATCCAGGAAAAGATCTCAAATGTGGTAGAAATCCTTATTTGTTTATCCTAACAGCCACCCCATGAAGAGCAGGCAGGGCAGCTGAGTGCCTGGGCACAACATTTTACACAACTCGTGTCAGAAAGCCTGACCAGGGACAGCTGAACTTGGATTTAGTCAAGACCCAGAGCTCCAGGGTGCTCAGAAACAAGGAAATGATGCCTAAAAGTCTGGTCTGTCTCCTGAATTTGGGCATGGAACACTATTGCCTAAACCCAGCCAGCTGATGCTGTGGGGATACAAGCCCAGAGGAGGATTCAGAGCTCTCAGGGTGTGAGCAATCCTTGGGAAAGGAGCATCCTTCCCCTGTCCCTCCTGATTTCAGACAGAGCTCTAGCAGGCATGCTGCACCTACAAAACCTTGTACTTGGGTGCTCAAATTCAAGCCCATATGAAAAAACTGCCTAAAATTAAAGGTCTTCCTGAAAATCTGATTTCAGACAGCTCTAGCAGGCATGTTGCACCTACAAAACCCTGCACTTGGGTGTTCAATGAAAAAAAAATGCCTAAAATTAAAGGTCTTCCTGAAAATCTGGCTTTTTAGGGCTTTTTTTGTTTTTTTTGTTTCTTCACTACCTTGTGTTTGAACTGAGTTGGCAACAGCAGCCAGCTGTGGTCCAGTAGATGGGGCTGGAGAAAAGGGAGGATTTTGGGGGAGTTCTCTGCTGCTGGGCCAGCTGGTTCCTGTCTGTACACTCCTGTCTGGGTTTCCACAGTTCTGCCATTGCCCCCCTGCTCCTTAGCAAAGCCCTAATTCCTTTCTGCTCAGTCCTAGCTGGAACCAAACAGCCATTTCACAAACATTCCTCACTCCAGACCCCACAGGCTGTTCCAGGACTTTCACTCAGAGGCAAATGCCTGGGAACTGCCTGCCAACAAATCCACCAACAGGGAGTGAAGGCCCAGAGGGGGCACAGATAGAAGTGGTGAAGAGGTCTTGTTCCTTAGTCCTTTTAGAAAAGGTGCTTTTCACTGCATTCCCCTCTGGAAACCTTGGAGATCCAGCAGGTTAACACAAACTTGCTAAAATGCTCCTTTAGAAATGATACATATAAAACTTTGCAATGCACTGACACATCCTGCTATTTACTGAGGCCAGTGCTGAATTCTGCTTGATTAAAACCAGAATCCCATTCCCACTCAAGGACAAAAGCAATCCATATGGAGCTACTGCAGAGCCTGCTCAGTATTGCTCTCACATTGGCCCTGTAGCAGAGCAATGATTTAACACCCTCCCAAGGAAACTGCTGCACCACCATCCAGAGCTCAGAACAGAAGGCTGCTCATCCACAGGGCTGTGCTGGGGAAGGGCTGCAGGAGACAGGGGGGACAAGGGGAACACCCCATCCCATGCCCAGCTCCCTGCAGGGGCAGGGCAGGATCCCAGCTGCGCTGTTGTCACCTCTCTCCACTGTTTTGCTGCTCTCTTGCTGCACCCATTAAGCCTCTGCCACTTGGATAAAGGTGCTGCAGCCCAAGGTTTTGCAGCCTCAGCACCACCCAGCCCTTTGGAAGGGCTCAGCTTCCCCCTGTGCTCCATTTCAGCTGAGCCCCTGCTCCTGGCAGAGCTTGTGCTGTGGATGCTGCCAGCAGGAGGCAACAGGGACAGGTGACCTTGTCAAAGGCTGTCCCTGGGCACCTGTCCTCCAGCCCAGCTGAGCACAGCCCTGTCACTTGTCACCAGCCCCAGGGGAGTGCAGAGCTCCCTGCACCCACCCCAGTGCCCCAGGGGAGCAGGGCACAGCAGGTACCAAACAACCTGCACAGGCTGTGCCAGGCCTGCTCCAACCCTGAGCAGCCACAGAACTGCATCAAACAACAGAAATCAAACTGCCTGATCTTGAGAGGCTCCAGCAGATCTCTCTGATCTCCTCCACCAGCTAATTACTCTCACTCTTGTACAGTCCTTATCGATCAGTATCAGCAACACTTGCTGCTCATGAAAGGCTTTTTTGTTTGGTTGTTATCAGCTAAGGAGAGCTTGTCTGCATGTGATAAAACACAAGCCAGCCTCTCTTCTCCTGGTGGTGTCATTTATATCACCCAGAACCTTGCAGCTGTAGCTCTCACCTCAACCTGCTCTCTTTGAGGAGCTCCAAACTTGTACAGGACAGAGGCAGGGGCAGAGAAGAGGCAGGTCCCCAGTTCCCACATGGGAGCAAGCAGCTTGCTGACAATCACAGAGAGCCTGCAGCAGCTCCACCACAGACCCATATCCCAGCTCTGCTGGCCCACACCAGCCTGGGGAACTCCCCTCTGCCAAGAGCCAAAGCAGACCAAACCATCTGCAGCACCGATGCCTTCGTGCCCCTCCCTGCACTAGCTACTCTTCAGAGGACACAAGCCTGTGTTGGCTCATTTGCTTAAATTTCCTTTAAGATAATGGAAATTATATATTGATAACCAAGTTTCTTATCTCAGAAAAGCCAGCTTTGAAAAGCCAGAGCTTTGTTCAGGCTGCAGGCTCAGGGTCACTGCAGCCCTCACTGCAGAGAGCTGCTGCTGGAAAGGGAATTTCCCAATGGCTTTAGCTGCATGTCATTACCCTCCCTTCAACCCCACAGCTCAGAGGAGACAAGCCTTCCTCTGCAGAGGGGAGACCAAAACTGCTCCCCCTTAGACACAGTCACAGGAGGAGAACAGCAGCTTTTACAGAGAAGGCAGGAAATAAGGTTTTTCCTTCTCCAGCCAGGCTGACAGAAGCTGTTTTAGCTTCTCGTGACTGGAATACTGAGCTGGCAGCTCCAGAGCAGCAGGGACAGTCACTGTGCTTCATCTGCACTGTGCAAGTCAGCAGGGTTTTCCCCTGGGCCACACTGTGTGTGCTCTGACTGTCTGCTCCTGGCCAGTGTCACTGCCAGCTCCTGCCTGGACAGCCCTTTTGTCTGCTTATTCTCATTCCTTACTCAGGAAGGAATGAAACTTCTTAATGAAGATTCTTACTAAATGAAGAGTCTCATGTCCCAGCCCTAAAATCAAACTGGGACACCTACCTGGCATATCCCTCATGCCTGCTGATGAAGCATGGTGACCATTTCCTACCAACAAATCCACCAACAGGGAGTGAAAACCCAGAGGGAGCACAGATAGAAGTGGTAAAGAGGTCTTGTTCCTTAGTCCTTTTAGAAAAGGTGCAATTTTCACTGCATTCCCCTCTGGAAACCTTGGAGACCCAGCAGGTTAACACAAACTTGCTAAAATGCTCCTTTAGAAATGATACATATAGAGCATTCCTACTGAGTATCTCTATGAAAGCAAAGTCTGCCTTCCTGGAAGGGAGGCTGAAGTTTAAATAACCCCAGCCAAGCACTACTAGAGGGGAGTTACAAGTGAAAAAGTGGCAATTGCACAAATCCCTAATTGACAGAGATGCTTAAGCACATGCTTTAGTTCATGACACAAATAATCCAAACTTTCCCATCCAAATAATCTAAACTTTCCCAGCAAACTTTCCCATCCCAAGTGGTGTTGTCACCTCTCTCCAGTGTTTTGCTGCTCTCTTGCTGCACCCATTAAGCCTCTGCCACTTGGATAAAGTTGCTGAAGCCCAAAGTTTTGCAGCCTCAGCACCACCCAGCCCTTTGGAAGGGCTCAGCTTCCCCCTGTGCTCCACTTCAGCTGAGCCCCTGCTCCTGGCAGAAGCTGTGCTGTGGATGCTGCCACTTGAGCACACTGGCATTGCCACTCTGCTGGCACTAACACAGAGGCCAGACTGTCCCCCCAGCTCCTGAGAGCCTGAGCAGGGCCAGCAGCACTGGGGAAGTCTTGAAAACGGGAGCAAAACCACTTTGCTGTGAAGGGCCCATTTCACCAGGGGCCCAGTGACACTTGGATGTGCCTGAGCAACTGCTGACACTGCACACACCCCTGAGCCAGGCCTGGGACACTGGAGCAGAGCTCATGAATCAGTGACACCACCAAGCCTAAACTCCAAATGTATTCCCAGCCCTGCAGGGGCCAGAGGAAGGGGGACAACCATGGGCAGCTCTCCCTGACTCTCAGAGCCTGAGCAAGGCTGGGATTGTGCTGGTGTCTAAGTGCACTCCTGGTACTAAACCCAGCCTAAAGCAGGTGCCACTCTGTGCCACTGCCTGGCTCAGGGAGCTCCTGGCTCTCTCCAGGGCTCTGTCCCAGCCTCCCACCATGCCCTAAGCCAGGCCTCCCACCCAGCTCTCATCACCTGGACCACAGCCAGCCCTCCTGCACGAGGCCTCCACCCCAGGCCAACTCAATTTTTTGGAAAAACCAGTGAGTGCAGTCCCTAGGGACACACAGTGCTCACAGAGCACTACCAGTGATTTAAGAGGTCAGCCCACATCTCCCACCACCTTGGCTCCCCTTCCTGCCCACCATTAGCACCTCTCAGACTCCAACAGGAATCCAGGTTCCAACTTCTAACCTGATGAAATCCAACCAACAATGATGCATTTGCTGCTGTGATGACTGTGAGCTTCAAGCAGCTGCAAGGTTATTGAGCCTCCCAAATTGCACAACAATTATGGATGCTTACATTAAAATTACCTTGCAATCTCTGGATTGCCTGGCAACACTTTTCCTTCAGCATGCACAAACAGTGCACTTTTCCTCTTAATTATATAATAATTGCCATGCATTTACCCAGCAGTTCAGAGAGAACACCATTTTTAACTTTCATTTGCTAATAAAATAAGTGGTTACTCAATGGTCCAAAACAAAGCATCCTATTGTTCTGTTGCTGGGAGTGCTTGGGCATCCTATAATTTATTGTTGAATTTAATTCTCTCTGCTTAAGACTACCCACACTTTGCTGGGTTTTTTTTCCCCTGTGTACTAAACTCAAAGTTTCCTCTGAGCAGGAACTGTTCCTGCAGCAGCATCCAGCAAAGCAGAGCTTGTCTCTCCCAGCTGAGGCACACAGGCTCTGCTGCAATCTGAATGCTAATGGGAATATAAAAAGCTGCATCTTCATCCTTCAAGCTCTACTCAAAGACAGTCTTGAGATTCCCAATCATACATTAACTTCTACCAACTTTCTGGGGTGACCTGACTAATTTTGGCAGCACCTGGAAGCTTCTGGACTGTCAGACTTGCAAACAGTGATTTTGTTCCCTGCTGGTTTTAGACAAAGAAATGAGGCATTTAGACAAAAGTGCTGCATTTCAATGTGGAGAGGGACTGAGACCCTCAAACCATGTTCCTCTGCCTCAGCAAGGCCCATCATGCTCAGAGACTTGCTCTCCCTCAGTGGTTGAGAGTGAGTAATTCCTTTTGGTTTAAACTGGCTACCTGATTATTTTCTTTGCTATCCATTAGATATTGTGTTTTTAGAGAGAGAAAAGATTCATTTCCTGTCCAGCACTTCCCTGACACTTAGGATTTTATAAGCCTCTGCCATAGCACCCTTTCCCAAGATAATTTTCCAGTCTTAAGAGCTTTGTTCATACCTCTCTACCTAAGATATTCCAGACCATCCTGATCCTCCTTCTTGAGCCTCAGTTCTAGGGAGTTCTGCTTCTAAGACAGGCTGAGCCAAGCTGCACATAATATTCAGGATACTCCTTGTCTGTACTTAAGAGCTCTCAGAGATCCAAATAACTGCACAATAACATTTTCTACTTTCTTCTTTCCTTCAATCCAAATAATTCCCCAAATCTTGTTAGCCTTGCTGAATGTCACTAAATAATGGGCTGGCATTTTCAAGAGAAGTATCCAGAACAAAGCCTGAGTGAGAAGAGATAATTTAGAGCCCATCACATTGTATGTATTTTCAGTGTTGTTTCTCTCCCTCATGCATTACCCTGCAATCAGAAACATGAATTTTTATCTGCCATTTTATCATGCCATCACTTGCTACCACAGCATTTTCCTGCCACTCTTCCCAGTCAGTTCTAACAACTATCCTGAATAACTCACCAATCTCTTATTGTTCTCTACCCTTTTCCTGGTCATTTAGGAATACTCTGAACAACCCAGCCCACGTTATGACTTCCTGTTTAACTGTACTGGTGACTATTCTCAGTTGTGAAAGCTGTATTCCAACTTTCTTGATTGTCTAGTTATTAGTCCACAAGAGCCCTTCCAACCTAAGAGATTTAGGAGCTGCTTTATGAGCTACTGTTAATGGATCTAATCAAAAGCTATTTGGCAATTGAAACACAAGGTAATAACCTCTCTGCCTCATCCAACAGCCCCCCAGGGCCAAGGTGCCCCTCCCCAGCTGAGCAGGGGTGTTGGACAAGACCCTTTTCTGACTCAGAGATAGGGCAACTGAGAGGTGTTTTAAAAACTTTTTATTCTAATTTCAGTCTCATAAGAAAGGTGGGACAATACAGATGTTATAATTCACACTATCACAATTAGAAGCCAACTATTTCTTAATTACAATACACTGTAAGTGTTTCTTGGTCTATCAGCTTTAGCCACACCATGCTGTAAATGCCTTAAAGCCAATAATCTAAAATTACCTCTTGTGGGTCCAACTGCAATGCATCTTTTATAGTTCTAGTTCTCCAAAGTATCTAGTTGTGGCATTCACATTCTCTGAAAAAATTCCTTTGCCCAGGGTTTTCTCCTGGGAAGCGGAAAGGCAGCGAGAGAGGCCTCAGAGAAGAGAAAACCAATTCTTATCTCATTTGCTTCTCCTGTGTTGTGCTCATGTGGAATGTATTTGGAGATTGTTTACCCACAGGTGATTGTTCCATTGCATTCTGCTAGGAGTTGTTTTCACTCTTTGGCCAATCAAGGCCAAGCTGTGTCAGGACTCTGGAGAGAGTCAGGAGTTTTCATTATTATCTTTTCAGCATTCAGTAAGTATCTTTCTGTATTCTTTAGTATAGTATAGTGTAATAAATTAGCCTTCTGAGAACATGGAGTCAGATGCATCATTCTCTCCCCTCATCAGTAGACCTGCATTTACAATATCCAGTGTTTTTTGCAAGACCATCCTTTGAAACTTGTTTCTAGCTCCGTTCTCTCTCAGCAATGTCTGTCCTATTCCATGGCATTTCTAAGTCAGCATTTCTTATCTCAAGCTTTGCATACAGATGCACACTGTGTGAGCCTCCTGGCAGGCTTGGAGAATTTTCCATGCATCCATTTCCCCCCAGGGCCGAGGCAGAGGCTCTGCCAGGGCTGGGTACTCACAGTACTCGATGCCCAGGACGATGTCTCGGAAGTAGAGCCGAGCCTGCTCCTCGCTGAAGGGCTGCTCACTGGGCACCTCCATGACAGGCCTGGTGGGGACAGGGACAGCCTCTCAGTGCTCTGCAACACCCAAACACTGGAGCAGTTTGTTCTCCATCACCACATGCCAGCACTGAGGCTCCCAGGAGGTGCTGTGACAGGGCAGAGATGGGTTATCCCTGCAGGGAGATTGCTGATTCCACAGAGGAGCTGGAGCACCACTGGCACTGGCAGCTGGAGCAGAAGAGCTGTTCCCAGCCTGCCTGGGCTTCCCAACAGTGGGAGAGTTATTTGGGAGGCAGGGAAGAAGCCAGCTGACACAAACTGCTCACCCAGACAAACAGTCAGGATTGCAAGTATCAGGAAGCAGGATTAGAATCACAATTTGTTAGCACAGACCTTATTGGCTTAATATTGTTTGTGAAACCTAAAATGAATTGACTGGGGGGAAGGACCCACCAAAAAAAACCTTGCAAACAAAACAAATGTTCTTTCTGGAGGTGGTGATGCTTTGGTTACTGAGCTTGGCTAGTGATGGGTGGCTTTGCATAGCCCTGAGCCAGCATGAGCCACATCCTCATCATCATCAGGATTAACTGCTGAGGTCTGCACAAAGTAAAACACCACTCACTGACAGTCCCAATGGGACAAGAACAAAGCTGGACCTGGCCTTCAGCTTCCTGCTGAAGCTGCCCATGGCTGTGAGCACCAGCACTGCCATGGGATCCCAGTGAGCACTGGGGACAGTGCCTGCTGCTGTGCTCTGCATGTCCTGCCTGCTGGGCTCAGCCCTGACACAACATCATTGTGCAGCTGGTCTCCACTCAGGCAGAACCTACACACCAACCACTGGCTCAAAGGTTAAATGGGAATGTTTTCTGTGCATTGTGCTGAACTGCTTTAAAAGCCTATTTAGCTGCTCAGGGCTCAGCCACCACCAGAGCTCAGCCATTCAGCCCTCAACAGCCAAGGTTACCTGGTCAGCTTCTCCTCTCCTTTCCTTTGAATGCTGCCACTGCTGAGGGAAGCACGGGGCTCTACAAGCCCCTCTTCTGCCTGTGCCTGCTGAAAGCTGAGGGCAAAGAGGCTCTAAGAGCCAGCCACAATCTGCTGTTCCCCTGTGGATGAATGGCTGGAGCTAAGGACTGCTGCTTTGGTTTTTTTCAAGTTTTTTGATGTTTACATTTTTGTAATGGAGTTTTTCCACATACTTTTTATGTAAATAATGATTGTTTTGTATTTCTTTTTAAAAGAAGAAAATAGATTTTAAAATATTTTAAAATATATTAAAAATATTTTAAGAATATATTTTGTATATATATTTAAATATATTTTATATACTATATAAATTATATCAATTATATAATATAATATGATATATTAAATATATATTATTATATAATATATAATACATAATATATATAATATATAATATATTTATATATTTAATATATTTAAAATCTATTTTAAAAATTTATATTAAAATATTTTTTAAAAATCTTTTTCAAAGAAGAAAAATAGATTGTTAGTTTGACTAGTGTGGCTGGAGAAGTAGCAATTTCATCCTCCAATCCATGGTCACTTTTGAAAGTCCATAAATATTAAGAGTTCAAAAACAAACTATGTTTTTTTTACCTTGGATGTCTCAGCTTCTGCATGTCATGAATTTCGTGTCCTATTGCAACAGAGGACCTGCACTGGGGGCTAACCCTGCATGTGCACACAGCATCCACTGACTGCTCCTGGACTGCTCCTCCTGGCAGCCAAACCCTGCCAGAGAACAGCCCCTGCCAACACCAGGCTCTGTGGCCCTTCCCCTCAGCACCCAGCAGCAAATCCTCCCTGCAGCATTTCCCTCTTCTCCCTGGTTGCCCACTGGATTGATGACCTTCACCTCCCATTTGTGTTTTCCTGCCACTGCCTTCCCTCCCTCTTTTATGCACATTTTTCTGTTGCTGAAACCAGGGAGAGATGTGAGAGCAGGGCTGGCAGAGCCACTAATGGAGTCTAATTGCCTCCTGCCAGAGGCAGCCAGGCTGCACTTGGATGAGCCACAGGTTCCGCAGCCTCAGCTGTTTCCAGGAGCTCCCTCTCCTACAGGTCAGGCATCAGCCTGATCACCAGGGAGACTGAGGAGCCTCTTGCTACCAACCCCCTGGAGCTGGCAGCTTGTTCATGGGGACAGAGAGGAAAAACCTCTCTGGGAATCTCCTCCACCCTGGGCACAGAAATCCTGACCTCAGAGCAGGGACTGCAGGGCTGCAGAGTCAGTCCAGGTGTAGCAAGGAGCAGAGAGGAACCTCTTAGCACCTTATCCCTTCTTCTACTATGGAAAACAAATGTGACAACAGCACAGCCCCCCATGAGAGGCTGGTGCTGAGGGCAAAGTGAGGCAGCAGGTGCCAAGTAAATCTTGGTGCAACCACACACCCCTTGGGTCAGAGGGAACCCAGCACAATGTTCCTATTCCAACCTTTTCTTCCAGGCACCTGATGAGGAATTGTCACAGAATTTGTTTTCCAGATCAGAGTCTGGCACCAGGACATGTCCTCCCAGCCCATTTCTATTCACCACATCATTCCAGGCTGTAGCAACCTGGAATTTTTGGGTTTTGCCCGCCCTGCAGACAGGGTCTGCCCCACTGGACACATCAAACCTCCATTTCACATAGGAACCTGATGAAGAACACCAAAATTTTCAACAGAAGGGGTCCCGGGAGGGCTACTTACCCTTTCCTCATGAGGTCAAACACTGCAAGAAAAGGAAATAAACCATGAATGAATGAAAAGAGCAGCCTGGGCTTATTTGTTATTCATCACCGACAAACACACATCCATTCCCATACCTGCAAAATCAATTTATCTCCACTCATTTCTCTTCCCTCACCCATGACAAGGACACCAGAGGATGCAAAATGAAAATATTCATCTCTTCAGCACAGACAAATATCCCCCCTCCTGACAGCTCTGTACAGGGACACAATGGGTGCTAATTTATCACCCATGGTGCTGCTGCTCTGGGTGTCAGCCCTGCTTGATTTGAGCCCTGTTGTACCTCCAAGGGAGGGTGTTTGGTGTGACATTCCCACTAAACTGCTGACAGCAAAGGAGATGCTGTAGGAACATGCTGCTCCATTTCTGCTGTGTCAATCAGCAGCACAGCTACAGCTTTGTCAGAGCCAAACACTCCCTGGCAGGAGCCACTGAGGAGGATTTGCTGCTGTGAGTCGAGGTTTGCAGAGCACATGAGTTTGTGTGTCTGATTAGGAGGTTGGGGAAAAGCTTTTTTCTGATCCTGCTCTGCAAACAGGAGAAGGATCTGCTTTTATCTAGAGCAGGAGAGCTCTTTCCCCATGAATTACACCGGGATTTCTTGCACCTCTCAAAAGATCTGAGCAGATCCCCTCCCCAAAGCACTGGGTACAAACACAACAGGGCAGCCTGAATTGGCTCACCTTGCCCTCCAGAAGCTGCAGCTTGTGGAACCATTTAATCATTCAACTGCCCTGTACCTCTGCAGGTTGCTCAGTGCCTGCTGACATCCCATCCCAAGTGCTCACAGCAGTGCCTGATCCCAGCAGTCACAGGCAAGGAGCAAACACCTCTTCCTCTACACCTGCTCTGCACTGGGGGGTATTTTTGGAAGGAGAAAGGTGCAGTTTTCATCAGCTGGGGCAGCAGCAGGAGGGAGCAAACCCACTTGCAGGAGGTTCAACCCTGAGCAGTGCTGCTCCTTCTGCCCAGGGAGCTGCAGAGGCAGGAGCTGGGTGTGCCTGAACTTGAGGGGATTCCAGGCAGGGGAGAGGGGTGATGGAACATGGACAACAAGGATATGGCTCTGCTCATCACTCAGGGACAGCACAACCTCAACAGGACCAGGAGACTCCCCATTGCTGTTCTGCTGTTTCTGGGATGGCTCTCTCACTCCACAGATAGAGCTTGGTTGAGTTTTGGGGGGTTTTTTCCCCTCTGCAGCTTTCTACCTCATCTCTCCCCATTCCTCCATCCCCAGGAGTTCAGTCCTTCAAAACAGCCTCAATCACCCTCCCCACCACCAGTGTCATCACTTTGAGATGCTGCCAGATGCCACTGGGGTTTCAGCCCAGAGGGAAAAGTGGCCTTTCAAAGGCAAATTGCTTCATTTGCTAGGCAGAGTCCTCCTCCAGGCAGCTTCAGAAGTGTCCCATAATTATTTCATGAGGAGCAGTCTTTGAACCTGCTTCATCAGGAAACAGTTTGGGGAAGCAGAGATGTAAAAGGGTCAGCCATCCCCTCCTCCAGCCCATCTCAGAGGGCACCTCAGGGCCTACCAGGCCTGTCCCTCAATGTTTTACCCAAATTTGGGTTAGGGATGGCTGGCACTGTCAGAGTTTGGAGGAGAGGAAGACAAAATGGGTGGAATTCCCTCACCCTCTGCATAAACACCCAGTCAGGCATGGCTTCCCCACCAGAGGTGGGAGTGCTGCTCCCTCAGGAGGTCCTGAGCCTCTGCAGGGGTCACAGGGAACACTCCCAGACAAGACTGGAGTGACTCTGGAGTCACCACCACCATCCACAGCCTAGAGAAGTTTCACAGCAGGAGGACAAGGAAACCATCCTGCACCTTTCCCTTCCCTCCTGCCTCGGGGGCTGGAATCAGCTGGGACAGAGCAGCTGCCAGGTCCTTTCAGAGTCCCCATGGCAAAGAGGTGTGCACAGCTGGACTGACACAAGGTTGCCTTACCCTACTGCACAGGGCCTTTCCATCCCAGCTGCATTTACAGGCGTTTAAACAAAAAAGTCAGCAGAGGTTGGCACAAGTTTCCTGCAGTATTGACCCCGAGTCCTGGCACGTGGCACTTGCAGCACCAGGCCCAAGCCCAGATGGTTCTGTTAGCTTATGAGACTCACATACCCATGTACAAGTTGTCCTCTGCAGGATCATCAAGGACCTGAGAGATCACAGAGAAATAAAGGGAAAGAGGGAAAAAAGTGAAAAACAGCAGAAAAAAAAAAAGATTTTAAGCAAGTAACAGTCCCAGTACACTGTGCTGAGCTGCATAACACTGAGAATAATTTAGGCTAATATTTAGAGTCCTGCAGAGAATTTGGAGGGGTTTTGGAGGACAGATTTTCCTGTCTCCAGAAAAATCTGGGCTCCTGCCTGTATTTGGAGAAACAGCCTACCAATAAAGGCACTGCTTGTCCTAAACTGACCTCAGTCAATAATGAAAATGGCACTGAAGCCTTGCACTTGTGCACCTTCCCAGGCTTGTCTGCACACAAGTTTCATGATCAAAGCTCACTGCCATTTCTACCAGCACAGTGAGCTGCCTTCTCCTGGGCACCAGCCCAGGCTGAGAGCGCAGTTTGTCCTGCACAGTCAGTAAGACTTTGCTTGGAATCACCAGCCTAAATTTATGAACATCTGTATTAAACCAATTCTGGCTGAAGTAGGAACAGTTGAAGAAAAACCCTCTTGTTGCAATACAAACCAGATTTGTTTCAGCATAATTTAGGGTGGAAAAGCAGCTCACCTCTATCAGCTTAACGATATTGATGTGGTCCAGCTTCTTTAGGATGGCTATTTCCTGATAGACCCTGTCCAGGGGTGCCATGGGCTTGGGCTGCTCTCCAGAGGATGCTTTGGAGCCTCTGGGAGGAGGCCGACCTGCAAGTGGGACAGCACAGTGAGGAATTCCTCCTTTGGCAGCAGCAGGAGCAGCACTGGCCCCTCTGCACACCCCTCCAGCTCTTCTGCAAGATCTCATCATCACCTTGTTCTCATCCCAGAGCTTTGCAGTCTCCCAGCTGGAGCTGAGCTCTCCAAGTCCCACTGAGAGCAGCTGCTCCCAGCTGGGGCATCCTTTGGGGTCTCTGGCTGCTCAGAGTGACCCCAAGAAAAGTTGGAAAGTCTCTTTTCCCAGCCTGGCACTTGAAGAAAGAGTCAGGGCTCTTCATTTCTCACTCTCAAGGCTGTTTATTTTATCTTATCTATAAAATTCTTTCTGCTGTCCAGCCAAGGTCTGCTCAGCAAGACAGTCCAGGCACTCTGCCTGCCCCCGGGCTGTGTTATGTCTTTATACTAAAAACTACATATACAATATTTACAATTCCTTTCCAATATCTGTCACCTATGTTAGACAGTGAGCTTCTACTCTAAACCAATCTAAAAGTGCCAACATCACAGCAGAAGATGGAGGCCAAGAAGAAGAAGGAGAAAGGCTGGACATGCCCAGTTCCCTCCATCCTGCCTCCTGAACCCTCATTCTAAAAAACCCCAAAATCTACTTTTTCACCCCGTGATAAATTCACCATCATTCTACTTAAATTGTTGTGGCTTTCAGATCTTCATCTAAGGTTGGTAATTTGCTCCATGGGTGATAATCAAAACCACAGGGGCATCTTTGGCTCTGTGCCAGGGTCTCTGAGCCCCCTGGCAGGGGTCCTGGCTGCTCAGGACAGACAGAGGGATGCCCTGGGTTCTGACAGCATCCCACGGCCCAGCCTGCAGCCAGGTGCTATCCCAGGGTAAGGAAAGGAGGGGAACACCCTGCCTAATTCCAGTACTTAATTAGGCCTCAAAAATGGTGAACATGGAAGAGTCAGCACTTCAAAGAGACTCACAAAAATCAGAGCCAGGCATCTCATTACTGAGGGTGTTGGATTTCCCTGTGGCTGTATCTGCCCCCTCACCACCCCCTTTTAACCAGCTCCATTTTAACATGGGCAGCTGTCACAGGAGGCCACTCTGCACCCCTTGCAGACAAGGTTTCTACAGAGAAATCTGGCTGAGGACAACAGGCAGACCTCTAAATGTGAGATACCCACGTGGAAATCCATACTGCTTCAAGAGCTTCTTTTTGGAGAGGACTTTCATAGCCTGGAGGAAAGAAAAAAGCAGTGTTAAAACTGAACAAGAGCCAAAGAGCTGATTGCTGTGACCTGGAGTGTGCTGGGCATCAGGGACTGGCTCAGGGCTGCTCCTCAGCCTAGAGCAGGGTCCTGGTCAGTGCTGGCCACACCAGACAGACACTGACCCAGGCTTTCCTGAAAGAACCATCTGTTCCATTCATCTTTCCCCATGAAAAATTCTCAAATTCATTTTCAAATGAAAAAAAAAATCAAATTCTTTTTCAAATGAATTTCAATTTCAAGGAATTTAAGATTCATTTTCAAATGGACAAAGAAAAAGGAGCCCCATTTCTGCATTTGGGGCAGAAGCTTGGGGGAAGAAGCGGGTTCCTCTGGCTGACCCACTGTTTTGGGTGATGTTATGGCCATGCTCCAGCTCAGAGCCACTTCAAGGCTACTTCATCTTAGTTTTGGTCTTGTCAGGGGGTTTAAGAAGGAAACTGAACCCAGGCAGCTGCGGTGTGGGAAGGGGTCAGGGCGTCACAGACATATTTTATGAAAAATCCTTTTGCCAGGATTTTTCTCCTGTGAAGCTGAGAGGCCTCAGAAATGAAATGTGAACAATGGTTATCTGCTGCTGTGGAATTCAACAGGTGCATCTGGGATTGGTCTCATGTGGTTGTTTCTAATTAATGGCCAATCACAGCCCAGCTGTCTCAGACTCTCTGGTCAGTCACAAGATATTATTATCATTCCTTTCCTTTCCTTGCTAGCCTTCTGATGAAATCCTTTCTTCTTTTAGTATAGTTTTAGTATATCTTTTTCTTTTAATATAATGTATATCATAAAATAATAAATCAGCCTTCTGAACATGGAGTCAAGACTCTCATCTCTTCCCTCGTCCTGGGACCCCTGTGAACTCCACCACAGTCAGGGTAATTCCCTGCCACCCAGCTGGCATCAGCATAGTGGCAAAAGGCAATCTGAATTTAATAAACAGTCTTTGTGCCTCCACCTGCTCTGTGCATTAATAACCTTTTGGAGGGCCACTCAAACCCCCCGAGTGGCCCAGCACATAAATATTTAATGAGAAACCAGCTCATGGTACAATTTGCTTAGGAAAACAGTCTGTGCTTCCAGGAGCTGGGATGGTCACCCACTCCTTCCCCTCCCTAAGGGGTTACTCCTATTAATATAGCATCCAATATGTAATTCCCACTGGAATGACACAATCTAACTAACCAAGGAGCCCTGCAGCACACAGTCAAACTCCCAGGAATTTTGCATCAGTACCACAGAGGCAGGGTTTCTGCCCATTACCTGTTTTTAACCCCCATATCAGGAACAGGTCACCAAACCCACTCCAGTGAGCTCCTTCCCAAGCTGCTGTTCCTGGCAATGATGGCACCACAGTGCCCAAACATCCCCACGTCCCACTAGTGCTCCAGGTTCATGGCTTGCTGAAAGGATTGTTATTTCTGGTACTGATCCAGTGAAATCCTCTGGATTTGCACCCATGTAATTGAGAAGAGACACTGAGCAGTGTTTCAATCCTGCCTGACAGCTCCAACCAACTGTTAGAAATGATGGTGTTGAGAGACAGACTCAGAAGTGCTTATCTGTGACTTAGCACAGCTCTGTGTCCAATACAGGCAGCCAAATAAATGACTCATGGTCTGCTGGAAGAGGATCCAAGATGTGCACAACCACCTCCAAATACAGCCAGGACCAAGCCTGCAGGACTTCCTACGCTTCCCATTTTATCTCTCCATAATGAAAATTTATGAGAAAAATCAAAGGAATTAGTACATCCATTTCTCTTTCAACCACTGCCAACCCAGGAGGAGCACTCTCCTCTTGTTCCAATCCCATCTTGAGTCCTTGCTGCCTTCTGGCAAGGAGCTTCAGAAAAAGGACAAAACAGAAGATGCAATTTGCTGCTGAAAGCTCCTGAGTTTGGGAGCTTGGGGGCCTCAGCCTGAGGAACTGAACCATCACCAGCAGCCATGCCCACACCAGGACAGTCCTTCCCAGGAGAGGCTGGAGGGAGCAGGAAGGCACAGAGAGGAGCCATAGGCTAAGACAAGACTGGCTTTTGGGGACAGAAATAGAGGGAACAGGAGCTCCTGCTGTCACCCAAACTCCTTGAAGGGCACTTGAGGGGCAGTGGGGGGTGACTGCATTGCAGCAGAGTTGACTGCAAAACACCACTACTGCTGGAAGGAGCACCAGGATGTGCTTATACCAGTTTGGAGCACCAGTATCTGCTACTGCACAGGCAGGGCTGGGGCAGAAGAGAGGAACTGTCCCACTGGGCTGACAAACTCAAACAGGGACAAACAGCAAAGTTCATAATGCAACAGGCCAGAAGCACTTAATTATCCCAAGGGCAGAGAGGAGGGCAGGTGGCAGTGAAGCCTCACTGTAATTACAGAGAGCTGGCAGGACCAGGCTCCCTCCTGAATGGTGGCTGCTGCACTGGGAGCATCTCAGGGATGCTTCAGCAAACCTCTCCTCCCAGGCTCAGTGCCTGACAGAGCCAGACATTTGTACTCACAGGCAGAGCTAATTACCCAGATAATGCTTTTCTGATAAAGAACCAGCTCAGAGCCAAGCTGAGGGATTTTCCCTTTGCACAGGCAAGTGTTTCTTCAGTATTCTCAGGAAAAGAGGGAGCCTGGAGATTTCCTCCACACATCCTCCTCCCGAGCGTGGACGCGGGTCCTGACATCTCCCTTGGAGAAACAGCAGGAACTGTGTGCTTCTCTTTGATGTGTGTTTATTTTCTAAGTTTCCTGCTCTCTTCCTATCAACCCTACAGCTGGAAGCCACAGGGAAGCTGCCTAAGGGAAAGGAGATCCCAGGCTTATGGAGAGGAGGAATGCCTGTGACACAGCAGCAGGACTACAAGCTGTGGGTAATGACAAGGGCAGAAAGGCCATTGGTTTTGGGAGGGAAGGGTGACAAAATGACTGAGCCAAGTGAACTCATCACCTTTCCCTGGTGATGCTCTCACAGTGCTCAGAATCTCATTTTATTTGCTAAGGGAGAGACTTGTGCTGCAAGGGCAGAAGCCTGTGCACAGTCCCAACTACAGCTCCCAGGGGAGTGGGATGCTGCTCAAAAATCCCTACTAACCATCTAAATCCTCTGCTAGTGCATGAGGGCACTCTGTGGGAATGCTGAACAGACCAGAGGGTGTTCCCAGCCCTTCTTCACCTGTCCTGCCTAACAACAACATCCCTCAGACAAAGCAGCTGAGAGGGAAGCTCTGCTGGCAAAGAGGAGTGTTAGAACTGAAAGAAAATCCTCAACCAGACAGGCTTAGCTGTCATGGCCTTAAAATCCTGTCCTGAGTTTGTCACCTTCTATGCCATCAGCAGAATTCCATCATCAGCTGTGCCCCATCCACACTGTGCCACCCCAGCAGGGATGCTGTCCTGGAGCTCACCTGTCCCCAGCTGTCACCTGGCTGAGGCAGCCCCTCAAAGCCCTCAGCTGAACAGCACGAGGTGCTGGACTGAGCCAAGACCCCTTCCCTGCTCCCCACGGCCCTGGCAGTGGTTCAGCAGCTGTTCTGTGAGCCAGGGGATGAGAAAGGCAGGAGCTGTGCCTTCCCTTCCCTCCTGGATGACAACCAAAGTGGGTTCTCCAGGGGCTGGAAAGTTCAAGGCTTGCTGCTGGCCTCCTGCTCAGCTGCAGCCCTTTGTTCAGCCACTCCTTTCAGGAACTTGGGAGGAGTTTCTCCCCATCACTGAGACTTGGTAGGAAACAGCCCTCTGTGCAAAGATTGTTAGGTACAAACAGAGGCAGAGAGCACAATCACACAAATCTTGTTTCTTAGGAAACAAGATTAAAAAAGAAGGATGAAAAAAAGAAAAATCCACTGACAATCTAAAGGCTGTTGCCTTGTTCCAGCAGTAGCATAACAAATGCCCATCATAACCACTTTTCTTTGCAGGCTGATTTAGAGATTGAAAATAGGAGGAAGACATGACCTGAGGCATCAAAGAATCAAATTCCATCAGCACAACGATTCCAATCTAGATCTCTCCTTGGACACATTTGCCTTTGCTTTTTATTTGCTGCTTTTTCACAGAGCTTGGCCTTTGATTTTTCCCTTAGTCATTGTCAAAGCATCTCCTTCAAACTGAGACACTGAAACCTTTCCAGTGTGAAGGGCTCCTGGGCAGAGCCCCACAGCTGTGACAGCTCCATGAGCCCCAGGAGCAGCAGGGTGCTCTGCTCTGGCAGCCAGCTCTGCTTTCCAGTGGGGTCTCCTCCTTGGAGGGAGCACTGGCTCACAAACCTGCTGCAGAAATTCCAGTTTCCATGGCCTAACACATTCCCTGCATCCAGGGATGTGAGCCAGGACACTTCACAGCCCTGCCAGGCGCTGTGGTGCTCACAGCAACCAAGGGCAAAGCTCTTAGAAGCACTCCCTCATCTTTAGTGGAAGGTAAAAAACCCACAAAGTAAACACAACCCATCCACATTTTTTCCCAAATGTGGTGGTTGAATTCTTTTCTTGAGAGTTTTTCCTAATTCTAGGCCAGATCCAAAACTCATTAAAGCAGCAGCAATCTTTCCTTTGGCTTTGACAGGAGCTCTATTCAGTCCTTGCTCCCTATAAACTCTGCCTTTTTAAGGGAGCCAGCAAAGGGTCCCACACCTCAGCAAGAATCAGGAGCCACACTCTGAATTATACCCCTAAATAATTTTTTTTCTTATTTTTTTACAATTTAGGTCCTTGTTATTGCAGCACAGTAGCTTGAAGGCAATAAAAAGAAAGCAACACCCTGGCCTCATGCTGAACCACTGCAAATTAAAATCAGTTATAGAAGCAGAATATCATAGAATGATTTGGGTTGCAAGGGACCTTAAAAATCATCAGTTCCATCTCCCTGCCATGGGCAAGGACCCCTTCCACTAGACCAGAGTGCTCGAAGCTCCATCTAACCTGGCCTTGCTCACTAAAGGAAATCACCAAGGGCTGCTGAGACAAAAAACACCCTCCAGGACTAAATCTGGGGGAAAACAAACACACAGAAAAGGCCCTTCCCAACTGTTAGAACCCCAATTGCTTCTCTTAACCGCTGGTAAGAGTCATGAGGCAGCTCTGGGGTGCTGTGCTGAGGAGCAGGGATGGGAAGGCCAGGCAGGGCAGGATGGAAGCTGTCTCAGCTCTGGGAGAGCCCCAGGGTCAGGCACAGCAGGCAGGTGGAGAGCTAAGCAACCATTAGCCAGTTATGCAATCAGCTGTTTCTCTGAAGCCTTGAAAAGCCTGCCAGCTCCTGAGCTGGATGAATGTCCTGGAAAAGCAGAGGTGTCTCCACCACGGTTTGCCCTCCAGAAAACAAGCACAGCTGGCTGGGAGGATGAGGGTGGAGGCATGTGGCTGCACTGGGGAGGGGATCAGCCTCCCCTGCCCTGCCAAGAGAGGAACAAGGACAAGGGACACAGAGTTCAGAGAGGCCCATCCCTCCACACACCTGCCAGCATCACCCTCCCAGCCCAGGATCAGCTCAAGCCCAAAGGGAGATGGGTGAAGCCAAGAGCACATCCCTGCAGGGCTGGCACTAAGGGGGTCTTTGTGCCCTGCCTGCCCCAGGTGAGGCTCAAACAGCCCCAGGCACGGTGCCCCTCCCAGGCTGCAGCACCTTTAAAGTGTTTGCTTAGATTAGAATCCAAGATTAAGTGGGGATTAACTGACACACACCAGGCTAACCTGCACACAGGCTTTCACTTTTGGTTTGGATGTGACCAGCTAAATCTCCATGCATGGGGTTAATCTGCATCCAGAGCAGGGACAGGAGTGCAGCAGGCAGTGCTACCCTTTGGTTAGGATGTGACCAGCTAAATCTCCATGCCTGGGGTTAATCTGCATCCAGAGCAGGGACAGGAGTGCAGCAGGCAGTGCTATCCTACACCCAGCTCTCCTGGCTGAGCTGTAACAGATGCCCTGCCCACACTGGGCACCTCAATGGCATTTCCTGAACAAAAAGGCAGTGCCAAAATGTAAGGATTACAATTTTCAAAGGAAAAAATACTTTCATCTGGAAATAAACATGATTTATGGATGTGATGTATTCCCACTCTGTGCTACCAGTGCTGGCATGCCTGTGCTGGTGGGACAGATGGATCAGGGAAGCCAGGGCTGGCACCATCCCTCTCTGCAGAACAAACCATCCTGCTGCAGGGCATGGCAGGGAGGCTTTGGAGGGCAGCAGAGAAAAGGAGCCACTGGAAAAAGCTGTGGTGCAGCTGTGAATCAGCTTGGAAAGGATGGGAGATGGAAAGAATTGTGGCTCCTTTCCTTGGCCAGCTCCAGGGCACCTTGGCCAGATTTTTGTCTCATCTCTTCCATCCTTCATTTCAAGAGATTCCTGCTGCAGCTCCATCCCTGCTGGAAGCCCAGAAAGGCTGAGGAATACCCACAGGCACACAATTCCCACCTGACCACTTCAGCCTGGTGTGTCACTTGTAATAAAGAGTCAGGGAGGAAAAACTACCTGGGGAGCAGTGGGGAATGAGCATGCTTTATGTTCCACAGCACATTCTTGCTCCCCTTTGTCCCAGGGCAGCACACCAGCCTGCCTGGCTGCTCTCATGGGCCCATTTTCACCCCACTCTCACCAAATGCACTGTGGAGCAGCAGGGCTGTGTTGGGTTGAGGTTCAACAGCACTGCAACCCCACAGCTCAGCAGATTCCTGCCCTGGCATCCATCAGAAACTGCTGCAAGCTCTTTCCAGAAGCCTCCAGGCACAGCCACACATAGCAAGGAAGTTTTCTTTCCTTCCAGCTCCTGCTCTCAGCCTGAACAAAACAAGCCACAGGGCAAGCCCAGGGACATGAGCACATCTGCATGCAGACTTCACAGGAATTCCAGCTGGGATGGTCGAGATTCAGCTGCCTCTGAAGGGAGAAGCCCAGGGCAGGAGCCTCCAGCATAAGCAGCCTTTTGGAATATGAAACTCCAATTCTGGCTTTGTTAAACCCCAAGACTTGCCTTCAGTCTTGCACCCTACACCTCATGCCCTGGCAGTGAGCCTGGTTCAGTGTCCCCCAGGCATCCCCACAGGGGTGAGATGCAGGGAGCCTGGCAGTGCTCAGCCCCACTACCCTGCTCAGCCTTTTCCTGAGAAACTCCCCTATTTCCTTACAAAACACTCCTGCTGTGGGATTCACATTCTCTGAACTTGAGAGAAGCAGTGAGAGAAGGAGAGAAAAGAATGATCAGAACAATTCTTATCTCATTGGCTGCTCCTGTGTTGTGCCAAAGCAGAATGCAATATGGAGATTGCTTAGCCAGAGTGATGGTGCTTTGTTTCCTTGGCCTGTCAGGGCCAGGTGTGTGTGTGTGTGTGTTGGGACTGTGGGATGACAGTCATGAGATTCTGGGCAGTTGTGTGCACTTGGGTGCTTGGCAGATCCAGTTTAGATGTAGTGTAACACAGTGTAATATGATATAGAATAGTATAGTATAATGAAGTGATTAATTAGCCTTCTTTTATTCATGGAGTCCTCCTCATCATTCACAGAGAAATTCACCTTCACAGAGAAAAGCAAGGCACATCTTCCCAAGAATATTTCTGAGATTCACATTCTGTGAACCTCAGAGAATGATCAAAACAATTCTTATCATTTGCAGTGCCTGTATTTGTGCCAAAGTAGAATGCAGTGTGGAGATTGTTTATCCAGAGTGATGGTGCTTTGTTTCCTTGGCCTGTCAGGGCCAGGTGTGTGTGTGTGTCTGTGTTGGGACTGTCACTGACAGTAATGAGATTCTGGGCAGTTGTGTGCAGTTGGGTGCTTGTGCAGACTCAGTTTAGATGTAGTGTAATATAGTATAGAATACTATAGAATAATAAAGTAATTAATGAGCCTTCTGCTAACCATGGAGTCAGATGCATCATTTTCTCCCCATCGTCAGGGTTGCCCTGATTTACTCTATCCTGCTCCTTCCAGGCCAGGCTTCCAACGCACAGCAGGTGCTGAACACCACCACCCACATGCCTCTAATTTCAGGTGACCTGCTTCATAGCTAGAAAATGCCAAGGCAGATCAGCAGCATGTTCTGCCTGTTACATAAGGCACCCACCCGTCCCTCCCTCGCAGCAGCTCCGTGCCCAGAGGGAGCCTCAGCTCCTGCAAGCCCCCCAAAATCTCAGGGACACTGCTGAGAGCAGCCAGGCAGAGAGCAGCCAGCAGCACAGAGAGGAGCAGAGCAGAGGCACACTCACATAATATTTGTCATCATTCTCGTTGTAGGCCAGCTTCACCACGCCGTAGGAGCCCTGGAAATGAACAGGAATTGCAGGGTCAGCTCAGCAGCTCCACCTCAGCCTCCTGCTGCTCGAGGCTGGGGTGATATATGGTTTCTTCTAGCCAAGTCTTATAAGCTTTTAGAGATCTGTATCACACTCAAGATAGCTCAGCTACATTAGAAAGCATAAAATTAGCAAGATGGTTTCTGTAGTAGTGCTGGAAACAGAAAAGTTTTAATATAAGGCAAAATAACAAAACTCTTTACAGAGAAAAACTGAGCCAGGTGCAAGAAGATCTTGCTCCTAGTAGAACACTTCACAAAAGCAATTAGTTTCTTTATTCTCTTCTTTTTTTTTAGTAAATTGCTTAAGCAAGACTTTTTGGCTCCTGTCCAATTGGCTGTCCTTAAGTTTGAAGTGAAGTCTCCCAAATTCTATGAAGTGTCTTTTTACCTAATCAAAGAAAGAAACCTCTAAACTTTTTTTCCTTTTTAAGGAAACAAAAGATAGTTTTGTCACTCTGCCAGCAGAGAGCACATCCCTATACTGGGGGACCAGAGCTGGGAAAAAAACAACTCCCAAGGCCCCAGAGCATGCAGAGCCCTGAGCAGTCTGCAGGTGATGTGACCCCACAGCAGGGCTGGATGGATTATCCATGTCTGGAGGAGTTCAGTGCCACCCCACCACCCCCTGCCCTGAGCCAAGGCCACCACATCTGCCTGAACTCACACAGGGGTGGGCAGCAGACAGAAAAATTTTCTCGGTGCAAATTTGGAAATTCTGCATGAGCACCTTTCCTGTTCCACCAAGCACATGGTGCCCAGGCAGCTGTGCAGACCTGGACTGCTGCTGTACCCACAGCTCCAGGGACAGCCTGAAGCCAAACTCCATCCAAAATGCTGTTTTTCCAAAGGCCCAATAAACACTCATTTTATGCAAGTAAGACATGATCAGGTATTATCCCTGACATATGTCTATTGAATAAATGAATGGGATGAGCACCAGAGCCTTCAAAATATTTCTCTTGACTTCACTGAGAGTTGAAATAAGGTTCTGGTCTCTGAGGAGACCCTCTCCCAACCTCCCAGTGCCCACCTGCTTGCTGTGACCCACAGGGAAGGAGGGAGGCAGGGACAAATCCACCTGAGAGGAGGTTTCACACTCTCCTTGAATCCCACAGAAGCCCTAGGTGGCTCTGAAGCTGTGTGTGAGCTTGGGATGGCACCTGCTGTGCCACCTGCACCCTCACCCCTGCCAGCAGCCAAATGCACAGCCCATGGCCCAGATGGTGGGGGTGCCATCCCACAGCCTGGGGCCTCGCCTTTTGGAGGCATTTGGGCTAATTAAATTAAACTGGTGCTGGAGGTGTCTGCAGCTCAGGCTGCAGCCTCCTGTGCCTGCAGCTGCAGAGGCAGACACAGCCCCCAGACAGCAGCACTGCCTGTGGAGCCACCATCTGCAACCATGGCACATGGCCAGAGGTGCAGGTGTCTGAGCTGCTCACCAGCCCAGACCTCTAAATAACTCCACAGGAATCGCTTTTGAATCATTCTGCAGCTTTTAAACGTGCACTAGAATTAAAGAAACATTTCATGGGATGTAAAAACTTTTAACTTAGTCCTGATGGGGACCAAACACCTGCCCTGATCATCTTTTTGGGTTTTTGTTTCCTTGTTGTGTTGTAGTAATGCATCAAAGGCTCTTAGTGTTACATTTGGCAAGCAAACACCCCTGAAAGGGAGCCAGCTTAACCACCTTCAGAGGGAGGAAAAATAAATCCAGATTTCACAGGAAGTAACTCCACTGCGACCTTGAACAAAACTTGCTCAAACTAATATAGAAAAAAACCTCAAAAATACTCAAAAAAGCCCCCAAACCAAACACAGCTTGCAAGGAGCCTTGGCCAGTGAGGTCCCTTGGGCTGGCACAGCCTTTCCAGCCCCACTCAGATGTGTGGCACAGGCTGGTGTGACCAACATGAACCCCAGTACTCACCTTGCCTATTTCACTCTGCAGCTTGTACTGGTTTAATTGCACACAGTCCTGCAGACAAAAGGAGAACATAATTAGAGTATTGGTAAAGGAAATGACAGAGTTTGAATCAGGTTCAAGTAGTGGCAGAGTGCTAAATAATTAAAGACTTAATCTCACTTACACTGGTGTATGTTACACTATAAGCACTGCTTTTTTTGTTGTTGTTTTTGGGGTTTTTTTGACAACCCAAGACAAAACAATTATGGGCTGAATTCTGATTGTGCTGGTGCTGGTGTAAAACCACCCCAGTTCCCCAGCCCTGCCCTGGGTTCAGCCCAGCAGCCCCTGGCTTGTTTACTTTAACCCTCTCCACTGGACTGTGCTCAGTGCCAGGCAGGAAAATCCCTGTCCCAGCTTCCCTGGGCTTTACAGCCTGGCAGCCCCCAGCATCCAGCCCTGGGTCCCAGCATGAGCCTGTGCCCTGCCCAGCACCAGCCTGGCAAGCACAGAGCCCCTCTGGCTGTGCCTGCACCAGAGGAACCCTCACCTGCAGCGTGGGCTGCTCCTCCAGGAGAGCACACAGAGCCCAGCTCCTCTGCTGGGCAACACAAACTGTTGGGAAGGATGAAAGTTTGACAAGAAAGTCTCACAGATGCTTAGCAGAAAGATTTTTGAATGTAGAATCTGAAGAAGGAATAGAGATGGAAGCAAGTTTTGATATAGAAGAAAAGAATTGCTGAGCCAGTCTCACTGGATAACCAAGGAGGCAAAGGGTGTGTGAGTTAGAAGGGGTTTTATGACTTAGAGCAAAGGATAAACCCACCTCAAACAAGAAGATGTTTTTAACAAGCAGAAAGAGAGCACAGGCAAACAAAACAGCAAATGTGGCCAGTAGAAAAAAGGTCTCAGAATTTTCCACTGCAAGAAAACTGAAACACAACTTCTAGCTTAAACTGTAATGTACCAACTTTTAGTGATTGGAGAACAGTAACATGAATATGGTAATGATAGTAGTTATGATAGGCTGTAGATAATAGTTAAGGTACAGATTGGTTCTACTGCATTAAGATGCTCAGCAAAGAAAAGTCTATAATGCATTGTAACCAAAAGAAAAGTCTATAATGCATTGTAACCAAAAGAAAAGTCTATAATGCAATGTAACCTAAACTCAGGGTCTCAGGGCCTGCCTGCAGCTGGAGCTGACAGCTGTGGGCACAGCTCTGTCACCCACCACCCTGGACTGCTGGAACACCTTGGATCCAATAAACTGCATTTTGGAGACTGCCTGTAGTCCTGCATCTCTAATTCAGGCTCTTACAACAAACAGTGGTACTGACATGGTATTTGCTAAAATCAATCACCCCAGAGCAGCTCTGATCTCTGCTGCTGAGGAATCCAGCCCTGAACCCCACGGGGTGGGGATGGGGTGATGGGTGCTGAGATCCTCACAGACCAGGGGTGGCCAAGGGGGAAAACAAGGTGGAACAGAGGATTCACAAAGCCAGCTGGTGTTGAAGCCACCCTTCCTTTGGAGCTGCACACCTTGCTGCAGAGCCAAGCCCTGGGCAGAGCTGCAGCTCCTGCTGGCACCTCTGCAGTGCTGGCACCAGAGAGTGGCTGCAGTGGAGTTTGCCTTGTCCTCACTGAGCACAGCCCTGAGCTGCATTGCAGGGCAGGGAAGAGCCTCCACCTTGGAGGGGTGAGGAAAAGGCAGAGTTTCCAACCCCAGGCCACAGTGTGGGCTGAGCTTTAGATGGGATGCACTTCCCAAGCCAGCATTTTTGAACATTTCTGCCCAAAACTGCCAAGCACTAAAGCAGGCTGGAAATTCACAGCCAGCCTCTGCACTTGTTTGGGAACAAAGCTGATATAAAACATGCAGACAGGTAGATTAGCCTTCCCATAAACCTCAAAATAGCCCTGCCATCCACAGAAGCAGCACCAAAAAATAAAAACAGTGCCAGATGCCTTCAGTCCCTTTGTAAGAAGAGGGGTGTGAGAGTCCCTGCCCCAGCAGCATTCCCAACAGCAGCACTCCTCTGCCTCTCAGGGCCAGCACAGGTGTGGGAGATGACAATTTTGACCTTTCTCCATCACCAACCAGAAAACATTCCTAATGCTCCTGACTCAAGAGATCATCACAATAAAAGGAATGGGGGACTGAGGACTTTTTTTCCTCATGGCTTGTCAGGAATACAAAGAGTGGTTTAAATCCTGATCTTGTTGCCAGGGAAGGAAGTTTTTTCCAGCTCCCTGACAGGGAAGAGCAGCCATCTGTGAGTAATGGGGCCATAGGAGTGTATTAACTCTGCTGCTAGCAGAGCACATATCTTTCCAAAGGTAAAAACCAATCCATCAGAACTAGGAGCACCAAGAGAGGAGAAAGCATGACCCAGCAAAAGTCAAGATGCAAGGCATGAAAGGAGGGGGCAGCATGCAGGAACCCAGGGTATGGACACAAGGAGGACAAATTCCCCTGCAAACACTGTGCCAGCAGATTCACTTCCCAGTGTGAGGCTGTGGTGACTTTCACAAATTCAGCAGCAACACTTTTCTGATGTTGTCTCCTGTGTGGGTTTCTCTGTGCTCAGCTCTGTACCCCTCGCCTGGTCCTGTGAAAACTGCAGTGCTGCAGAGGGTGAAACACCAACTGGAGCAGCTGGGACAGGCAGGAAAAGCGACCATTCCTCCAAGAAAGCCTCCAACCACTTCACATCTCCTGCTCTTCAAACCAGGTCTTGCTAGGAGGCCTTCTCCCTGAGCAGGGATCACTTGCAGGACCAGATACAGCCACACACAGGCATCAGCCCTTTGCTCTGCACTCAGGATCTTGTTTCAAGCCAAGGTGGCATCTCTAAGGCACCAAGACTTCTTCTTCTTCTTGCTCACAGACTGCCAAGGAAACCATGGTGGCATTTTTCCCTCCTTCCAGAAGGAGCAGAGCCCTTTGTGCGGGATGCAGTCCGTCCATCCATCCATCCATCCATCCATCCATCCATCCATCCATCCATCCATCCATCCATCCATCCATCCATCATCCATCCATCCATCCATCCATCCATCCATGCCCCATCCATCCATCCATCCATCCATCCATCCATCCATCCATGCCCCATCCATCCATCCCCCATCCATCCATCCATCCATGCCCCATCCATCCATCCATCCATCCATCCATCCCCCATCCATCCATCCATCCATCATCCATCCATCCATCCATCCATCCATCCATCCATCCATCCATCCATCATCCATCCATCCATCCATCCATCCATCCCCCATCCATCCCCCATCCATGCTCACAAAGCAGGAGCAGGGACTGTGCCTTATCCCTGTGCCACCAATTCCTTTGACTCTGACCTCCCACCACCCCACCCTCTTTCCCCTGACCAGAAATCACCATTCTTATCCCCCCCAGACTGATCACCTGAAGCATCTCCCCTGGGGCTTCACTGCTGCTAGATGGAGCTTGTGACACCAGAACTCCCATTTTTGGGGACAGTTTTCTGAAAGGGATGGATAAACACGGAGAGGGAACACCCAGAAAGTTCCAAGGGAAAGGCAATGGACAGATGTGCAGCACAGCCCCCCAGAGTTCACCCCTTGGAAGGTCCTTCACTCTTAAAAAAAAAATCACTGAATTTTTTACAGATTTTTTTTTTAACCCAAATGCAATGCAAGAATTTTGGATAATGCAAATAAATGAAATTGTGAATTCCTCTAGTTTCTTGAAAGGAACAAATAAATAATTTGGTTTTTCTTTCAATTTACCCTGAACTTAGTGCATAACAAATAGGTGACACTCACTGTCACCACCTGGCCCACACCCCCAGTGCTCTCCACTCAGGTAATTCCTGGTGGGAAGCACCATCCCTTCAGCTTCTGCAGTGCTTCCAGCACTTGAGCTGCACTCAGCAAAAATCAAACTGGATTATAGGTGCTTTCTATGTTTTTTCCTCTTGCTGAAAAGAGCATAAATCACTGCTGAAGTGACTCCTGCCACGTGTTGCTGCATTCTGGAAGGGTTATTCTGTTATTTGCTTCTCCTGCAGGAAGTGGGATAATTGTCCTATTCCTTTATCAGAGAAAAACACCTATCTCTGGCCAAGTGTTTCTTTCAGATAACATTGTACAATTCTCTTGATTTCATCAGGCTGGTGTATTTGCAGCTGCTGATAAATACAAATAGAGCAGAACTTTAATGAGATCCCTTAGTGAAAAGCTGTCACCAAATTAGACTGAGCCAGTCCAAGTGTGCAATAATTGTTTCACCTTAAAAAACAAGATGCCCTCCGTGTTAACAAGTCCAAGGTATTAGTCAAGAGAGGAAGGGAGGGAAATCAATTGGTCAAAAATCATAAAGAACAGTGCAGCCCAGGCCCAGTTCCAGAAATCCACTGTGGCCACCACTGGGTGACAGAAACCCTGAGAAACTGAGAATTGAGCTGTCCCAGGGGAGATGCATGGATGGGAAGGGAGAACCAGAGATGATTTCCAAAATCAGACATTTCTGAAAACAGACATCCTACATACATATAATGGAGAATACATATATAATGGAGAATATATATATAATGGAGAATTTTGTCCCCTAAACAAAGCCAAATTCCCCAATCTGAAAAGAATTTTCAGCAATTCAGAGATACACCTTAAAGAGAGTCATGGAAGAAAAATGAGGAAACACTGGTTTAAACTCATCCTGCCTAGAAGGGGGAGTGAAGGCAGTTCTGAAAACAGGCAAAAATGAAAAGAAAGGCCAGAAAATGGGTATTGAGGGCAGCAATGAATTCCAATTAGAAAGTTGCTCAGGGACAGAGAAGGACAGACAGGAAGCCCAGACCTCGTGGTGGTAAGAAAATCAACAGATTTTTAAACATCATCCAAAAAGAAGTGCACAAAGGAAGCCCAGCCCTGCTGCAGTGCCCTGGCCATGGCTGGGCAGAGCTCAGCACTGGGCTCACCCACCTGAGAGCCCAGACCTGATGCAGGAGCCTGGGACTCGTGGGACCCTCCCAGCCCCCTCCAGCTGCAGCTCTGGGCTTTGTCCTTCTCTCAAACCTCACCCTCAGGCAAGCTGGAAATGCAACTTTAAATAAAGGTTAATCAATCCAAGGACAAGAAATTAGCAATGTGAGGGAGTTTTCTTTGAAGAAATGTTTTGCAAGTATCTTTAATCTTTTCAAGAGCTCTGGTTTGAACACCACAGTAAGGGAAGCTCTCAGCCCATGCTGAGCAGGAGCTCAGCTTCTGCCTCTGCCCTGGCCCCACCTGAGTTTATCTTTGTACACAGCAAGGAAATCACTTTGTGAGGAAAACCAGGCAGGTGCCAGGCCCTGGAGGAGTGTGAGACCTGGGTCAGCACCGAGGCACTGCCTCTCAGCTCTTGGCACCAGCTGCTCCAAACCAGTTGGCCAAACAAGCAGGGGGCTATGATAAAGATGAGAAAAAACAAGGAAAGAAAGGACAAAGAAGTGATTTATTTTCCATGCCTCTGGAGTAAGCCATGGACAGTCCAGCATAGGAAAATTCCCTTTGTCAGCTCGTTCTCCTCCCTGCATCTGCAGGCCAGGAGCATCTCCAGGGAGGAGAAGGCACTGGCCTGACTCATCCTCTCCTCTCCTGCTGGAGCACACACGGCTGATTACCATGGCTGCAGGGACACCTGGAATGCTCTCCTACATCCCAGAGGGTGGAGAGACAACGTGGACACCAGGGCTGGGGGATCTGGGATTCAGGGAGAGGAAGAGAACATGTGAAAGGGAAAGGAAATTCAACTGGAAGAGACTGGAGAAGAGACTGTATAAAGCAATTAAACGTGCTGGCAAGTCTGGGGAGAAAGCCTGAAAAAAAAAGGACATATTTTATTCTTCTCCTAGCCACTCTTCAAGATTTTCTTGGCTAACTAAAAGATTGCTTTAAAACAGCAGAATAGGAAAAAAAAAAAAAACAACAAACCAAACGCACCAGCACTAAACTTTCAAATGCCTCATTCCAGCACACAGCATCTCTCCCCTTCCACAGACCCAAGACCTGCTGTTATAGGTAGGACAAACTCTGTCATTCACACAGGGACAAGATTTCAGAGTCTTTCCCTGGTACACACAAACACCAGGGTATCATCTGGGCAGCAAAGCAGAAGCTCCTTCTAGCAGTCTCTGGAAAATCCTCTCCTCTTGCCTTGCTGCCAGCACAGAGCAGGAGCCAGGAATGTCACATCAACAGAGGCAAAGTGGGCCTAAACTCTGGGGCTTGTGCCTCAGCTCTGCAGCTTTATGTACCCTTAATAGCTTCAGCTTAATCACTTCTGTGCCACAGCTAAAGGCTGAGCCATTCCCTCATCAGAGCAAAGCACTGATAGGCAGCAAGGGAGCAGAAACCCCAGCAGGCACTCCTGCCAGGGAAGGCAGCTCTGAGAGAACCTTCCAGGCCATAGGCCATGGGTAAGCTAAGAAAGGAGGGGGACAAACAGGGAGCTTTTAAAATTACAGCTCAATTTTTGATAGAGGAATGACAGATCAGGGTAATTAAGAACACAGTAGCACTGTTGGGAGAGCAGAACATGTTACTTCTCTTGCAAAGCTAAAACTGCAGAGCCAGCCTTGTCAGCAGTGGCTGCAGGACACCAGCAGCTGCCAACTCTTTGTCCAAGGGCAGTTGGCTAATTGGTGTCTCTGGGAATAATCTTTGTGCAAGACAACAAACCCCAGCCCTGCTGCAGCCCTGCCAGCCCAGGAGCTGCCACCTGCCTAAATAACAAACCCAAAAGCTGTGCTCAGGAGGGAGGTGTCTGTGGAATGGTCCCCATGACAGGACAGCCCCAGAGCTCACTGCCTGCTGCTGCCACTTGATAAATCCTCCCTCAGCTTCAGCTCTTGTGCCTCTTGATCCCTGAACTGAAGTTTTCCTCCCAGCCTGTGAACAAATATTAAAGCAGCATTAAAAAGCTCAGCAGTATCTCTCTAAGAGCACACAGTGTTCTTCCATAATTCATCAGTGAGGGCAGAGCATTCAGCTCTGCTGCATCCCCACACTCTCTCTGCATAAGCACATCTCCAGTGTTTCTCCAGATCAGCCCAGGATGCAGCATCACTGACAGGCAGGCACTGAGCTGCCATCCTGCTGGAGAGGGAAGCAGGCTCAGGGGAGATGGCTATCAGCACAACAGGAAATTGGGACATGCAGCAGGGCCACCCATCCCTGCTCCTGACTGACAGTGCCTGCACATGGCTTCTGACAGAGCCTGAGTGCTCCTGAACTGCACAGACTCGAACTGAGCTGGAGCAATGGATGTTCTGCTGCTGAAAGGCACTGACTGAGCATGCCAGAAACCCAAAGCAAGGGCAAAGAACTGTAGGGGGATAGAATATAAGTAAATAAAGGTAGTATAGAAAGGAATCTTACCCCCTAAAGAGTTGCAGCTGGGTTAATTATTAAAGATTAGGAGCAGGCCTGACTTTAACAGGCCACAGATGTGACCAGCAAGAAGAATGTTATAAAGAGTGGATTGGTTGGTTGAGGGGATTTGGAGTCAGTTGGTTACTGTGAGAAGAAGAAAGAGTCAGTGCTTGGAGGAGCTGCCTATGAGAACCTCAAGGAGGTATGAAAGTCTTGCACTAAGGAGACAACAATATGGAACCTTGCAATGTAATGACAACAAAGAATCAACTCCCAAATGGCTTTAAGGAGCTGAGAGGCACTGACTGGAATACAAATGTGCAGCTTGCCTAGAACAAGGAGCCATTTGGGGTAGGGTAGTGCTGGGCCTGGTGACCTGGTTTTTGTCAGTGACCCACCAGGCTCACTGAGGGTCTGCATATCAGAGTGACCACCAGACACCCAGCAGCAGCTGCTGCCAAGTGCACCATGATGGTATTTCTCATTACAGGCTGATTTCATCCCCAACAGGACCAAAAGCCTGAACATGGAGACCCTGGTAACTCTTAGAATGCCTGGCAGAGAACAGAAGACCTGCTCTGCAGTTCTGTCAGAGCTGCCTGCTGTGTCTCTCAGCTGCACAGCTGGGATCAGGACTGGCAATGCCTCTCACAGCACAACAGCCCCTCAGCAGCCACCTGGCAGCAGCAGTGGTGGCACTGGAGCAGGCTGCACGCTCCCCTGGCTGTCACACCCTGCCCACAATTCAGTGCCCAGCCTCACACCTTACTCTGTATCCAAGCATGCATTTTCCTAATCCTTCTGCTCCTTATGGGGTACAGACGCTATCCCTGTAAGGTGGGAAGGGCAGCACAGCTCCTGAGAGTTCCTCTGGGAGGGCAAACACCCAATCCAGAACATTCCCAGCTCACCCTGGCTCCCTTCCCACAGCCATTCCCCATTAACAGGAATGATGGTTTCCAACAGGCACAGCTGGGCTGCAGCACAGCACTGCTCTCTCAGTGATCCCCAAGGGACCCTGAAAAAGGCAGCACTGTGTGAGAGCTGCTGCAGGAGCAGGGACACAGGGGCTCCACATCTGCATTTCAAACAAAGCACTGCCCACCCTGCAGGCAGTAACCCCTGCTCCCCAGGATGCAGATGCTGTGGGAGAGGATGGAGAACTCTGAATTTGCTTGCAGATGGGAATGTGCCAGTCACACTTGACTGCAGTTATGTTGAAAGATTTCAGAAAAGCCTCACTCCTGGCACAGTCACAGCACTGCAGGATGGGAGAGCTGGCACTCAAGTCACGTCCTGCTTCCAAGAACTGGCTCCTTTCCCTCCCTGCCTCCCTTATTAGAGCATATGGCTGCTGCCAAAGAAGCTGCAGTCTCTGCAGTGCACCTTCTGCATGTGTCCTCTTACCAGCAGGGGATGCACCACCCATCCCACAGCTGATGGGGCTTGCACAGCTCCCCAGAGGACAGAGGCTGAGCTGGTGTGCACCACCATCCTCTCAGATGTGCAAGAGGAAAACACCCACTTCTCAAAAGGGAAACACCAAGCCACACAGATGTTTAGCTCCAGGTTCCCTGGACCCACGCTGGCAAAGTCTAAACTCCAGTGGTTTGGGTCCCTGTGCTGCTGCAGGCATCTAGGTCATGGCATGGGCAGTGTGCTCTGAACACCCTCTGCTCCCTGCCCTCCCCTCTACAGCACATCCAGCACTGGGAATGGCAACCATCACCCACTCCCATCCAGGCACTCGACCACCTGCTTGTCATAGCTCCTCCAGGGCAGGTCTGGGACCAGGAGAGCAGCTGCAGAACAACCACAGCCACCCAGACACCCCTCTGAAGGAGAGCAGGGGCACAGCCTTCCCTTAGCACTGCTGTTACCAATGCTTTAAAGAGAAAAGAAAACCCTGACAGGAGCCAGGCATTTAAGCTCTTTATAAAATTTAATCGTTCCTTCAATTATGGCAGAACACAATAGTAGATACATAATCTCCAGAAGTTTAAATCCATAAATACCATCAGCAAAGCTGCTGGGACTGGTGAATTCCCAAAGGGCACCTCCAGCAGGGACACAAGAGCAAAGTCATTTGGCCACAGCCCTTTCTCTGAACAACCTGGAAGATTTCCTGCGTGCTACCATGACACAGGGGTCACGGTCCCTTAGCAAGACTGTCCCAGGCAGGTGAGGGGTAAAGGAGCCAAATCACAGGGCCAGGGCTACACCCAAGTCCAAGCCAATATGATCCCTGCTTCCAGGGATTTTCCCCCCCCTTAGAAACAACAGTGCTTTCAGATCTTCTACTCCAGAAGCCTGAAGGCTCCCATTACACCTGAGACAGACTTACCTTAGCTGAACCCTGAGCTGTAGGGGGAACATGCCTACCTCAGAGTCTGATATGGAGACCCGATGGGACTCGATCGTTGGTCTCCTCATTATACGTGGGGATGGCCCTGTGGCATAGGGACCACAACCTGGAGTGCTGCTGGAAGCCAAATAACCTCCTGAGGATCTTTCCTGAAGGGACAACTTCCTACTGGATAGACCAGGTCTGGTTAGAGGTCTCTTGGGAACATGCCTCAAGTGAGCATCTTCTGACTGTTGGGAAGGCAGAAATTCATTGATTCCCACGTCACTGCTGACTCCATTTCTCTGGATGTCCTTTATGTTATCAGAAAAGACTGTGTCATTTTCTTCAGGGTTGTCTTCACCATTTTGGTCACTTCTGTCTGGGACAACAGACACATCTATGGCTGCCACCCTCTCCACCAGTTCTGTCTGTGTGTCCATGCCTCCATCCAGGACATTCGCTGGAGAGTCCCCCATGGCTGTGTCCAGCTCGTTTGCTCTCAAATGGTCACACAGAGAGCAGTGATGTTAGTGCTCAAAGGCTCCATGAAATACCTGAGAAGAATCACAGACAGAGGCAAACTGAATAAAAATGTTCACTCAACACAAACACAACCAGTCATTTCTGGCTTCTTCCAGCATGCAGGAAAGTGAAGGCAAAACACTGGCAGGCTGTAA
This sequence comes from Molothrus ater, assembly GCF_012460135.2. Lineage (NCBI taxonomy): Eukaryota > Metazoa > Chordata > Aves > Passeriformes > Icteridae > Molothrus > Molothrus ater. Next base: position 4,241,611 of record NC_050498.2, on the reverse strand, counting down.
ACAAGGTACAAACACTCAGATTAAGAGGCAAACCCAGGCATTGAGCTAGACAGGAAAGAGATAAAAATGAGATTTTATCTGATGTGCAACAAGTGACACAGCTGAAGGGAACTTCTCCTTGTGTAGCCAGACCCACAGCCAACCAGAGCTCACAATACTGGGAGAAGCATCCCAACAGCTGAGGGCCAAGGGTCAAACTCTCGACCTCTTGAATTCTTATTTATAGGATAGAAGAGCTTCTGGCATGTACTGAAACCCAACAGGCATAACAACAACTCCACAGCCATTTAGGGCTCCCCAGAGTCTCTGTGCTGCCCTGTAGGGCCTTAGAGAGTGTCACAGAACAGCCAAGCCTGCTGACTTCCACACTGCCATTTGCAACACGGTCAGCAAAAGCAGAATTTAAAAGCAAATCCGGCTCCAGGGCTGCCCCTGGCCCTACACAGTTGCAGTCTGTGTGCAAACACAAGTTAATCTTGCTGCCCACTGTATATAAAGGCTACAGTGATTTGCAAATCAACAATGCTTAATGATTAAAGCATGGTGGTAATCAGCTTTTCCTTGGGAAAAGACCTACAGAACACAAAAGTGCAATACAAAGCTAAAACTGCTGCATAAAACTGCTGTTTCCTGGATGCTAATTTCAGTCTCAATTTAAAACAGATTTCAGTCTTCCCAGCACAGTGCAGTGCAGGAAATGATCCTCTGCAGCACATGGCTGCCAACACTTAATCACCCCTGAAGATGCAGCACTGCATCACTTCATCCCTGTACCCAGATCCTGGGGACAGGAGGAGTCCTTGACTTCACTCACAGCATCCCAGTGAATTCCAGAGTGGGCTTAACCCTGAAATATTGCAACCCGTGGTTCTCTGTATTCAAAGCAGCTTGTGCATAAAACCCCTGCAAGCCAGGAGACACTTGCATCTCCATTTCATTTCCATGAGGAGCAGGGTGGGGGTGAGTGAGTCCAAAGAGCCTCATCCAGCATGAGCCTGGGAACACTCACAGCCCTTGCCAAGGAGCACAGGTTGAGCTGGGCTCAAAGCTGCCCAGCAAAGCTCAGTTAAACACACTACAGTGAACTCTGCTGCACAGGGATCACCCCCTGGATCCCCCATGGCAGCCAAGCTCAAGCAACCTTTTATATCAATGAGAAAATTAAGATCTTGATTAAGATGAGGATCTTGACTGGAGGCTTCACCCGAGGTCATGTGCCAATCATAGGGAGACAAGCTGGGCACTCAGTGTCACAGAAAGGGAATATCCAAATCTGAGATATTCCTTCCACATCCCACTGTTCACCTCCTTTCCCTCCTCCTGTCTTTTCTGCAGGCTTGCCTGAGACTAATTGACAGAAGTGTCACTCACTCAAAACAGTAATGAAATGGTGAGATCAGCTTTAAAAGCTTCTATTAAAACTATATTTAAACACATCAATCCCAAAGCACAAACCCCCTTTGGAGCCAGGGTGCAGGCACTGGGGGTGGCTCAGCAGTGAGGGAAGGCTTTGGTGTCCAGCCCAGCACACCCTGCAGTTTGTGGCCCCACAAACCCAGGGCAAAGCAGCACAAGCCTCCCCTCTGCCAGACCTCCCTGCCCAGCTGCAAACCAGCAGTGACCCTGCAAAACCCATTTGTGGGAAGCCCACCAAGGATTTGCTGTCTGCAAAATGCTTTTGTGAAGCCTGGGGAGCTCCTGAGCCAAACAAGGAGCAGCAGGTCAGGGCTCCTGCCAGGCTGCAGTGAGCCCAGCTCCTCTGCAGAGCCTTTCCCTGCACTGCAGAGCCTGGGGAGCTGCACATTTCCCAGTGACACAGCTGTGGGACATGCCTGCATGCTTGGCTCCAGGAGAAGGTCAACATCTCCTGAGCCCCAGGGAGGCACAGCCAGTCCCCAGCCCTGCCTGCACATCAGGGCTGCCCTGCACCAGCCCCATCCCCATCCCTGCTGTCAGCAGCCCCTGCCAGGCTGGTCCATCACAGAAATCATTCTGAATGAAGGCAAGGAGGGAGCAAAAATGCTGCCACCATTTAACCCAGCTTGCCCAAAGGATAGGAGGAAACCTCCACCCTGTGCTGAAAGCTGTTTCTTCTGCCCATAGAGAACAAACCCAAGGCCTTTCCTTGATGCAGCTTGAGCCCCTCACCTCACTCCCAGGCAGCACCAAGAGGAAAATAAACCTGCAGCTGAAGCCTGCAGCTCCTCACCTTCCTCCCACCAGGTTTTCCCCCTCTGTGGGAGCAAGGGGAAGGAAGAATCTGCCCATGTTGCTGTGTGGATGGGTGTGAAAGCCCACAAACCACGCACCTGGGCTGAACATTTGTGAGTCTCCTGCTGCTCAGCCAGCAGGGAAAAAGGCCAGGAGCTCTGGGAAGAGCAGCCCAGCAAACAGTGATGCTTGTGTCAGTCACCAGAGAGCTCCTCAGCACCCAGACCAGGCACACAGGGTGTCTCCCCCTCAAAAGCTGAAGCAAACTTGCTCAGTTCTAACCCACAGCAGAGGCTGCAAAAAAAAAAAAAAAATCCTCAGCTAACTGACAACTGAACTAGATAAACTGAAGATAAATCCCATAAATCAGTTCATACCATCAAAACAAACAGAGCCATACATTGCTGAAACAAATAGCACAGTGCTGCTAAAAGCAGGCTAAAAAATCCAGCAAGACTTTAAATAAAATAATTGTTCATCTGTAGAGCTGGGCTTTGTTTCAAGTTCTGCTGTTTTGAAGGATTCCTTTTCACTGATAAATCCTCCAAAACTGTATTGGAAAGCAAAGATTTCTGAATAAGCCAATCAGTTATGTGCAGCCCAGCCTCACTGTGCATAAACTCAGTACAAAAAACACCAATAATTTCTGCAAGGCTAAATCAATGGTGGATTTGCAGTTTCTCAGGCTGTGGCACAAGCCATACCTTGCAGTGATGGGAAATCCCAGCAAAACAGAAATTCTGCCACCACCATCTCCCAGCTCCTGCACAGCTTTGCTGTCCCTGCTGATCCCCCACAACACTGAACACCTGCTGGAGAGCAGAGGAAAATGCTGCAGACACAAACCAAAGCTGCAAACAAGCTTATATGAGCAAAATTAATTTACTTACAGATATCTTATTTACCATTTTCCCCTGTAGCTATTCCTCTGCTGCAGGCAGATTGCCACTTCAACCATGATTTTCACAACATATTTATCAAATGGCTGCATATGCTTCCCAGACTGGCACTGAGCAGAGAATAGTATAAAAAACCCTTCTGAAAGAAATATAATCCCAGAGAAAACCTCTCTGTATTTTATGTGGGAGTGGGAGATGAGCAGATGCAATTCATTTTGCTACTCAATAAAGTATTCCGAAGCATTGTTTGAAAAATAAAAAAAATGTAAATCTAGTTTACTGCCTGGTTCATCCTCTTGGCTAACTAGAAATGTTCTTGTCAGAAAGGATGGGGAGGGTAAAAGGCCCTGAGCCACAGCAAACCCAGCTTCATTTCCCAAATGTGCTAGAGACTGTAGCAAAGTGACTTCATGGCTTTGTTGCAGTTCCAGGTTAAGAGGAATGATGCTGCTTCTCCTTTGTGTCCCTGAGAACACACCTGCCCTGTGCTGAGGTCCATTGCAGGAAAAGAATCCCAGTGAATAATTACTGTAATGAGGATTTGCACAGAAAGGGTTCAGGCAGATTCTGCTGCTGCTCAGTCAGAGGCTGCAAATGCTCAAGGCTGGGTTCCCCATCAGGGATGTCATCCTGAGCCCTCCCTGCTGGCACAGCCTTTGGCTACTCCTGACCACCAAAACCCACAGGCACTGTCACACACAGAGCTCCCAAAGAGCACAGCAGCTTCACTCAGGGCTTTACCCTGCACAGCAAGGGCAGGGATCAGGCCAGGGTCTCCAATCAGGGCAGTGATCCCTGCCCCAGCACTGGCTGCCTGCAGAGGGGATGTCACAGAATTCACACAGAATCACTGGGTTGGGAGAGACCTTCAAGATCATTGAGTCCAACTCAGCCCCAACAGCTCAACTCAACCCTGGCACCCAGTGCCACATCCAGGCTTTGTTAAACACACCCAGGGATGGGGACTCCACCACTTCCACTGGCAGACAATTCCAGAACTTTATCACCCTTTCTGTAAAAAACTTTTTCTTAATATCCAACCTTCATTTCCCTTGGTGCAGCTTGAGATTGTCACCCCCATCAGCTCAGGTGAGACCCCCAGGAACCCCCTCCTGCCTGGGGCAGAGCTGGCAGCACACCCAGCCCTGTCCTGTGTGTGTTTTTCCAGACATTGCCCCCATGAAGAATCCACTCTGACTGCTGCCAAGAGCAGCAGAAACTCCCTGTAAGGAGAGCAGCAGCATGTCCTGGGCTGGGCTGCCAGGTCCTGGACAGCTCCTCCAATGACATTTTAGAAATAACAGGTCAGCAAGTCCCTTCCAGAGCCAAAGCTGTCTCCTCACACCAAGCAACACAGATTAGGAGTGTTTCCATCCTGGAATGTCTCCTGTGCTCCCAGTTCTGCAGGATTTCCCCAAGCACTGCTACTCTGATATGAAGGAGATAATTCCACACCCCTCACCTGTCACAGACATGTTTTATGGAAAATCCTTTCCTTAGGATTTTTCTCCTGAGAAGCTGAGAGGCCTCAGGAACAAAATGTAACCAATGGTTATCTGCTGCTGTGGAATGCAACAGGTGCATCTGGGATTGGGCTCATGTGGTTGTTTCTAATTAATGGCCAATCACAGTCAGCTGGCTCAGACTCTCTGGGTCAGCTGGGTCAGTCACAAGCCTTTGTTATCATTCTTTTTCTATTCTTAGCCAGCCTTCTGATGAAATCCTTTCTTCTATTCTTTTAGTATAGTTTTAATGTAATATATATATATATCATAAAATAATAAATCAAGCCTTCTGAAACATGGAGTCAGATCCTCATCTCTTCCCTCTTCCTGGGACCCCTGCCACACCTCACCCTGACCCCATCAACCTTTCCTACATGTGGGAGGCATTTGCCCCAAGCCCACTCCAATACCTTTGGTCTGGAGAAGTTTGAGGGGAACTTGGGTCCCACAGCCATGCCCTGGAGCAACATCTGAGCTGCCACAAACCCCACAAGCAGCTGGCAACACATGGAACTGCAGGTACAATGCACCAGCCATTGATGGGTCCCACTGCTATGGTGGGAGAGCAGCCAGAGGGTTCATTTCTCCTGCAGTAATTAAATTCAGAGCATGCTGGCATACACTGCAGCTCTGCCCACCCCTGGCACACCAAGCAGGGCACCTGAGGGTGAGATTGCCTCTGCCCATCTCCACTCACACTGCTGCTGCCAGGAATCAGGCCCTGGAGAAGCAAATGAGCTCCTTGGCATCTGTGAAAACCAGTTTCAGACACTGCTGGCCAAAAGGCAGCCCAGACCAAGAGGCAAAGGACAACAAAAAGATGCAGCTCTGTGAAGCTGAAATGAAGCAAATCCCTGCAGTCTTTGCAGAGATAATGAAGGCAGGTGTACACTGCTCATTTGGCCTGTGTCCTCCCTGGGAAGGGGCAGTAATCACTTTGGGTACTCATTTCTGACTGGCAGCAGAGGACATTAAATAAGAACACACTGTTGGTGCTTTTTGCACACACCCCATGTGTTTGCTTTGTCCTAGGGCTGCAAGGCTCTTGTTTCAGGGCACAGACAAGCACATCTGGCTGAGAAATCACTCAGTCCTGCTGTAATCATCCAGCCCCTCTCCTCTGCACAGCTCTTGGCAGAGAGCCTGGCTGTTGTGCCACAGCTGAAAATCAGATCTGAAGCAAGGTGCTTTGATGACTTGTGTGAAGCTCCTCACACAGCTTTAACAGGAACCAGGGAATGAGAAAGAACAGCAGCTTTAGCCATTAAAGCACTGGAGAAATCTGAAAAGCAAGTTCAGACCCCTGCTCCTGCCAGACTTCTTAAATGACAACAAACATCTCCAGACCACAGTCTGGAAAATGCAGCATTCTACCTCCTCCTCAGTCCTGTTCAAGGCAAGTGCCTTCCAAAGGGATTTGGGGCCACTTCTGCCCCTGAGCTACAGACAACAGGCAACCCAGGGTGCACAACTCTGTGCTTGTCCTGCTCTCCTCTCTTCTCCCTGAGAGGCCCCATCTGAAGGCAGAATCCAGGGGTTTGATCTGATAAAATGGTCCTGGATGTGAAGTATAGATGCACACGTGGGACACAGGCTGAGCTCAGCAGTGATCTCCTGATATTTCATGTAAAAAACAGAAGCTACACACCATGAAGGCCATGTAACCACTTTTCAGAGCAATTAATACCATATTTAAAATTAGTTTTGAAACTAGCCAGGATGCTGAACCAAGATCGCCAGTCTACCAACCTACAATTCAAGAGATAACAATCACCTTGTGCACAGTCCTGAGCCTGGAAAGTTTTACAAAAGATTTCCCAACTGCATTATATTTCATCCCTCCATGTTCTAATTATATGGTTAAATACATTTGCATAATCAGATGCAATTACACTAATTGCATATATAAGCAATAATCAACCAAAAATTGCTCTGAAGAAAAAAGTTTCTACTTAAGGAAATTTCTGTAACAAGAAAACACTGAGGAATGCCAAGTCTATCTAAGTGAGAGTGATATTAACATTAAACACTCCAGATAACGCAGGTGAAACAGGAGCCCTGCCAAAGCATTATCTGAGTGCAGCTCTGTTGGCACATTTTAACCAGGTCTGTGGTGGGGACAACACCAAAGAACTGAAGAGGAGCTGAGCTCCTTTGTACTCAAGCCCTGGCTACAAATGACTTTGGCAGTACAGGTTTGGCTGCTGTGTTTTGTTGTGTTTCATAGTAGAGGTTCAGTGAGGCTTGTGGGCATCAGCTCCTGCTGCTGGACTATATTCACTTCTGCTTTAATCTCTTAAAGCTGTTTATCAGTGTATGAGCATCAGAGCAGTTTTTATTTTGCAAATTACAGCAGGGAAAGCACGAGGCACAGGCAGTGAGAGGCACTCAGCCCACATATCCCCCAGTTTTCGCTTTCAGTGATGCCAGGTGCTGTGACTCACCATGTCTGCAGCAGCCCAAAGTGACCACAAACCAGCACATCCCAGCACACACCTCCTCACTGACTCTGGTGACAGCCTGAGCTCAGATTGTAACAAATCCCATTTGCCCTTGTGACAAGGGACACAAAAGCCCTGAGGGGAAGGAGCCTGGCCACTGTGGCAGCCTGATCCCAGCTCCTGACAGGGGGGCAGTGAGGATGGAGGAGGTTGGTGTGGGCAGAGAGCCCAGTCCAGTCCTGCTGTGTGACCACCAGCCCAACTGGGTGCTCTGCCCACTTCCAAGTGACCCTAGGGACAGCAATGGGAAGAATTTTGGCATGTCAATATGCACACACAGCCTGGACAGCACGGGCACCCCTAGTCAGGTGTCAGGGGAGAAGAAAATCCCATTCCTAAAGCTGCTCTCAGCCAACACCAACTCAGACCTCAGAGCCTGCCTACCCCAGCCCCCTCTTCCAGTCAGCATCAAGAGTGCAGGAAATAACCCCAAATACAACCTGCATGCTGCACAGGGAAAGCTGCTCCCCAAAAATCCCATGGAAAAGCAGCACCTGGGAGAGTGCTTGGTGCTACAGCTCGAGGTGGGCACAGCAACAGCAGCTCCCCTGGAGGATCCCAGGAGGGTCAGTGCAGGACCTGTGCCATGCAGGGAGCAGCTCCTGGGGCTGAACATGAGCAGGGGAGAGGAGGAGGAGGAAGAGGAAGAAGAGGAGCCATGGCTTGCTGTCACTTGCTGGGCTGAGAGCAGTGTGATTCCCAGGAGAGGAGGCAGCCCTGGCAGGCAGCACAGCTTGCTGGAGGTGGATTTAAACAGCCAGTGAGGGGGTGCTTCAAAAAATAACTGAGAATTTCAGATTATATGAAAGTTGAAAGACTTAGATTATTTGTAAAATACTAACAAGTAAAGCAGTAGACAGGCTCTATTGATTAATGAACAAAATAACTGCATCAGAAGCAGAGAGGATTTAATATTTAGGGCCTTCATTGCAATAATGGCTTTCCAAACATCTGTACCATAGCCAGGTAAATGGCAGGTTAAAGAAAAATAAGGTTTTCAGTTGTTCTAAGGGAAAGAGATTGGTCTCAATTGAGCCATGTTCTGCTGTAATCCATAATGAACCTCAAAATTGCCCCAGAAGATGATACAGACTCATGTATCACTGTTTGTTGTGATAAACAAACTGAAAATGAAGAAATCAAGAGGACCTGAAGAGCCTCTCAGACTGCAAGGGCTAAGTCTAATATTCCACAATGGCCAAATCCCCACTGATCTCGTGGAGCAGAGCCAGGCACTCAAACCAAACCTGTCCCTAAGCCAGTGCAGCTACCAGAGCCTTTGGGTGACTTTGCTGGACAGCAGGAACAAGCAGCCTGTGGAAAGCACCTCTGTGGCACAGAGAGAAAGAAAAGGGAAGAGAAGAGAAGCAGAACTGAGAGCAGAATTCACAGCAGTGAGCTCCTGCACAGATTTGTGTGAACAGCCATAGCACAAGGCAGCTGCCCTCTGGTTTTGAAGCCTGGTAAGCCCAGCCTGCAGCAAAGGCTCTGGAGCAGCAGGGAGCCTGCCAGCCAGGCAAGGCAGCTCTCACACACAGCAGCCTGTCACCCTGAGGAACAGAAACCAAGTGCACACAGCAGCTGATCTTGTGGGACTGCATCCTGCTCCACAGCAGAGCCCAGGAGATACACTGGTAATTAAATCAATTAGGGAGGAGGGAAGTTGCACACCTGGAGCTGTACAGACAGGCTCCTGTTTTATGGCAGTCTCAGCCCAAGCTGCACATTGGCCCCCAGATGCTCCCAGGGCATCTGTGCCCTCCTCCCCAGAGTATTCATTTCACCAGCCCATTTCTCAGCCCTGCCTGCCTCCCCTGCACCCATAGCACCTTCTCCACTCACTGCCATGGCTAACTCTGCTCTCCAGGGGCAAACAGAATTCCTCTTGCTGCTCAATACATAAAAATTCAATGGCAGAAAGCAAATCACTGCAGAACAATGCTGATTATTCAGCTTAAAAGCAGCACAGTGGGATCTGGGAAAGGACACATTCAGATCATCAACACAGCAAAAGAATTCAGCATCATACACCTTTGCCAGGCTAAGCTCTCACAGCACAAACCAGCACTGTTTAAACAATTGTTTAAAAAGCATCCACAACGAGCTGAACAAGCCACCAGGCAGAACAAGTTGGCATTTATATATGTCAGGTCTTAGAGGTTTATCTCCCTCCCAGATAAGGAGAAAGCTTTCAGCTGCCTTTGAGAGATCTGGAGGTATTTCAGGGGATATATATCAAGTTGCTTAGTTCTGTAAGCCAGCTGCAGTGAAAAGTCTTTTCAGCATTTTAAAAACATTAATTTCCACCTCTTCCAGGATTGCAAATCTACAATAAAAGTGTAAGCACAGAACACTGCAGGCTTTTTTCTTCCCAGCAGTACAAACACAGGTAGAGATGTCTATTCAAGGTGATCTCTGCAAAGAGTTTTAAACCAGGGAAATTATCCAGCACCCATCTCTAAATGTCCCTGGGCTGAAGGGCTTCACCAGCTCTGCCAGTCTGCATAGCCCCAGGCAAGGGGCAAAGCACAGAACTGCACAGGGCAAGGCAAAACCAGTGAACTCTGTTTTGTTTGACAAGACAAATGGACTTCAAATTCAGAGCTCCAAGTATCTGTTCTATTTCCACATGGATAACTTCCATGTTCTGATAATCCTCACGTCTTTAGAAACCCCAGGACTTGAAAACATGTCCTCAGATAACCTGCACAGTATCAAAGGCAGCAGAGAGGCTCTGGACAGAGGGAACAGGCTCTGGGGGATGAACAACAGATCCTACAGGAGTCAGAATCAGGTACACCACAACAATTACCCTTGTCCTGCACACACAACCCACACTTGGACATGTAAAGGGTAGCAGGCTTCCCACTTCCTTTGAAGCCTTAAGCTTTAGCCCTTTAAGCCTAAATGCACTTTCAAAGCCCGGAGGTCAATGACTGGAGATTATCCAGGCAAAGGCTGCTGGGGAGAAAGCTGTTCTTTTGAGTCACTGCAATGCTATCCCTGAAATTCAGGCTGATGACAACTCAGCATTTGTCAGAGTGAAAAAGGCTTTAAACCACCGAAGGGCCAACAGTTCCCAGGTGCAGCTTTAGTTAAAAAATGAATATGAAAAGGCTGAACCCAGGCTGGGGTTCCAGGCTGTCCTGGGACACCAAAGCAGTGCCCCTGTTCTTGTGGCTCAGGACAGGTGCTGTGCATTGTACTCTGTTAAAAACAGTTTAGAAACTGTTGTGAAATAGTTGATAGATCATTAGCATGTACTGTTAGTTTGGTTGTTATATTGTAAAAGGGGTTCAAAGGGCAGTTATAAGAAATTACACCTCCAGCACTCCCCAAGTGAAACGAGCCAGCCTGGACAGAACTGTCATGGGCCAATCGAGAGCCTTAAAACCTTCATGCAAATGAAGCATCCAAAAAGAAACCAATCCAAAGGGACAAAAAACAGGATAAAAGGGGCATCTGACCCAGGGAAGCTGTGCTGCTCCACCTGGAACATCGGGGCTGGCGCTGCTCCATCCTGAACGGGAACACTCCTGCTCAGCCTGGGCCCCTTTGCTTTAGGCCTTTCTTTTATTATAATAGATCCTGAAATCACTTTAGTACTGGGAGTCCTGACCCGTTTATAACATACTCGACCAGCTGGGCTCTTTCTCGAGTGTTACAATTCCTGCAAAGCCACAGGAGCAAGGCGAGTTTCTGGTCAGCAATCAGCAGGTGCAGGAGCAGAACAGGGAGTAAATCTGCTGGCAAGGAGGTGTCCAGAGAGCTTTTGGCAAGCCAGAGTGTAGTCCTGCCCTGCATGCCCCAGGGAGCTGCAGGAGGCACTGTCCCAGCTGCAGGGACAGACGGACACAGCCACTCGGGGCCTCCTCTCTGCACGGTCACCTCCCAGCCTCCCACCTGGGCTGCAGCACCTTCCTCCTGCTCACAGCAGGCAAAGCCAAAACCTTGAAAACATGAGTTAGAAGCCATCAACCTCCACAGAATCGTTGGGCTCCTCTCTTCCCTGCCCTGGCCTCCACCTGCAGCTGATACCACTTGCAAATAAAACCTGAGTTTGGCTATTTGCTGCTAAAATTTTCAAGGCAGGGGAAAGGCAAACACTGTCTAAGAGGAAAGGGTGGTAAGGAAATATGATCTGTGCAGTTTAATAGCAAGCAAAGACATGTGGAAGGATGGGATGTGTTTTACAAATGTAGTTTAAGCATCACTCACACAGCCTGGCCTGTCTCCTACCCAGGAAGGGAGCAAAGAAGGAAAACTCTGAAGCCAATTGGGCTCTGGTAGCAATACCTGATCCCAACAGCTGTATCCCATGTCCTGGAAGAAATCCCTGTGGTGCAGGTTGGGGTGTTGCTGTCAAATGAATTGCACTGCTCTGGCTACTCAGATATCCTTCTCCAGTTGCTATGGGGAGAAAAATCAAAGAACAAGGCTGGTAGCAATGTGAAAAAACTAAATAAAGCATGTGTTTAAAAGCCTTGCTGGCTGCCAGCCAGGGTGCTCAGCACCTTCCAGGTTGCATCCCAGAACAATTAGTCTGTGTGCAGCCACTGAGTTTCCCCACACACTGCTCACCTCTGGGATGGAGATGCTGGCTCCACTCCAGCAAAACACTTAAACACATTCTTGAGCTTTAACTGTGCTCTCAGGACATCAGAAGGGATGATCACCCATGTGCCAAAGCGTGAACAACACAGAAAATCTCAGCCTAAAACATGTGGAAATGCTCATTGGAGTGTCTGGGGAAATGTGTTTCACACGTGTTTGAGAGAGAGCTGTCCAGTTACTGTGGGAGCCATCCCAGGGCTCCTTTCCCAGGAGGACAGGAAGCCAACAACATTTTCTTCCACATTTCCATTTTCTTAGGCCTGCAGGGCTCTTGTCAAGGCATTATCAGAATAACTCTCATTGCATTAATCCTCTTAGGAGGGGTTACCTCCATCCATCTTTCTTCATTTCAGCAGTGCACACTGCAACTCAGAAAGCTCTGCATGGTCAGTGAGGAGAGGTGATTCCCTTGGAGGCAGCTTTTGAACTATCCTCATCTGGAAGGGCTTTTTGTTCAGTAACAACAGCAAAATACTACATTATTACTACTACTACTATTACTATTATTATCATTATCATAATATTATAATGTATTAGGTACCATTTTTTTGCCTTTGAGGCTAGCAACTGTAGGCAAATAAGTTAGGTGAATTTAAAACACATTTTAAAACAGAACCCAAAAAAAAAACCCCTTCTTCTGCAATTAAGAGACAAAGCAAACAAGAAAACTTCTTGAGGAAGTGATAGATTCCTCTTGGCTTGAATTATCTGAGAGGAACTGTTGATGAAATCCTCCACACCTGTGACCCAGGAGATCTAGCACAAGCAACTATAGAAAACTGAAAACCTACAAGCCTGTGAATTATTCTCTATTACCTGACAAAAGACACCCATAGGAAAACTATTTTTAGCTTTCCTTTCACCAGTTCTGTTTAACAATAAAGTCCAATTCTTCAGCTGTTTCTGAAAATCTTGCCTAATACATTTCCACAGTGCCTGTCACCTGCCATGACCTCCCTGTGTTCTACAGACAGTGCCTCCTCACCAAGGGCCAAAACCACATTTACACAGAGCAGTGAGGAAGAGACACTCTTGCTCAGGGTCACCAGACACCACCTCAGTGGTCAGTGAGAGAATCCCAAATTTCTGATTCCTGAACTCTGTGTATTTCATGCACCTTTGTACTCTTCCTATAATGAGCACACCTTTGTAAGAGTACCTATAACAACACCACATCATCATGCCTAACACAAACCAAAACTGGGCTCGTGCTTTCAGACCTGCTTCTGACAGTCTGACATCCCCATTTTCATCACTGGAAGCAGAGATCAGAGTTTAGCCACATCCAGCTTAGCAAAGCCTAAGCCTAAGCCAGCAGCAAAGCCCCAGGTGATGCCCTGTGTGACTCTGCCCCTTCACAGCCACAGGGGCCAGGTGAGGTGCAGAGATCCCACTGGGCCACTGAGCTCAGCTGATCCACCAGGAGCCCACACTCATCAGGAATTAGATCAGGAATTGCCTACATTATGTTTGTTGCAGGATGACTGAGATCAGAGAGATAAAAGAGCAGAAAGAAGATGAAAAATCCAATAGGTTTACTTGCTTTATAAAGCTTACAGTGGATTACAAAGAATTTCTCTAGGCTCTTAGATATGCTATTCACCTGCTTACACATGTGCATGCTTCTGAACAATCAGAAAATATTAATCAGTGTTTTGGTAATATAAAAAATATAATTACATATAAGTAAAAGTTGAGAACAAGGCTTTATTTGCATTGCAATGTTGACTGTTTCAGGGGGCAGCTTCCATCTGAGGGTGTTTTTACTCACTGCTGGTGGCACAGGAGTTTGAGAATAGGCTCAGACTTGCACCTACCCACAAAAGGGACTCACTAGAGTAAGCTGAGAACAAAGCCTGAAAAGTCTTATCTAAGGCCTGAGATCACTCGGCCTGACCAGGAAGCAAACAGCAACACTTAAGGCTTACATTGCTGTGGAATTAAGGAAAATCTCCTGGGATACACCATACTCACAAGTTAGAGCTGTTTCCTCTTCTGTCTGATGAAATATTCCATCAGATTCTAGATGCTATTAAAAAAATTATCAAAGGCAGGGGTGGAAATCTTCAGCTCATCCCCACCCATCCCATTCTGGAAGCACCCAAAAGAGAGCCACTTATTCTAAAAGTGACTAAGACATGAGTCATTTGATGAGTAAGCAGATTGGCTCTGGAAATCTTATTCAATCCATGACCATCTCCAAGTCATTTCATTACCTAAACCATTTATCCATTTTATACACTAATGCAGCAGCACTCCAAGGCCAGGAAGAAGCTCTTGTTTCCAACACCAAGGTAATTGCAGCTTATCTTGTCCTGCTATGATAGACAGAGCACAGCCAGGAAACCCTGCAGAGCAAAACCTCCTGGCAAATCTGCATTACACAGCACTCACTCTGAAAATCAGCTCTGGAGATGCCTCCATCCTCGGGCAGCACCTGAGTTAAGCTGTACTGGCACCAGCCCCTGTGCAGATCAGCACCCTGCAAAGGCAAACACAGCCCTGCTCCTGGCAGCAGGATGCCAGCAGGGCTCACTGCAGGCTGTGCCAGGACTGCAGCCAAAAGCTTTCAGCCTCCTCCTGCTGCTCTCCCAAAAGCTCCCATATGAAGCTGCAAAAGCCTTAAGTCAAACCACTAATGAGGCTTAAATACCTCTCCATTCTGCAGGAACATGAGCACCTCACAAAGCACATTTGCTCATCTCCACAAACATTCTATGGGATACATTCACAGGCTGGGGAGAAGATGTGATCCCCAAGAATCCTTCTTAAGAGACCCCAACAGATACCTTGATGCCTTTGAAATGCTGCCTTAAGATCCAACAGGAGCTCTGTGGCTGATGTTCCCCTGCCCTCTTCCTAAATGCTGGTGAGCAATATTGGTGAGCTCTGGCCACTGGCCTATGTAAGAGTACCTATAACAACACCACATCATCATTCCTAACACAAACCAAAACTGGACTCGTGCTTTCAGACCTGCTTCTGACAGTCTGACATCCCCATTTTCATCACTGGAAGCAGAGATCCTTGGCCTGTCCTTGGAGGGTCCCTCACACCCCAGCCCCAAGCACAGCAGCAGTGATGGCCCCAGCAAACAGCCTGGGCACCCCCAAAATGATGAGTCTGTTCAGCCTGGTTTGCAGCTCCCTGCACAACCTTTCTTTAGGGCTGCTGATTTCTCAGTGTTCCATCAGCACAGCACAAAAAATACACTTGTAACTGGAATAACTTCAAAGGACTAATTTGAGTTGTTCCACACCATTCCTCTGACATCACACCATGACCAGTGCCTTGGTATTGCATTTCCACAGCTTTAGGTTTTCTGAATCTTTTTTTTTTCTGAATCACAGGAGAACACAGCCAGGGTTTTCACCTGAATGGCCAGCTCTGTGAGCATCTGCCTTTATATTAACTAGGGTAAAAGAACAGAGATTTCTCACCAGGGGTGGATTTGCAATTTGCCTCTGCTGGACTATATGTTAACAGTTGCCACCACTCACCTGCTTCCTCCACGGAGCCAAAGCTGCTCTGCCTTCATTGTTCCCCTTGGCACTGAGGAAAGCTTTTCATCCCTTTGTTCTAAATCCAGTGACCACAACTCACAATCTGAGATCAAATAACAGGACTTCATCCCCTAAACACAGTCAGCCTTGGCTTCACAGCTGCTGTGCTGGTGTGGCAGTGATCTTCCTTGTCTGAAACATGTCTGCCCATGGCTCCTGACCACCCTTCTACATGCCACATCCCTCCAAGAACTTCAAGTTCAGCACAAAATAATCTACTAAAAGGGAAGACCCCACCTCTGGAAGCAGAATGGAAGAAACCCCACACAACAGACTGGCCTGAGGATGAAGAGACAAACACAAAGCAACAGCCCAGAAAAAGTTTGATGTTACCACAAAGCAGCAGCTGCCAGCACTGATGAAGAAAGATGAAAAGGCTGAAAATCTCCACAAAGGCTCCTTACAGCTGCCTGCAGGTGCAGGTACAAGATTAACAGAGGATAAGCTGGTTTTCAGCACTGTTACAGCAAACACCTCTGAAGCTGTAGTGGGCTGACACTCACCCCCAGAGGGTTTGGATGGGGGTCCCTGGGCTGACAGCAGCCCAGCTGCTCCCAGGATGGCACATGCCCTCACACACACCTTCCCAGACACCTGGGCACACAGGATAAAGGGAAGAGCTGCAATCCCACCAGCACATCATCCTCCACTGCTGGTCATGGTGATGGAATGGGATGCACCAACAAAGTCTCCAGGAGGGAGGAAAACCCAACAGCCTTCAGGAAGAGTGCACAGCAGCTCCAGAACAAATCCACTTCACACTCAGGCAAACACATCCTCTCTCTCATGCTAAAGGCATCCTTCAAAATAAAATTACCAGCTCTTCTGCTATGCTTGTAGCATCATGAGATGTGTCTGCTCCCCACTGGGATAACTGCTCTGTGTGTCTGCCTCTGCCCAGCCACTCTGCCAAGCACTCACAGGGCAGCAGGGCTTCACTGGCCCCCTCCAGCTCCCCTGGCCATCACTCACTGGCTGCTGGAGCATTGCAGGCCAGCATGGTGCCATGGCCCTTTGAATTTGTACCTCTGAATGGTGAAAGGGGAATTCAAGGACAGATGGATCCCCTGAGCAGACAAACAGCTGTACCCTGGGGGAAGAGAGAGGCAGGTAGAAAGGAGCTTACTGATATCCTTAGTCCCTTTCTCTGGGAGTTCTCTACAGAGGCCTTAGGACAACCTCACCTCTGCAAACCCTTCCCCTCAGCTGTTGCATCCAGCCCATGGACAAGGCAGGGCTGCCCCCAAGGTAACCAGCAACACAATGCCACAGCTCTTTCCTGGCCACTCACTTCAGAGGGAAGCAAAGAAGCAGCAGGAAAACACTCAGGGTAAAACACTTTATAAAGACCATCAATTACAAGGCCCCCATTTCAAGCTGAGGGTTTCACTCTGCACAAGTCCCAGAGAGGTTACACACTTCCCACAGATTTCTTGGTCACTGGAAGGCTCCTCCCACCCCAGCATAAGCTCATTAGTGAAGTCAATAATGAGAGAGCTCCCCAGGGATGGCTCTGTGTGCAGCCACCACCCTCCTGTCCCACTGCTGGCACTGGATCTGCTCCATGGAGGGGCACTGAGTGCAGCCAAGGCAGCTTCACTGCCACTCTGCTTTAAACAAGCAGAGCCCTCTGAAGTCATTAACTCATACAAACATTTCACGTCTGTTTAGGGAGCTCCATTTTTACAAGCATTCACACATGAAAAGCAAACACTGAGTGCATTCAAGAAGAGGTAGAATCAAGAGAGGAAAAAGCTTCTGCTATAAATAGTGGAACATTCCTTGTATTTTGTGCCACGCAGTCTTTAAATCCTGTTACCTTCAACATCTGCATCTTCACTTTAAATGTTCTGCTTCCCCATACTGCTGCTGTAATTTTCAGAAAGACAAAGCAGGCCAGAGCATTTGTGGTCTGCCCAGAGACTTGTCTGGCTAAAAAATTGTGCTCTTTCCCCTGCTTCCCCACCCTTCTCTTCTCTGTTTGTTGTATCTTGATTTTTAGACAGTAAGTGAGTCAGGGTCTGTCACCAACCCTATCTGTGTACAGCACCAGTGCCATCACCCAATATGAACCATTAACAATATGAATGCAAAATTCTGCTTGTACAGGGGCTGGCCCAAAGCTCATTGGGAACACACCTTTCTCCAATGGCACATGGACCAGAGCCAGCATGAGCAGAAAAGCATGATTTGCAAAGGTGACTATTTGGAGAACACAATCATACCTGATCCTCCATCAGAATATCTTTGCACTTTCCAACAGACCAAAATAAGTGTGTGCACATGTATGTATGTTTTTATCCAGTGTTTTTGGCATGGAAGCATTTTGATGCATGGTGATGGGTGCATCTTGTAAGCCCTTAAACGTAATGGATAGAGATAAACCTGAAGCCAATTAGGAAAACAATACTGCTGAGCTTAGATGATCCACAGCTACTCTGAAAGGGACGAAAAATTTAACTCCTATGGAAAAGATCAAAACAAAACCCCAGATCCATTGTTAAACAGATTAATCAGACTCTTGGAAAGCTCGTGAGGGATTGGGTTCAATCTCTGCAGCTGTTATTAACATAAGCCCTGTACAGCAGTAACAAAAGACCTGCCTAAGCCCCACTCTGCTGTTTACTTTGCAATGGGACTCTGCTTGGGCTCACAGCATTTAACACACACACTCCTCATTAAGGGGACAGGACAAGAGGAAGGAGTTGGCTGAAGTTTACACTGCAGCAAAACAAAACTCTTAATGGCCCTTTTTATAAGGGCAGGACTACCAGTATGGAAGAAAGCAGAGCCCCAGTGCCAGCAACACCTTTTCTGATCCAGCAGAGTCTGGGCACAGTGCTGTGCAGGGCACAGCAAGAGCCAGTCCTTTCCCAGGGGGATGGAGCATGTCAGGGACAGAGGGGAGCCAGGGATGAGCACATGCAAAGTAAGGAAAAACACATTGTGCTGGCTGGAGTGAGCCTGGAGTGGATGTAACACCATCCAGCTTAGGGCTGGGGAGGCCAGGCACAGCCACAGATGGATGTAGGGCAGGAAGGTTTCTGCTCACCAGTGCAGCAAAGGTGCAGCCACAGATGGATTTAGGGCAGGAAGGTTTCTGCTCACCAGTGCAGCAAAGGCACAGCCACAGATGGATTTAGGGCAGGAAGATTTCTGCTCACCTGCAGCAAAGGCACAGCCACAGATGGATTTAGGGCAGGAAGGTTTCTGCTCACCAGTGCAGCAAAGGTGCAGCCACAGATGGATTTAGGGCAGGAAGGTTTCTGCTCACCAGTGCAGCAAAGGCACAGCCACAGATGGATTTAGGGCAGGAAGGTTTCTGCTCACCAGTGCAGCAAAGGCACAGCCAGGAGAAAGGAGCCTCAGCACAGCTCCAGAGGGGCTCCCACAGCTGCAGGGGTGGGATGGACCCTCCTGTGCCACGGGCTCCCAGGAGAGGCTGCAGGGATGTGCTGTGGGAAATGGATAATGGCATCCAGAGTGAGAAGTCTCCAAGGAGAGCTGGCAGGTGAATGGAGCAGGGGAATGACAGCCTGCTGAGAAACAGCCTCCTGCGCCCCTCGTGGGGCGTCCATCACGCGCTCCCCAAAAATGCCCAAATTAGAGTGAAATACGACGCTGCCGCCTCCGGAACAGAAATTACTCATTCCATAAAAAGCATTTTCATGCATCTCTCTTATGACTCTTCCATTCCTCTCCAGGCCCACTCACTCCTCTCCCGCAGAGGAGTCATTTGATGAAGGAACTTTTCTGGTTGCAGCATTCTGCAAACTTTTTTTGTGGAAGGCTTAAATGAGAATATTCCTGCAGGGATGGCCAGTGTCAGAGGAAACAGTGACAGCAAGGGAGAGAGGATTCCTCCCATTGCAACTGAGCATGACATCCACTTTGCTGAAGGCAGAGAGTCCTGCCACCCCTTCCACTGTGATTTTATCACACTGTTTTTCAAGATGTGCAGATTGGAACTAAGTAAGTATCTCAACACATGCTTTGTATGCTTAAGTCTTGTTAGAGCTGAGCAAATGCTTGAGGACATGTATTGCTTCAGGAAGCACTGCTGGATGGGATCTGTGCTTTGCTCACAACCAGGCTTTGCATGAATCCAAGAGGATTTCCAGGCACAGCTCAGGAGCCTGGGCAGGAATAGAGATGCTGGTGCATGGTCTCACACACAGAAACACCTAACAATGGGTGCAGTGGAGCCAGCAGGCTGCTGGAGTGTGCCCTAGCAGAGAGCCCTTGGATCCAGAACCACTTGCATGGCTGGGGCAGGTAAGAGCCACTTTGCTTTTTTTCTGCACTTCTCCATTCCAGCCTGGAGGAGGAACCACTGCTGTAGAAGCAGTGAAGAAGCATTGCAGAAGTCCCTGCTGGCAGCCCAGGGCTTGGGAGCCGAGTTTAAACTCCTGACTGTCATCACTTCATCAGACAGAGTCAGACACTTGAACCCCACCTCGGTGCTTCTCCACAAACTGGGGCCAGCAATTCTCCTGCTGGGGCTGCAGGACTGAGCCATCACCAGGCACCTCCCAGGCTCACATCTCAGTGCCACACTGTCACCTTCCACTGCTCAAACTCCCACTGTCCACAAATCCACTGCAGCACTTGCTGAAACATTTAACTGGGACAAATGCCACCTTTAGACTCTGCAGAAGCACTGCCTGGTGAAGACTGCAGAGAGCCACGGCACCGACCAAAAGGCTTCAAGTGGTAATTAATCAGCTAGAATAATAAATAATACATATACTTTCAAGTGTTTACTCATTTCCTGAATGTCTCCCATAAATATCTAACCAATAAAGCACACTTTGAACAGTGACACTTGTATCTTTTCCCTTCTGAGCTAACTCTGTGCTATTTACTTAAAATAGGAAATTCTGCAGAAGAAAGACAGGTTGAAAGGTAACAGAATTTTGGAAGTAGCTTGAGCATTCAAATTTACTCTGAACAAAGAATACTAAATGCAAGTATTTAAACTTTTTTCAGTCTTACCTTATTTTATGGACAAAGTTTATACACCTGTTTTAATCCATTCAGCCAGGCTGCTGGTCTACAGCTCTCTTCAGCAAGTGTCACATGTGATGCTCACTGCTCAGGCTGCACCCCTGCCAGGGCACAGCTGGTCCATGCAGCCTCACAGAAACCAGCACCAAGATAAAATCCTGACCTCGAAAACACAGCCCAAGAAACCTCCACTGAAGTACAGGAGCTCTGCTTTTAATGTAGAGAGAATTGCTACATTAGGCTTTGGAAACAAAGTGTTGTGTTAAAAAGTAATAATCAAGAAATCAGTGCAGATCTCCCCCCAGGAATGAAAACCAGGGTTGTGAAGAAATCGGGAATGCTCTCCACAGCCTTTGGCATTTGCCTTAAGTGGCTGGAAAAGGTTAGTGTCATTTGGCTCTTAGCAAGGTTTAAATGAGCTTCAGCCCTTTGTGGAGGGCTGGCCAGTTTGACAGGGCTTAATTTATGATAGTGAGCCCTAGAGCCCTGCAGACACCCCAGGACAGGCAGTCAGCACCAAGAGCTGCTCGCCCCCACCATCCTCCCACACCAGCCTCAGTCCCCTCTCCACCCATCCCAGGGACACTCAGCCAAAATCACCCATCCCACCGGGGCTGACCTGACTTGTAAGCTACAAATTTATCAGGAAGGTGAAAAAAACCTACCTTTATATTCCAGCTGGTACCTAATCCCTTCAGCTCTCCTGGAGAGGTGCTTTTCATTTCCAAAAAGAACCAGGAGTTAATGTTCTTGCCAGGGCAGTTAACCAGAGCAGCAAAGCCTCTTTTCACTGTGCAGGGCCCAGGTGACTGTCTCCAGGGGATTAGCTGTTACCACATTTAGTTCAGTAAAGGGTTTAATCTCAGCTGTGTTCACAAAGACTGTGAAGACATTCACCACTGAATTCCTGGGGACTGACACCTTGAGCAGCTGCAGGGCTTGGAGCACACCCGGGACAGGCATGGAATGGTAATTGGTAGGAGCAGGGAGCTTTTTACCCCTCTCCAGCACAAGAAAAGGCAAGAGACAGCTCTTTCTGAGGGATAAAGCCACTGTCAGCTGCCAGCCGAGGGATGACAGGAAGGTGAAGGAGCAGGAGGGGTGAGGGAACCAGGAGCAGGAGAGAGAAGATTTTGAAAGCCCTCCAGGGCAGGCACCAAGTCTCTGTGCTGATGGTCACAGCAGCTGCTGTCAGGGACACGTGGTTGCCAAAACCATGAAATGTATTCCAGAGAGCCTCTGAAAAGTCCACAGGGTGAAACCACTGGACTTGTGCCACCAGCTTTAATGTGGAGCTCAGTGAGGCTCTGCTAAGCACTGCAGTGAGCCAGGAGCAGGGCTAAGGGAGGGACTGGTGTCTGCAGTCACCTTGGAGGCTTCAGAGCAGACCACCACCCAAGCTCTTCTCAAACCAGTGAGACCTTCCATCTGTGAGGAGGAATCATGTCCTAAAAATCCAGACTTTGTGAACCACTGCTCCCTCTGGCACTGATGAAACGTTTTGATTCCTAACTTGCTGCCTGCTCCAACCTCTTGAGCAATGGCTCAGGTATTCATTAATGCCAAGGACAAACACTGAAGCTTTGGGACTGCTTCTTAAACTCTTCACCAGAAGAGAAGGGAAATTCATATTTTCCCTCTTGCTCATCGAGAAAGCAGGCTGGGGTGGGGCTGGAAAGACTTACAAAGCCCTGGGCACTCAAGGATAAGAATTCCACTGTGGTGCTGCCTCCCCTGCTCCCCCAGCTCACAGGGGGCTCTGCTGGCATCTCACACCCCAGCTGGCTGAGCACTCAGTGCCTGCATCGTGCCAACACTGCTGCCTGAACCCTGGAGAGAGCTCCTCTAACCGCAATGTCAAGTGGGTGAACAAAGAAATGTCAGAAAACAGGGCTGGAAGGAGAATGCCTGAAGATATCAGTGAGCAGGACATCACTGGGCACTTAGAAGAATGACAAAAGCAATTTTCACAAATGGAAGGGTGAAATAAAGGAGAAATGAGAGTGAAGATTGAAAACAATTTCCTACTGTTTGGCATACTCTAAAATTAGTGCTGTAATAGATCTCATCAGCCAGCATTTATTTTCCATTCTGAAGACAAGAATTCAAATAAGCAGCAAGAGAAGCACTTGCTTAGCTGAACAGCCGACCTCAAACCCAGGCAGCAGCACACACCAGGCTGCTCAAACCCAGCTGGGTCTTGCTTGGGATTTTCAAAAGTGAAAACTCAATCTGGAGACCCACATTCCTCAACCACATCAGAACCCCAGCAGCAGAGAGGTGGCAGAGCCTCTGGAGCAGGAGGGGACAGGCTGCCCATAGCAGATTTGCTGTGTTCATGCAATTGTAGGAGAAAACTCCCCTTGGAGGGAATCCCAAAGTTACAGTGCTTGGAAAGAGCCTGAGGTTACACACCAGGCTTTGGGAAGCCCCTGCTGTTAACTGTGCTGATGGCTCTCACTCCTGCTGTGCCCAAGGAACAAGCCCTGCTCACCTGGCTCCGCCAGGGGAGTCCCTGCAGGGATTCCCCAACAGCTCCAACGTTTTGCTGTGACTGCCCAGGGGCACAGGACCAGCTCAGATTGTCCCCAGAACTGGCCCATGGGTCAGCAGAGCCCAGGTGGAAATGCTGGCACACTTCTGTGCCCCATTTGCTGCTGTGCTGATCTGCACCTCCTGGGGAGCAGCTCCACAAAGTCAGGCACAAACAAATGGTTTTGAACTCAAAAAAGCAAAGAGCAAATCCCCCCAGGCCTAATCTTGCTGCTCCCACAGCTCCCTCCTCCAAGCATGAAGATACATGTAAAGGTATTTTACACACCAGGGGCTGGAGGGCTCTGGAAAAGCCCCCAGACCCAAAGGTGGAGCAGCAATGGAAACCCCGATGTGATGCACCCGCTGCTCTTTGAAAGTTTAAGAACAAATCCCTGATGGCAGAGGAGAACTGGCAGCATCACTCAGCTATGAGGTGTCAGAGATATTTCAGGCAGCCATTCCTGAAATATATTCTCATGCAGAATCCCAGAAAAAGTCACCTCCTCACTCCCCCAGCTGCCTCTCTTTGCATTGCTGCTAACATGGATGTGACTCACTAGAGCTGGGTTTATATTAAACTCCTGAAACAGATTGTTTGGCTGTTATGTAAATCCAGTAAATGTTAAAACACCAGAATAAATCAGTCAGGCAGTTACCACTGCCAGCTCTCCAGAGACATCCAAGGCACTGATTTTTTTTAAAAGGTAGAGGTGGTAAGAGATGAGGGGGAAACAATAACAACAATAGTAATAACAATAACAACAATAATAACAACAACATTGATAATAATATAATCACAACCGCTGATACAATAATAATAACAACAATAATAGTAATAATAATAATACTACCACAGCCTTTCAGCACTTTTCAGGGAGAGCTGTGCCAGTGGCTGCAGTGCCCCCACCACTACTGGTATCAGTGTCCTGCCCAGCCATATACAGGCAAATCCCCCAAATTCTGCTGTGCACAGGTTATGCAGCATCACCTGCACAGGACACAAACTCTGTGGCAGCAGAAGTTCCACACCATCTGAACCAGCAATGTAACCTCAGGGGAGGTCAATCTGTGTGACAGCACTGATGCTGGGGTTAGGACTTCAGGTTAAAATAAAATAAGCCCCAAACAAGGCATGAACGTGGTTCTTTTCATCCTGTCACTGGGAAGGAGGCTCCTCTTTAGGAGCTGCCTCTCTCCCATGGTGCAGAGGGCATTTGCCACTCCTGCTCACAGTGACACCAGCAAGCCAGCACAGGAACAGATTTTAAAATTTGCAAACACAAGTGCTTTTACCCGAAACCTGACTCCAGGTTTATAAACAGTCTATGGGCCAAAGGATTAGTCAGAAAAATTATCTGGCAAATAATCTGCAAGAATAAGCAAAACCAGAGCATATCACCATCTGCTCATGGGTAACTCCTAAGGCAGAAATGAGGAACCTTCAAATTAAAGCTTCACTCTGCATGTGATTGTTGATAACCAGGCCATTGCACTCAAAATGCTCCCAAAGCCACATAAGCTACCAAAAAAGGGAGCAGGTAGAAATTAGGACCCCAAATCTGAGTTGCATGTTGGCTGAGCTGCCACTTGCTTGGGCTGCACAGCTCAGACCAAGCCCCTGCTCAGCTTCAAAAGCAGCTGGAGCCTGTGGGTCCCCACAACTGGGAGCAATTCTGGGGTTTTCCCGCCACTGGGCACATCTGGACAGGCACATCTGGGCAGGAGACAGTGACCTGCCCAGCCCATGCACTGGCAGAGCACAAGTTCCATTTGCAGCTGCCCTGGAGATGCGACTGCAGAGCACTGAAATGAAGAGATCTCTGAGCTGTGTTTAATTAAACATAGTCTGGGAAAGTCTCTGCTTTTGTTCAACACTGCCTCAAAAGAAAAGGGCTGAGTAATCCACCAATGGGGAAAAACACACTCTTCAGCTACAAGGTGCTATTATTATAGGCTTAATATCAAAATGGCTTGTTCAGCTTATTAGGCTAGAGCAAACACTCCCAGCCTTGGCAAGACTGATATTACAGCTCTGTATTTCACACTTACATAAGCACTGCAGGTCTGCAAGGAGAGGAGTCTCCTGTCTGGAGAGGGAAGGCATTGATTTGCACCAGGTTCCTGTGGCCCAGTAAAACTTGTCAGACAGGCAGGAGAGGAGTTTGTCTGTACTGGGAATAGCAGGAATGGTGCAGCAAGGACAGTGAGACCTGGTGGGAACTGATCTCCCAGACTGGGGCCAGCAGCAACAGCAGCAGCAGCTCCACACCCGAGGGCACAGCAGAGGCCAGCAGGGAAACACTCCTCAGGGCACCAAGGACACTGACCTCATTCCTGATTAAACCAGGAGCCCTGGGCTCCTCCTTCTGCAGAACAGAGGTGATCACTGGCATGCAGGGAAAGCTTTTGGAGCAGAGCTGAAGTTGCTGCTGCTGAGCCTGCCCTTGGGCACAGCCCCCAGCAGCAGCCAGGGATTGCTGCTGGCTCTGCAGCACAGTGGGGCTGGTGATGCAGCTCTGCCTCCACACCCACTCACCTGCCTGCAGGTGCAGCCAGCCCCAGGCTGACCCCCCCCCCCCCCTCAAACACCCAAGTTGTTGCAAATAAAAATTCTAAGTATCTGAGACTTTCAAGACACCGTGACATTTAAGGTTCTTTTTTGAGTATTTGGTGCAGTAGAAGCTTTCACTTCTCAAGTTGAAAAACAAATCCTTTCTCTGTCTTTTATTTGTTAATTAAATGTGTTCATTGTATTCAGATCTCATTTTTTTGTGCATAATGTTTTGCCCATCTGTTTGATTAAAAAAGAACCCAACCACCCAGCTTCATTAAGCTAATTGGATGCATTCAGCCTTTGGTTAATATTCTGAAGTAGTTTACAATTATTCTCCCCAGTTATTAAATCTCCTCTGAGGATCTTATTTTCTGTACTAGACTCTTTATTAGCCAGCACTTGAGCTGGACTGAGTTTGCCCACTCCTTACCCACATGCAAACATCCCACCAGCTCCTTTAATGATATAAATTTGTGCTTAACCCGACACTCTTCAGCTCACCCTGACCTCAAACCATAGCATCATCCTCCCTCTGGGCAAGAGGGCTCAACACTGCAGGAGGACGAAGTATTAAAGAGAGAACTACAACTTCTGTGTCCTGTGGAAGCTCCCAGGTGAAGTTTTAAAGGGAAAAACAGTCTCAGAAAGCTCAGGATGGCAGTCCAAGGTGGATCATCCTAGAAGATGAAAGTGACACCAGCTCTATCAGTGTAGCAATGGCTTGGCCATGTGGCATCATGTGAGTGAGCCAAGTGAGCCTTGCTGGCAGTGCAGTGAAGGGTTCTAAGCTCTCTTAGGGTTCAGGTTTCTGTAAAATTTGTGGTCAGGCAACCTCCCTGCATCCTGGACCTCCAAGGTGTCCCCAAGCTCTCTGCTCCACCACAGAGAACCTGCAGTAGCTCTGAGGCTTGATGTTTACACACCCCACCATCACTGTCCATTGCTTCTCCAAATAACCCAAATTTTGGTCAGCAGTGGTCTCCCAGCAGCCCAGCCCTGAGTCAGAGCAGTCCCTGCTGACCCTCAGGCGTGGTCACAGGACAAGGATTCTCCAGAACCAAGCATCAAGGGCAGGAAAAGGGAAAGAATGGCACCAGAATGATGGCAGGAACGAGACTGAAGGTGAGAGAAGCAGCAAAAGCCACCTTGTCCTGTATGAGCAGAAGTAATGACTGGAGCCCCTCACTTTTCCCTCCCCACAACATCTTCCCCCTCTACCTGGACACCCATTTCCTTGAAAATTTGTAACAAATCCTTGCAGCCCTAATCACTGTAAGACACTTGAGTCCAGGAGGACAAAGGCTCCAGAAGCTGATGGATTGCAGAGTGAGAGACAGGACTGACAGACAAGGAGGCACAGCTTGAGCTTCACACAGGTCTCATTTCAGAAGGAAAACAGATTAAATAAATTAATTTTTTACAGAAAGCTCTGATTTACATGGTCTTGTCCTACCCAGCTCTAGCTGACACCAAGACCTTCCATGCTGAGAGGGAGATGCAAGAGATGAAACTTTCCCCACATGTGCATTATGGAACTGTGACTGCTGTTCCCTCCTGAACCAGCACCAAGTCTGAGCTGGAGGTCAAGAGCTTATAGAAAACAAGCCAGCAGATCATTTATAGGAAAAGCCACACTGAGTCAAGCCACATATCCACCCTGCCCTGATTTCTGTCTCTAACAGTGGCCAGCAGTGGATGTTGGGAGGAGCGCTGCTGCAGAAAATAAGAGCTTAAAAATAGTCATGATAATGAGGAAAAGTTTAGAGTTTGGCCTCCTGACAGCACCTCCTGGCTCCAAGCAGTCACTCAGGGAGCCCTGACAGAACATCTGAATTTGTCTACAACCCATCTGAAGCTATTTTCTCAGTCTCCACAGCACTCTGGGCAATTGAGCTCTGCAGCATGACAAGCACGGCTCAGGAAACACAATTTGTACCACACCTGCCAGACAAACAAGGGAGTTCAGGCATCCCAACACCAACTCCACAGGGAGAGGATAAACCACACACACCCATGACCACAGCCCAGGGTCAGCAGGAAATGCCCAGGTTAGAAAATGATCTCTTCTATTTGCTTCTGCAACCCCAGCCCAGCCTCTATTATTTGTATTTAAAGAAAACAGCCAGTTTTCATTCTCTTGTTATAAAAGGTGGTTACATTTGCAAGAAATCACTTGGAAGTAATTTAAGGGAAGGAGGAAGAAACGTAGAGGTTGAGGCAGCTGTGATTTGACATGGGCTGACCTGGCACCTGAGGAGAACCTTAATGACATTTCCTTCCAGCCAGCCTGCTCTCCTTGGGTCATACTCTAATTGGCTCTCCCTTTCTGACATCCAGGCAGAAAGCCTAGACCACACTTGAAAATTTGGCCACATTATTACAACTTTTCAATAGCCTGGCAACAGCATCAATTAATAGAAAGGCAAGCTTTGCCTCAAAGAGCTTAGAATCAAAGCAGGCCTTAAAAATAGAGCTTAAATGTTGTAGTTTAACTTGGCAGGCAGGTAAACACCAAACAGCTGCTTGCTCACAGATCCCTCTCCAGGAATGGGGGAGAGAACTGAGGGGAAAAAAAAAGTAAAATTTGTGGGTTGAGATAAAAACAGGTTAATAGGATACAAAGAGAAAATAATTAATAACAATTTAATTAGAATATACAGAACAAGTGATGCACAATGCAGCTGGTCACACCTGCAGACCTGTGAGGCAGCTCTCCCTCCAGGGGATATACTGCAAGTGAGGTGGGATGATCCCCAGGTTTTGTGGAATCTTGCTCAGCTAGAGGGAACAGCTCTGCAGAGAGGGCAGGGATGTGGGATCAGGCTTCATTCCTAACAAGCTCTGCCTCCCTCCCTGAGCACGTGGCCTTCCCCTGGGGACACAGTCAAAATGAAAGGGGAAGCACCAAGAGCTGGTCTGAGGTCCTGGGAAACATAAACCAAGCTGCCCTTCTGCATCTCCCATCACCAGCAACATTTCTTTAACTTATCCTTCAAGGGAAATTACAACTGCCAAGGACTAACTCGGACTGTTCCCAAGTGCCACCAGGGACTAGGTGAGCTCTGCTGCACGTGGTCTGAGCCATGCCTGTATCAAGAAATAAGCATAATGTTGTTAGTCAAACTTGAGAGCAGTGCTGACTCTCAGCCAGGGGCTACTCCAGATGTGCTCCATGTCCTGCACCCCGGGTTTTGGCTGCTCACTCCTCACACATGTCCCCAGCAGGGACAATGACCTTGTCCATCTGTGAAAGGGTCACAGGTCCCAACAGGAAAACCACAAGGCTGCAGATTTCCAAAGGGAAAATCCCAGTGCTTTGTCACAGACATGTTTTATGAAAAATCCCTTCCTTAGGATTTTTCCTCCTGAGAAGCTGAGAGGCCTCAGGAACAAAATGTAACCAATGGTTATCTGCTGCTGTGGAATGCAACAGGTGCATCTGGGATTGGCCTCATGTGGTTGTTTCTAATTAATGGCCAATCACAGCCCAGCTGTATCAGACTGTCTCGGTCAGTCACAAGCCTTTGTTATCATTCTTTCTTTTTCTATCCTTAGCCAGCCTTCTGATGAAATCCTTTCTTCTATTCTTTTAGTATAGTTTTAATATAATATATATCATAAAATAATAAATCAAGCCTTCTGAAACATGGAGTCAGATCCTCATCTCTTCCCTCATCCTGAGACCCCTGTGAACACCATCACAGTGCTTCAATTCCCTGATTTATTTTTTTTTCAGGCTGAATCCATCTCCTGCCACAGAGCCCAGTCACATTCCTGAAAGCCTGTTCAGATGCCCCATCCCAGGCAGGCAGAAGGCAGCAGCCCCCCAGGGAAAGCTGTCCCCATTAACCCATTAAGGAATGCAGTGAGGTGCTGGCTGGTCCCATCTCCCTCCCACAGTGTGATCCAGGTGATCTGTGCCAAAGCTGGTAACAGCAGTAGCAGCCCCACAGCATTATGTAAACTACAGATTTCCATCCTCCACTGAAGCCACTAACACCCACAAACCCAAAAATCCCTTCAGTGGTTTCTTCCTGGGATCAGCCAATGTGCCAGACAGCCCAGAGGCAGGAGAAGGATGCACCTGCCTATGAGAGACCTGCAGCAACACACAAATGCACTACAGAAGGGACTTCTACCTGAAATTTGCTCCTCTCACTCCCAAGCCTCCTTGTTTTCCTTACGATTATGCCTGCAGCAAAAGGAACACATTACAGTAGAAATTTTACTCTTAATTTGTCCCTTGGGTGTTTTGCTGACCCTACCAAGAACTATATTTAAATGTGCAATTTCCTGGCTAGACTCATTTGCAGTCCCTCCCCCCTGACTGCCTGTGCAAGTCTGGCCCAGAATCCAATTAGCTACTACCACCCTTTAAATCAAAGGAATTACACTCAAACAAGAAAAATAAAATTAAAGGTTTTAATTACATCATTATTATATGTCTAAATACTCACAATTTCCATGCTTTCTGGGAGGTGGTCTCCAAAGACTAGAAAATGACAAGTTTCCAAAGCAGACAAAATTGCAGCCAGAACAAATAATTTGACAGAAGACTCTGCCCAGCCCAATCAGCAGAGCATGTTTGGTTTGACACACTGCAGAGCTGGATGTGGGACCTGCCTGGCACCATGCAAGGAGCAGCTGCTTCCCAGCACCTGTGAGAGGTGTGGGGAACCCAAAGGCTTCCAGCTTCTCACAGGAAGGAGCAGCTGCATTCCATCTGGTATTAATGCAGGAATCTGCTTTCATCAGCATCAGCACCACCCTCCCCAGTGCCCAGGAGCTGTTCCCATTGCAGCTTCCAAAGTAAAGGAACTGCTTTGCTCCTCTCAGTCCTTGAGCAGCTTCAGCTGGTGCCAGTGCCAGGCAGCAGTGCTCCCAGCTGTGCACAGGAGCAAGGCAAGGAGCATGTGGGCTCCCAAGGGCACAACACAGGGGTGTTTTATTCCTTTCCCTGCCACAACCTTTAAGGCTCCAGGTTTTGCAGGTCAGTTCCCAACTGTGTGATGCTGTGGCTGTTCACATTTAACAGTGATCTCAGAGGACCTTCAGAGTCCCTTCTGGACAGGCTTTCCCACCCCCTCCAGCTCAGCAGCTGTTGTGCTCCAGCTCTTGGCTTCCTGCCTGCCTCCAGGAGCTGCTCAGCAGATCCCCCCAAATCCTCTGGCTCTGGTGAATCTCTCCAGCCAGGGGATGGGGCAGGGCAGCAAGAGCCAGGCACTGCTAGGTTGGAAGACATCAGGAGAGCTGATTGTGTTTGCCTCAAACTTGCCAACTACCAGCTTGGGAGATGCCAGGGCCACAGAGAGGTTCAGAGGAGATCAAGGACTCTGGAATAGCCGAGCTGCTGCTGGAAATGGTGTTTCTCAATGTCAGCAAATAAGGAGTGGCTGGGATGAGTTTGCTTCAAGGTATCAGCTGTGAGGTCCAAACAAGCTTCAGCTCAGTCCATCCCAAGCAGTGCAGCACCTGCACCTGCTCCAGGAAAGCACAGGGGCCTCACTCAGGCCCCTCAGGAGCCACCTGCCACCAACCCAGTTTCCTGCAGAACTAAACAACTCCTCTGGGGACAGCTCAGCCTCCTGGGCAGTGGAGCAGGGAGGGTTCAGTGTGAGGCACAGGCTTCTTGCCAAGAAATCAGAACAACAACTGCAGAGGCACTGGGTGATCCACAGGAGATGACAGTGGAAGGGACAGCTCCAGACAGGCTCCAGTCAGTCCACCTGCATGGTGGGACAGGGATTGCTACAGCACTGCCAAAATAAATGTATTGAAACACAATGATGCCCTTCCTTTGGAGGGGAACAGATAGACCAGGACATGGACAGGGCTGTCAGACACTTTTTCAGAAAGCCATCAGCTAGGAAAACCAAATTCCCCAGGAGATGAGCAACTCTGAGCCACCTTCCCCTTCTTTAGCAGGCAGCTACACTGACAACTTGCAAAAATACTCTGCAGAGCTCCCTAACCAGTTTGATGGTGAAATGTCAGCACATTTCTAGGTTAATAAAAGCTGGGGCATGGGAGGAGAGAGGAAAGGAAGGAGATTGATTGTCTTAGACAAAAGATTGGAATGGATTTCACAGCAGGAGAAGGTTTCAGGGCAAGGAAAAATTTATTCATACCTAAAGAGCATGGAATATTAAAGACTCTGGGTTTCATTTCCTCCACAAGGCCGGAGTGGAACGAGACTCTGAGCACTTTGCAGTAACCACAAAACATCCTCAGTGAATCCAGGTGGTTTTATCCACCTCACAGCAAAACCTCAGAAATACCTTGGCACTGCAGCCATGGCATCAGCAGGAGGCTGGTGCACCAGGGCATGGAGCAAGCAAGGGAGAGCCAGGGATGAGGGGAGGGGGCTTCCCCTGGGATTCTGGGCAGGCACTGAACCAAAGGCAGCCCAGCTTTTGGAGTCCAACAGAAGGCATCTCTTTAAGTAACACAGAATGCCCTGTGCATTCTCAGAGCAAACAGCAGTGCCATTTTTTGACTCAGATCTAGAGGCTTATTTGCCATTACTGTGGCACTTCAGTGTTATCACCTGGGCCTGATGCTGCACAGAGAAAATGCTGTCCCTGCTGGGAGGTTCACGCTCTTAGCACAATAAACAATAAGGCAAGCAGGCAGATGTTTGGGTGAGCACAAGGAAAGCTGTACTGGTTTTGCTCTTTCATTGCTTTGGTGGCTCAGAGGATGTGCCACAGAAGAATCAGTTCCCACAGCTGGGACAATCTCATATTGTCCTCTTGCATCTCTGATGGTCATACTGCATGGAAGACAGGTCCAGTAGCATTCAGGTGGAGTACAGACACTTTTCAGCTCCTTGGAAACAGCAAATTCTGAAAATTAGCCAAAAATACCGGTTCCATTCTGCATTCAGACTTAAATCAATCTATCTGGCATTAAGGAATGGACTCCCAGCAATTGCTATGAATAAAGCATGCTTTTCCACCATTCTTCAAGGCAAATTACAAGCACTGCTCACATCAAACTGCATGAGAAAGGACACAGCACCCTGGAAGAGATGCCTGATCTCTCTAACCTGGGTGTGCACATTAACAACACAGCTGAGAACACTGAAATTCATGTCCACTACCACCACAGGACAAGCTGAGCCAGAGGCCCTTGTTCTCACTGCTATAACAATTCACATCCTGGTTATGCCCCATACCCCAGCCCTGAGGGGACACATCCCTGTTCCCCCTGCACTCAACAAGGACTGCCCTAACAACCTGCACTTGGACATCCTCCACTTTCCCAGCCCCATCTGTCAGCCTGGGGGTGAGGTGCTGACAGGGAAGGGCTAAAGGACTCATCTCAGGTCTGTTTTACACTCTGCCTGCTAGCCTCAGATATCATTAACCTTTGTCAGTCAAGCTGCCTGGCAGCCACAGAAAGGTCAACCCAGATTTCAGCATCAAAGCAGTCATCAGTGAGAGGTCAGCAGATGACTTTCCTGTCCTCATACTGCACTTGAAGCAGGCACACCATTAGCAAGCAGACCCAAACCCTTGGTTCCAGCACAAACAATATCCCAGAACAGCACTACCCAGACAGCATTTCCAAACCAGGTGTTAGGAAGTGTCGAAATAGAGACCTGACTCGTTTAAGTGGTTGGCTTCCACATGTGTACTGTAATAATTTGTCATAGAACACTGCCCCAGGTTCTCCTGCCTTTCAAATACCTTGATTTCTTTGACATAGGGTTACCACCTTCTATACATCACCAGTATCAAAACCCAGTTCTCTCTCTGTTGGGAAGGATGAAAGTTTGACAGGAAGGTCTCACAGATACGTGTGCTTAGCAAAAAGATTTTTCAATGTAGAATCTGAAGAAGGAATAGAAAAATAGAAATGAAGCAAGTTTTGATATAGTAGAAAAGAATTGCTGAGCCAGTCTCACTGGATAACCAAGGAGGCAAAGGGTCTGTTAGTTAGAAGGGGTTTTATGACTTAGAGCAAAGGATAAACCCACCCCAAACAAGAAGATGTTGTTACTAAGCAGAAAGAGAGCACAGGCAAACAAAACAGCAAATGTGGCCAGTAGAAAAAAGGTCTCAGAATTTTCCACTGCAACAAAACTGAAACACAACTTCTAGCTTAAACTGTAATGTACCAACTTTTAGTGATTGGAGAACAGTAACATGAATATGGTGATTATAGTAGCTATGATAGGCTGTAGATAAAAGTTAAGGTACAGATTGGTTCTACTCTATTAAGATGCTCAGCAAAGAAAAGTCTATAATGCAATGTAACCAAAAGAAAAATCTATAATGCATTGTAATTGTAACCAAAAGAAAAGTCTATAATGCATTGTAACCTAAACTCAGGGTCTCCAGGCCTGCCTGCAGCTGGAGCTGACAGCTGTGGGCACAGCTCTGTCACCCACCACCCTGGACTGCTGTAATGTCTTGGATGTAATAAACTGCATTTTGAAGAGCTGCCTGGAGTCCCCCATCCCTCATTCAGGCTCTAACATCTCTCCTTCCCTCCCAGTTTTCCACACTGACCTCTAAGCACTGACAAAGGACAGGGGAGGAAGCTCTGAAGCAACAGAACATGCTTCTCCAAGGCAGCACTCAACTCATTGAGAGGCAAATTCATCCTTTTTCTTTCATGCTACCATCAGTCACTGTTCACACACTGCAGGAAGAAGCCTCATTCCCCAGAGGAGCTGTGGTTCATGCTCAGATCACATCCCTGCCAGGCTCCTAATGAGCTCACACATCTTTCAACTCCTTGTCCACAAACAGTCAGGACTCCATGGGCTGGGCTGGAATGAGGGAGAGGGAGGGTCTGGTAGCAGATACCCAGCATGAAGCAACAGCTACAGACCCTCCTCTAGGCAGGGGTCCCTTTGAGCATCCCAAATTCTCTCTGAGAGACCACATTAGAGCAGCAGAGCACACAGAGGCCACCAGCAGCATCCAGCACGTGAGGAGGTGCAGGGGCAGGAGAAAAGCTCTGGCGATGCCTGCATGCTGCCAGTACCATGGTGAGGAAGCACAAAGGCAGGAGGTAGTTGAGAGTAACTTTGACAGGGCTGGACTCATCAGCAGGACAGCAGGGGAGCTGTGATAATTAGAGCCAGCCTCAGGTAGGTACACACACGCACACACTGCTCTGCAAAGCTGTGCTGGCTCGTTTTTTTGCTACTGCTGCCCAATTCTTTCAGCTTTATCTACTGTAGATGTGACAGCCGTCAACCACGGGCTTCAGAGGGCTGTGCCCATGTTATTTGTGTACAGCAAATCCATCCTCAGCACCTCTTTTGGGGGTTTAGGACTCACTTCTGTTCTGTAGAATGGAAATCTGAACTACTGCAGGGAGTGGGAGAGGGAAGAAGAGACAAGCACCCACAATAGTCTCATGACAGCAAAACAGTCTTGGAGTTAATAAATACACCCTGCAAAAGCAAAGCAAAACCAAGACAAACCATGGAGTGGGTGGTCCAAGCTCTGCTGCACTGCCAGGACTGCAAGACAGAATTGTGACCAATCTCTGCAGCAGAGGCAGAGCTGAGGAACAGCAGGAGGAGAGCAGCAGCACCTGACTGGGAGCAGGGCTCCAGCACAGCTCTGAACTGCCACACACAGGCACCACAGCCCAGGTCAGCAGGGTAGGATGATCTCACATCCCTTGGGACCACTGATTCACCTCCATCCCAACCAGTCACAAATACAACACTAACACATCCTCAGAAAGTGCTACTTAGCCTGGGTTTCCCCAGCACTCAATGCTCTGTCCTCGCAAGGTCACAAAATCACATGCCACTTGGCTGAGAAAAACAATCAGCACACCCCAGAAATATTCATGGGATGCTGCACAGGAGCTGCAGGCTTCAGGGATCTGCTCTCTTCCACCTTGGCACACAGCTCTGTGCTCAATGCAGGCCCCTCTGCTCTGCAGCAGGGACTCTCACCAACACCCCAGCTCTAAAAAGGACAGTCCTCACTTACACTGCTGTGAGTGAGTGAGTGCAAACCACTGGAGACAGGGAACTGCACAAGGCAGCAGAAGAAGTGAGGCCAAGAATTTGGCTCCACTGCCCTCAGGGAAGCAGTTGCCACATGGCACCAGGAGCAGCAGAAAGGAAAGCTGGACTTGCATGGCTTTTCTGCTTGTCCAAGGCATACACAGAGACTACAGCCCAGGAACAGGAGAAAGGAGAAGCTTGTCTGCATCTCAGAAAGACACATATTCCAGTGCTGCTCCAGCACAACACAGCCTTGCTGTTTACACTCACACCAGAATAATTAGAGCAGTCACTGTTAAATAGCTAACAACTTCACCATCAATTCTCTGAACAATACTGAAGAATTCATCACAACATTTCACAGCCACCACTCTGCAGAAACACTGAAATCACCCCAGACACGAGCAGCCTAAATTAATCCCACACAGATTCTAGCAAAAACTACAACTATTTCAGCAGTACTCACCCAAAACTAATGCCTTCCCAGGGCAGCAACCCAAAAGAAACAAGTCCTCAACAAACCACACCTTATGCACAAAGCATGACTCAGCTCATGCACTGGGTGCCATCAAGAAATAAAACACAAGGGTTTATACTGGGCCAGGTCCACTCCCTAAGGCAGCAGCTTTGTGGGATATGAAGCTCCCAGCTGCCATGGGACAGCCCTTCCTTTCAGCTGCCAGCCTCAGCCCGCAGAAAAGCTGTGTCCTCAAAAGGGTTTGGACTTTCAGGAGAACTTCCCCGTCCAGGGACACCAGCACCTGAAAATAACAAACAAAATTTCTCCAGTGTCAGGGACTTGACGTATGACATTTGTGCTTCTCCCTCTGTTTATATCCATGTCACTTGTGCCAAAAATATAAAATAAAGTGAATATCTAATATATAAAATACATAATAAAACTGAAGAGTGCAATGAAACACAAAAATCTTTCTAAAAACTTGAAGTAGTAGAAGAAGTGACCAACAAATCCAGGCTGCAAATTCCTAAGCAAGTTAGAATTGCAAGTTCTGCAGTCCTTGACTGCACCTCAGCACCAATGACACAGTCTATAAAATCTTTTTCTGTGATTAAGGACTCAATCCATAAAGTCACCACCTGTGTCCAAATACACGAGCCTGAAACATCCCAGTTTTTGAAGGGCTGGAACACATGTACTCACACCTCACCCACCACCACAAACCAACAGCCACCCTCCCACCCACGGATGGAAATCACTGTGGCTCCTTCCCACCACACCATCTTTCAGATCAGGATCCTTCTCCACTTTATCAGTTATTAGGAGCTGTTCTCTTTAGAAGGTTTCAGACACTTTTCTCCAACCATGCTAAGCTTAACCACTGTCTTAACAACCTCAGGGAACAAATACCAGCAAAAAGAGATGCTCCACTCTGCAAGCAGAGCCTTGGCTGAGCACAGTGACACAGCACAGTGCCACCTCTTCACACCCAGCCAAGGTCTAAAACACAGAAATTTTTGTCATGACCACTGCCTAAATAGTGCTTCTTGCTCCAGCAAAGAGCACACTGCAACACCATCCTTCCAGACATCCCCTCTGCTGCAGGCTGAGCACATCCCTGCTGCAGCCACCCCACAACAGCCCAGCAGGGGAAGGGAAATCCCACAACCCCTTCCCAGCAAAAGAAAAGCTGGGCCTTGAAAGTCTAGCTAGTGCAAGGACAATTGTATCAGGCAACAATTTAATGAGCACATTAATTAGAGAGCACAGAGCAGCAGCACAGGCTTTGAAAGCCATGGCAGAAGTACAGCATCCTCTGGCTGTGTGGAGTGAAGGGGAAACTCACGGCTCTGAGCAATGTCAGGACAGGTGAGGTCCCCTGGCAGGTTCACTCCAGGAGCACCTGGATGGGCAGCTCTGCCCACCTTCTCTGAGCCAGGAGCTGTCCTGGGAGTACTCACACACTACTCCAACTCACAAGAGCCATCCCAAACTCTTGGAGAGATAGCTGGAGACAGCTCCAGACAGAAGGAACTTCACACCAACAAACACAGCTTCCCTGAAGGAAAGGAATCTGTTGGGACCTGGTGGCCTGGCACCTGCTGTGACTTAAAGCCCAGCCTTCAGCCCATACCAACCCATGACATGCCTGAACTCCTTGCTGGAATGATAAAAGCCCAGTGCTTACGCTCCTGGTTGCTAAGATCTGACCTTCTCCAGGCAAAAGCCAAGGGAGCAAGCCCAGGAAAGCAATTTTATTGCTCTGCCTGGAGTTTAATCCCATTCACACCATGCACCCCAGCCCAAGCACAGGGCTCACACAGCAAACCATGCACGGGACATGCTGGAGCACAGCCCCAGCACGCTGGCTTTGGCTCTTCTCTTCAAGCAACTGAGATAGCAGCTCTCTGCTCGCCTTATCCAGTTTGGAAAGCAACACTTCAAAGCCATCCCGTGTCAAACTCCAGAACAAACTGAAGCTGCCAGAGATGCCTCAGGGGGAGGAAGTTAACACATGATGGGAAGATTAATGTGGAATTGCAGACTACTGTAAACAGAAAAGCAACAGCTTCCTATTAAACAAAACCTTCTCCATTAAGTTACAACTACAACAGAACGGTAATTTTACCTTCATCAGAGCAGCTGAAGAAAGTGGTACCATTGCAGGATCAGCAGTTCACAGCACACTGGCCATCGGGAGCTGCAGGTTATTGTCCCTCAGAGCCAAGGCAAGCAGAGAGGAAGATAAGCCCGTCTCACCCAGCCTGGCTGCCAGGTGCGAGCTCCAAGACACGGCCGGGGCAGCACGGCCCGGCCCGGGGGGCAGCACGGCCCGGCCCGGGGGGCAGCACGGCCCGGCCCGGGGGGCAGCACGGCCCGGCCCGGGGCACCCACCCACGAGAAAACCCAAACTCTGAGGAGCTCAGGCCGATCCCAAGGGCAGCAAGGAGGGTTAGGAAGCCGTGACAAACCTGCACGGAGCTCACCGCACTTATCACCTGCTTCTCTGCCCACCTCGAGAGATGGCTGGCACTGCCCACACTGCTCAAAACCCCAGCTTTCGGAAGGATTTTATTTTTTCCCATTTATTTTTGAGCCCGGTAAAACCATCACCTCCGGAGCTGGAGCTGGAGCTGCCGGGCGCATCCCCAGGCCGCGCCGCGGCGGCGGCTCCCGCAGCCCGGGGGATGCAGCGGCCGCCCGTGTCCACCCGCGCCGACTACCGCGTCCCACCCGCGTCCCCTTCACCGCCGCCGGACGCTGCCCGTGGGCTGTCTCCGCGGGCTGTCCTCCCAGCGCGGCACTCGGGGCTCGCAGCTCGGGGGGGCTCCGTTCGCGGGGGTCGCTCCGTCCCGGGGGTCGCTCACCTGCGCTCGGCGCTCCCGCCGGGTCCCGCCCGCCCCGCGGCGCCGCCGTTCGCGCCGCCCGCCCCGCCCCGCATTGGCCGCGCGGGGCCGGCGCGCGCCGCGCCCCGCCCCGCCCCGCCCGCGCCCGCGCCGCCCATTGGCTGGGGGCGGCCGCGCCTCCCGGGGCGCGCGCGCGTGTGGCCGTGAGGGAGATGGGGGGAGAGGGGGGGGTCAGGCGGCCAGGAGGCGCTGGGGTTTGGGGCAAAAAGGCTAAAAAAAAAAAAAAACAAGAAGAAAAACCAAACCGAAAGCCCCTTGTTTTGGGGGGCATGTGTTGTCCAGCCAGAAGCGCTGGGTGAAAACACGGGGCTTTTTGCTAATCAGAATCAGTGAAGCTGGGAAAGACCTCTGAGATCGTCGCGTCTAGCCTGTGACAGAACAGAACACTGAGAGCCGCGTCCAGAGAAAATGACTCCCCCGCCTCCCTGGGCAGCTCCTTCCAATGCCTGATCATAATTTCTGCGAAGAAATTCTCCCTAAATTCTCCATAATATGTATGATCAGAGACGGTGGCACTGCCGTGGTGGGAGCGGAGGGCCCGGCGGCCCCGGGCGGAGGGAGGCAGCGTGAGGAGCCCAGGACCCCGGACACGGGTGTCCCCTCACCCAGGACCCCGGACACGGGTGTCCCCTCACCCAGCATCCAGGCACACGGGTGTCCCCTCACCCAGGATGCTGGCACATGGGTGTCCCCTCACCCAGGACCCCGGACACGGATGTCCCCTCACCCAGGATGCTGGCACACGGGTGTCCCCTCACCCAGGATGCTGGCACACGGGTGTCCCCTCACCCAGGATGCTGGCACACGGGTGTCCCCTTACCCAGGTTCCCGGCACACGGGTGTCCCCTTACCCAGGATGCTGGCACATGGGTGTCCCCTCAGCCAGGACCCCGGACACGGGTATCCCCTTACCCAGGTTCCCGGCACACGGGTGTCCCCTTAGCCAGGATCCCGGCACACGGGTGTCCCCTCACCCAGGCTCTGTCTCTAGACTAACACCCAACCCTGACCATA
Source organism: Molothrus ater (assembly GCF_012460135.2). Lineage (NCBI taxonomy): Eukaryota > Metazoa > Chordata > Aves > Passeriformes > Icteridae > Molothrus > Molothrus ater. The sequence continues at coordinate 4,201,860 of NC_050498.2, read as the reverse complement.
GACACTTGCTCAAGTCTTGCTGCAACTTGCAAGTCTTGTGCACCACCTGATCCCACTGCTGTTCTTCAAAGAATTCCTACAAGCAGATGCCCTCTTTGGTTTGGCTCATATTTTGGCTTTATTTTTCCCTCTCCACTCTCTTTTACCTTGACTCGTGGTGGACTGTACCCTGGGTCCAGGGGTTCCCACTGCACCCAGCAGGGAAGCGTTTGCAGTGGGATTCTTGAAGATGTTGATTTTGTGACAAGTGACTCGCTGGGCTCTGCTGTGACTCCAGTCACAGTCAAGGTCCCCGCCAGAAATCTTGGATTTAGCCAGAGAGCTAAATGGATTAAATCCACATCCTGACTCAACCCACTGCAGACTGCTGCTCCTTCCTGCTGTGACAACAAGCAGATAGAAATGCCTGTGCCTGCTTCCAATGAGTCTCAAATAATCCTCTGCTTTGGAAACAAATTAATTCCTTACCATGGGTTTCATAACTCGAAATAACATATAATAATGGATCTTCTGTTTACTACCAATTTTTTCATCTCCAAAAAGCTTCCCCTGTTGAAACTGTGTTGAGAGAAGTATCAAAATGTAATTAAGAGGCACTATGCATTAAAATAGCAAAGTCATCTTGTAAGCCTAGCAAAGAGCATAATTATTTTCATTTACCCATTCTGTGGGTATATTTATTGTATCCAGCTACAGCCTGCTGCTATTTGCTATGTGCATCCAAGTCTTACTTTTCCTGCAGAAATGTGCTTTGTCACCCTAGCTGGTCACAGGCAGCTGAGCAACTCTCGACAGATGAACAGGTTTATTCAGGGCTAATACCCTTTCACTTCCATCTAAAATATTTGTGCATTCTCTTTGCCAAGTTTCAGTCAAAACCACTTGGAATTGAAATGTTATGTGGTTCAAATCTTGACTGCTAAAAAGTTGCTGCATTCAGTGAAATGATCCCTGTTAGAAAGCTACAAAGGGTTGTGTTTTCAGCTCATCACAGAGAAAACCCAGCAGAGATCTTCCATGAACAGGAAGCACTGGGGCAGTGACGGGCTCTTGGGGCAAGGTGAACAGCAACATGATAACCAGTGAGAGGATGGCAAAGCCTGCTGCATTTTAGGATAATCAAAAACATGTAGACGTGGCCCTTAGGCACATGGTTTAGTGTCAGTGTTGGGTTTGTGGTTGGACTTGATCTCAGAGGTGTTTTCCAACCAAAATGATTCTGTGATAGTCACAGCACAGCAGAGACACCCATCTCCTTGACTGTGAGCTTCCAAAGCTGCTGTTGTGTTCCAGCAGCTCCGGATGTTAGCTAATGGCAGTGATTAGACATCATCTCAAGGCAGCCAGCAGCCTGAGCTCCTGGGCTGTGTGTTTGCCTTCGTGGACTCTCTGGAAAAGTAAGACAAACCCACGAGCAAAAGCAAAACTTCCTCCCAGGCCTGAGGGAAAGCCCCAGCAAACTCCTTGGCTGCCTGGGAGTATGAGCCCACCACCCAGGAATGTGCCTGTGCCTGTGGAGGGACTGGGCTTCTGTGGCTCCAGGGCATGGAGATGCTCTGAAAAACCACAACATGTAAGCCAAAGCACTGACCTGTTTCACAGAGGCCTTCAATTCAATCAAGCAGGGCCTTGCTCATGCAGGGCCAACTCAGCCTCTCCTGAGCAATGAATGAACCTTTCAGCCTCCTGCTCCTCTTGCCTTAATTACTGCTGAGGAGGTTTTGCAAGGGTTTCAGAAGTCATTTGGGCTGATTCATTTGGCTTTGAGATGTTTATGAGATGCTGACTGTTTAGAAAGTGCTAAGGATCTACCTCCTTTAGCACCAGGCAGTTTAAATCACCACTGAGTGATTTAAATCACCAGATGTCTGAGGCACAGTTTAGCACCAGTATCAAGATTTGAAACAATCAACTCTGGCAAAGACTGTGAGCACTTGATTTAATGTAATAACCTGGTTGGCTCAGCTCAGTCAGAACATGCTGTTTCTTCCAGAAAACCAAAAAAACCCCCAAACAAATCATGTGCCTCAGCTTCCCTTTTCATCGTACACAGGTGATTACACTGCAGAGCAGTTGTGGCCAGTGGAGAGTCACAGACAATGTCTCTCTGATGCTAAGACCATGATGGCTAGAACAATGTTAAAATAAGACTTTGATATTTCTGTTCAATAATGATTGAGTATGGTTGGTTGTTAACTGATTTTGCATGTTTTTGGGGTGCAAGGAGTGGGAATGTGTTTATTTAACCTGTCCTTGAGTTACAGTCATGAGGTGAAGAGTTTTATATTTCCCCAGGCATGTCACTAGTACATTTAGGTAAAAAGAGATTTAAAGCCATCTTTTTTTTAGGAAATCTCTTAGCGGTTCCATAAAGCTGAGCAGGATCTGTGCTTGGTACTGGTAGGCAGAGCCCTGTTAACTGGAGCAATCCTGATTCACCCCAGCTGAGGAGCCCATCAGGTGACCAGGCCGTTGCTATATTCAGAACCCATTTGGACAGTTTTGAATTTTACACTTTCAAAAATAAGGCAATAAAGCAATTAGAAACAAATAACAGAAGGAGAGAGCACTTCACCAAAGGCAGCCAAAGATTATAGTGTGGCATAATTAATGCAGGGCTGGCAGCAGGGAAATGGGCTGTAACAACTGCACTGTCCCTAGGAGAGAGGCTGCAGGCTGAGCTGCAGATGTCAAATGCTCAAATGGCCAAGAAGCTCCTCTTGCCACCCAGCACAGTCTGGCCTGAGAATGCCCAGCTGTGGGACAGAAGGAAATAAAAGCATCCTTCAGAGCTGGGAGGATATGCATGTTCCTGCCAGTCCTTCACTGTGTGTCAGCCAGAGGATTTATCCAACTGAAAACATGCTCCCACAACAAAAGAGAAAGGGAAATAGTGTAACCAGAAAGGCAGGTGCTTTTTTTAGGGAAAAATCCAAGGATGTCCTAAGAGGAGAACTGGGTTAAAAATATCAGGGAGTCTGCTGTGCCAGGGAAAGAATGAGTGGGCTTAAAGATAGAGGAGGCTGCACAGGAAAGGAGTTATCTACTTCTTGAGTGTTACTCATTTTAATTTGCCTTGTTACATGTCTGGAAGCACCAGGTGGAAATCAGGGCTTCATTGTGCTGGGAATTGAGCACAAACATAATGATTAAATGTTGCCAGCTCTGCAGAGATTGAAATATAATTCCTCATCTCTGCAGAATCACTAACCAGCATAATTATTGCCAAATAAGTTTTTCTGTAATGCTCTTCTGGAATATCTGTGCTACTTGATTTTTTTTCAAAATAACCCTGCCTGAGGGAGTGAAAAGATGTATCTGTACAAGGTCCAACCTAGTAGCCTTTAACAGATAACAAAAGCTGGTCGGAAGCAAAAAATTCTCACTGCATTTAAATCCATGTTCAAAAATTATTTGCTTGTATCTTGGCTTCTGTTTCTATAAAATGGGAATAGCCACACTGCACTCATTGCTTGCTTTTGTTGTCTAACACCCATGATCAAGGCAGGAGTCCTCTGTCAGACGTTTGGAGCACTGACATCATCACAAACAAGGGCTTGTTACTGCTGATTGTAAAGAATGGGGATTAGTTGGATAATATATATTTTTTTCTTGTGTGTTTTCTGGGACAGTGCTTGAATTGATGAAAGTTCCTTTTCTGTTACCATTTTTCTATTAGTAATAACTGTGTAAAACCAAAATGTATCAAACAAGGAGTTAGAAAAACCCCACAAACACCCCAGCCCTCAACTGGCCACAGCATGAATGGGAAGCAACACAGCACACTGTCATTGAAGGGGTTTTGACACGATGACCAAATCCCTTTGGGATTCTGTAACACTTCATCCTGCTGCTCAGGGGTCAGAGAGCAGCAGGACACTCTGGCCACATCCTAACTGCTTCAAATGCAGTTGTTTTCTGGCCACAACACAAAGAAATTCTGCCTAAGAACTGTAAATTCTCCCCTGATCCTCAGAGCAAGATCAGGTCAAGCCAAGAGGACAGGAATATGATGCTGCTGGTCACCCACACTTCCCCACTGGGACTTGCAGCACCAGGTGGCTTAACCAGTCAGCATTTCCATTTGTGAGGCTCTAGCTTTTAACTGTTGTGCTCTATCCTGCATTCAGTAACTTTGTGTGAGTTTTGTCAAACTGGAAGGTGCTGGGAGGGGGCTGGGAGCTGCAGTGCTGAAGCAGAGCATCTGTGCCAAGGAAGGTTCCTTAGGGGGCTGAACAGAGCAGCCCTTCCTCCTTGGTCTCCAATCTCTGACCATCACCTCCAGCCTCTATGGCAAAAGAAGGCCTGAAACAAGTGCCATGGGCTTTCCCTGCCTTTTCATACAGCAGAGGGGACCAGTGTATGCTAAAATCTGATACTTGCTCAGTTTCCTCCAGGCAGCCATTGCTCTGTTTGGCACCCACCTGGGAGCCACAGGGCCTGGGGCCCCTGGCTTTGAGGAGGAGCTTGTTTAGGGGAAAGAATTAAAATTGCAATATCTCATTTTGCTGGATGCAGAAATGATGAATGAAAAGCAAAGCAAAGGATCCCTAAAGATTTTGCATTTAAAGAAAACAAGTTAAAGAGCTGAAAATAAATCCTTCCGTGTTTTTTAAAGCAGCCTTGGGACTCTTAGGGATTCCAGCTCAGAAGTTTAGAATGGCAACTAGAGGGGATCATTTACAAGTTGCCTTTTCCCTGATTTCATATTCTGCCTTTTAATTCTTCCTAGGAAGGAATAGGGACTTCCTATTACAAGCAGCTTGAAAGATTAAGTAGGCAGAAACATCCCGCAGCTCTACCTGCAGCTTTGCGTTTGTTATTTTAAGTTTTGACCGGAGATTGACCCGGTGTAAGTGGGTGCTAAAGGTTACCTGAACACTCTCACTTCACTGGCTGTGGAAACTGGATTTTCCCCAATCTCCGTGAAATGGTCTTGCAGTCCCCTCTGCTGGTGGCAGCTTGCCGGGGAGCTGCACCGTGCCACCACATGGGACCTGCTTGGTCCTCGATGGACGCTGCAGGACAGCCCCCGGGGCGTGGAGATCCCCCAGCCCCCTCTGAACAGGCACCGACTCCTCCCGAGACCAGGAGGCTTTCCCTTACCCTCTCTGCATCCTTCGTATGAGCACCTGGCACCTCTGACACAGGACAGCAGCGCAGAAAAGGGTGAAAAAATTATCCATGGATAACCTTACAAAAACCCACCCTGCCTGGGAAAGCTGAGGCATCCTGCTGAGAGCAAGTGATCTTGCCCTGGGGAATGTATGGCCTGATGGTATGACTTGAAAATTTTGTTGAGCTTATAACCAAATATCACCTGCATCTCTTTAAGGTACACATTCTTGTGTCCCTTAGAGCCTGGGGCAGGGCTGCTGCAGGCTCTGGAAGCATTGCAGCCCTACAGCTTCTCCACCAACTCTGCCATGGCCACTGGGATCCACTTTCAAGGCAACCAAAGCATCATTTTCCCCAGGGAGGTAAAAACAGACATTGAGAGGGGGACTATGCAGAAAGTCAGCGTTGTTGTGTCCTGGAGAATGGAACAGGGCCAGCAGCACAGGGCAGGATTGGCTTGCAGGGATGTGGGGTTTGAGCACAGCCCGTGATGTGCAGATGCACATGATGGGTAGTGCAAATCTTCCAGCACAGAGGGGAAGTTCAATTCCTGGGTGCAGAGAGCTGATTTGTGAGGCTGCTGCTGAGAAAGTCTTCCTGACCAGCTCACACTGACCAGCGTGGGCAGTGGAGGCAGAGCTGGCACAGGACAGTGGGTGGCCGAGGCTGGCAGTGTGCCAGTGCTCCCTGCCAGCCAGCCTGGCTGAGGAGGAAACCCAAGTGACAACTCTGATAACAGCCCCTGCTTGTGGCCAGAGGCCCAGGGGCCCTGCAGGGGAGGGCAGTTTCTGAAGGAATCATCACTAAAGGGATTATTTTATTATGCATAAACGCTCCAGAAACCGCTGCAAAACACTGTGCTCTGGGGCTAGCATAGGCACCATAAAGGGATGTAGTAGAAAAACTAAAGGTTTATTTTTTTAATAAAATACATCCTTACAAAATAACCATTTTTCTCCCAGGCAGAGGGCTGGGCATGGTTCCTGCCAGCTCTCCTTCCTTCCCCTTCTCAATTTGGAGCAGTCCAACAGTGCTTCTGGGGCAGAAGAGGCAACTGTGCTCTCCCCCCAGGGTCTTCAGGAGTAAGTGACCTTGCACAGCCTGGCACACCAGGCAGGTGCAGTGTGAGCCCTTCTGAAGGGCCTGCAAAGGCAGCAGACCCAGTGCCCAGCAGAGGACCGGCAGAGTGCCCCAAGACCCCTTAGTTTGACCCATCCACAGCATCATGGCATGTCCCACCACAGGCTGTGTGCTGGGCCAGCCAGCCCCTGCCTGGCTACAGGGCACCACTTCCCGTGAGCTGGTGCTGGACACTGCTTCTGCTGGTCTTGGGGCCGGCCCAGGCAGGTGATGGGATGGCAACCGAGTTTTAAGAGAAGAGGAGGAGGAGGAAGAGGGGTGCAGGTTTGTCAGTCAGTGTGGATTCTGCTGAGAGAGAGGTGCACAGTGATTTCTGGTGTCTTGCCCCCCAGTGCCCTCCTTCAAGAGATTCTGCCATTGAAGATGCAATGTCACTCCCACATCCTGCATCCACTGCTTCCCCAAGCAATTGCTTATGCTGGGAAGTGCTGACCCCCCGTTAGGCACTACAGCCCACAGCTCAGGTCTCCTCCAAGCCTCCCTGGAATCCTGCTGCCTTCCTGAAACCCTCCTGCCTTCTCATACACCTTGGAATAGCCCCAAGCCCTATAGCCCTCATCCCTGAGAGATGTATGCTGGCAGGGCTGGGGAAACACCACTCACCTCTCACTGTGTGTTGTCTGGCTCCTTTTCCTTCTTATGCGACTTCGACTGGGATTAAAGGAGAGAAAACAAGGATTCTTTTACAGACCTGATCCTCTCTAATGCCAGGGAAATTGTGACTGGGCAGCAACTTCTAACCCCCAGTGTACATGCATATTTTCAGATGAATTTGAGGGGAACTGGTTTTGTGTCCTTTCAAAGGCCATGAAACATTCCATGGTCATGGAGATGTTCTCAAAGAGCAGAAAAAGAGACATTTTCTAGTTTGCTAAAGCGCAGATCTGCCCCTTCTTCCCTTAAAGCAACGCAGGTGTCACTAGATATTGGAATATCTGGGGTTAAAGGCAGAGAATAAAGTTATTAACAATGAGTCACACACAACATCTCAGTAATCTTGGAGAGAAGATTCATGGATCCCAGTCTCCAACAGTCCCAAGGGCTCAGGAAGGCGCCTGGTTGCCCCTCAGCGTGGATGTTTGTGTTACAGCATCATTACTCATGCACACATCCACACACACCCCTGCAAGAGCCTCTGCAGGGCAGCGCTCCCTGTTACTTACAGGCTCCGGTTCTGCATATTTGAATTTCTTCTGCTTGTAATAGTCTCGTCCATGGAGAAAATGCAGCAGGAGCAGGTCACAGAGGACAGAGGCCTTAAATCAAAGTGCAGTTAGGTTTGGAGTTGCCCTCCAAGATTACCTGGACCACTGTGTACTTCCAGTTTTTCCCAGTTTGCCCCACAATTTAGGGTCACTTCTGCTTCATCCCACAACATGGCAGTTGCTGAAGTCTCCAAATGTCCATTTAGGACAGAAGCGAAGTGTGCTGTGTTCAATTTAAGTGATTTATGCCAACAGAAATGAAATGTTTCCCCTTTAGGTAAGTGCAGAGCACAACAGCCTTTGAGCCTTGCCCAAGTCTTTAACAACCATAACCAAGTCACACACTGGGTTTCTGTCCTGAATGAAATGCTGCCAATCACATGCAGACCCTTTCTCAATGCCAGCTCTAACTTGAAACTACCAGGATGCCAAGACCTGGCAAGAGAGCCAGCCTTCCCTTCATCAGCAGGGCAGAATTCACATCAGCCAGGGACCAGCAGGAATCTATTTTCTTGAGCTGGCAAGGCAGGAGAGCACCTCCTTTCCCCCTCTTGCTCATCCTCTGATTCCCTGAGCAGTAGCCAGAATTTCACTGCAGCTCAAGGACACTTCCCACGGATGTCACAGGCAAGAAGAATAATTTGAGAGTCTCCATATAGAGGCTGGAAATATCTGAACTTACCACTCCAAAAATACCAATTCCAGAGCCAATTGTGGTCATGGTTGGGATGATGTCAAATTTGCCTGCCTGGATAAAGTCAGAGAAAATAGGTGATAAGTTACAGTCAGCCCAGGGGGGAAAAAAGGGTGCTCTGGCTCATAGGTGGGGCTCAGCAAAAGTGCCTTGCAGCAACCCAAACCACAACCACAGCACACAGAGAAAAAGGAGCTAGGAAAGAGCTGGTCAAACAGAAAAATATTGTAGGGTGGTTTTAAGCTGAAATAAATTGAACTTACTTTTCTTCCTGTATTTTTAATATAAAAAACCCAACCAAAACCAAGCAACCAAACAAAAGTACACAATTTGAATATTCTCCATGGGAATACAATAAGGAAAGCCTTCTCTCCCAGTGGGAAGACAAAATAGAAAAATGCAAATGTTCAGCTTTTGGAAATATCAGTAAAAGGTTTTGAGTTTCCACAGGTCCTCCCCACTCTCATCACAAAGTTTTTTAGACAAAACCACTGATCAAGCCACAGCTGAAAGATGTGACCTATAAAATATGTTTTCCTCCTCTCTTCCCTTCCCCAGTAGTTCCCAAGGGTTCCTGTGAGCAGGCCAGCACCCAAGGAAGGCATTCACACTAGTTTTCCTGATCCCACAGGGCCCTGGTGCTGTGTTACAGAGCTGGTCCCTTCCAAGGACATGGCACTGCTGTCCCAGGGAGCCAGAGGATCCACCCTTACCTTGCCATTCACCAGAATGTCGAGCCGGATCCCAAACACCTTGTAGAGTGTCCTCTTTTCCATCCCATCTTCTTTGTAGTATTTGGCATATCTGTGCAATTGGATGGTGAGTGTTAATGGTCTGCCAGGGGATCTAACAGCCCCTGCAGCCCTACAGCACTGGGATCTTGGACAAAGATCTGGGAATGTGCTATCACAGACCTGCTCCTGCCCTTCTCCTTAAACCCCCTGAAGGAACTGGGCTGTTGGCACCTCTCCTCTCTGTGCCTCAGTTTTTCTGCCTGCAGGATGGAATTCCAGTTCCTGCTGTTTGATCCCATGTCCCCAAGTTTTACGTGCAGCAGACAGTGAAGCACTGGTGACAGAGTCACACAGAGCAGAGGGTACAGACTATGAGAACACATGAGATGATCCTACACCATCTCCAGTCTTTCAAGGGGTTTCCCAAAAGCTCAGCCAAGCAGGAGAGCCTGCAAGGGGGAGGAGATAGAAAGGACATGGGGCAATTTTCAGGCCAAGGGGTGTATTATCACTTTTCTCATGCTGTTTAAAAGAGCACTGGTACTGCTGCCTGACCCTGCAAAGGTAGTGAGTATTTTGAAGGACAGTCTCTGGCTTTCCACCATCCCTTGAGTGGGAACCTGGAAGCTGTCACCTCTGAATCATGCTTGGAGAATCAGCAGGTATTTCCTTACCTGAAGTTGAACCCTGGTGAAACGTTGCTGTCATCATTGTACAGGCCATGGAACTGGTAAATGGGTTTGCAGTACCGCAGGGGCCAGTCGAGGTCACAGTTCCAGTCTATGGTGATGCCCACCACTCCACCCTGCAGCCAAGAGGGAGTCACAAGGTTGCCCCTCCTTGGGCCTGGCTCACACAGAGAAATGCTTTCCCTCCTCATAGGTGCCCTGGCTCTCCAGATGCACGGACCCCACTGCTGCCTCAGCCTTCCTGAGCAGCCCTGGCTTTGTGGCCTGTACATAACCCCTTGCAGAGGCTCTTGTTTCTTTCCTGAGTGCTGGATACACAAATAAATTCATGCTTTCTTGCTCCTGATCAGAATCCTGTGCCCAAGGCACAGTCCTGAGAAACAGTGCTCACCACAGATCCCTTCTGGGCCTCATGGGACATCCTTCCCTTGCTTGATTATGCCCAAGAGATTGCTCAGGAATTGCAGGAATCCCTCCTCCCTCCCGAGCTCACTCCATGCTGTAAATACCTGTGCCCCAGGGGTTTGTATTTTCACACCTTTAATATAAAGAATATTAGAATGGTTTGGGTCAGAAGAGACCATAAAGATAATTTTGTTCCAAACCCTGCTATGGGCAGGGACATCTTTGGTTAGACCAGTTTTCTCCAGATCCTGTCCAAGCTGGCCAGGAATGGGGCAGCCACCCATAGCATCTCTGAGCCATCTGATCCAATCCATGCAATAAATATTCATATATGCAAGCCTCTGATTTTATTCTATGTTATCACAAGGTTTTGCAGCAGAGATAGCAGATACTCCCACACACCAGCCTGAGGAGCATTAGGCAAAGCTGCATTTTGGAGCCAGGGGAAAGGCTGCAGTTAGCACTGTGCAATGACCAATATTTGACCATCCAGCTGGGATTTCCAAGCTCAATCAGATGGGATTTGGCCACACAGATCTAGTTATTCACTGCTCAAATTAAAACAAGCTGAACCCTGGGATTTACTGCCAGTGGGTCAAATCTTCTCAAGAGTTTCCAAGAAAAATGTAAATATTAGGCCATGTCCAATGTGATTCATGATCTTTATGAGATAATTCTGACACTTGTTTTCTCAAGAATTCTTGAGAAGACTGAAAATCATCTCAACAGCTGGGGATGATTGCACTGTTGAGTGTCCATTTCCCATCAACAGCAGGAAACATAACTTGAAATTGAAGTACCTTAACAGCCAGGAAGGTAAAGTTCTGACCCGATTCCTTCACTATGTATCCCAGTTCAAACACAGGACACAAGGAATCAGTGACTTTGTGATAGGTGCATTTCTTCAGGTATTGCTTGGTAACGCTCTCAACCAAGTTGCGCCTGTGAACGAAAAGAGAGTGAGAAAAATTCTCAGTAACACAATAATTTGGGGGGAAAAAAACCTCTAAGTCCCTTGCCCAGTCTGTGTCCCTCTCCCATTCACATCCCACTTGTCCATGGGCTCTGCTAGGCAGCGTCCTGAGCTCCAGCAATTCTTATCTGGGACACCTCATGGACAGCAAGCGTATCCCACACCTTTTACATTTAGCTGGAGTTTGCTATCGCCTACAGCAAGGGTTAAAAGGAAAGGGCAACTTCTTGCCTTCCATCTCACTCTGCCCAAAAACATCCTGTCTGTCAAGCCTATGGTTTTGTGTAAGCCTTGTGCCTTGCTCAAACTGATCCCATCTCTGATGCTCAGCAGTGACCAAAGGCAGGAAGTCTCCCCACAGCAGCCAGCCCGGCCACCCTCACTGCCAGGACCTGCTCCCTCTCTGTGTCCTCTTCAGCCTGTCCTCACCTGGGCCACCTCTCCTTGCAGCTGGGGGGGATCCCCTCTCCCAGCCACCTCCTGGGAGGTGTGAGGTCAGCCCAGGACTTTGCCAAGCCTGCTGGCTGCCAGGACATTTAACCTTGGCTGCAGCACAGGGACAAGATCAGCTTAGAGAGAAGAATCCGCCGTCTACAACACAAATAGTTTCTGTTAATTTGTTCCAGATCAGATATATGGTCAGTGCCATCACAAATCCTCTTAGGAGGGTGCCTTCAGCCAGCAGCATTTCCCCCAGAGCTGCCAGGAAGGGGCCAAGCCCACCCTTTGCTGAAACAGGTGGGATCTGTGATGTTAAGGGAGACTCTGGGGCACCAAGCTTGTCCTGGCCATGAGGTAATTTAATTTTGTCTTCAGAGAAGAAAAATGAAAAATCAGAGTAACTGATTTGCAGCTTGTGAGGGTAACTCAAGAGAGGTTAATTCCAGAAATCTTCCCAGTAACTACAGCTACCAGCTGAGGTGGGACACACTTGGGAGGGAAATGTGTCAGTTCCTATGAGCTAATATGGGGTTCAGGGCAGCAGTCAGAGTAGTCCTGGGATCACTGAGAAGGTGGGGTAGGCAATCCTCTATACCAAGCATCCAGTTACACCCATCCAGCTGAACCCATGGTTTCCTCTGAGGGACACAGCTAGAGGAACTCACCAAGAGCCATCCCCCCAACCTCTCCTTACCTGGACACCTTAAACTTGGGGAAGGTGATACTGTTCTTGATGAACAAGGTGAACTTCTCTGCTTCTGACAGCAGGGCAGGGCTGAAAAACACAAGTGTAGACATGTCTCCATCATTTGGCTTTCCAGGCTCTAGAGGAAGCTCCATTTGGTGGAAATTCACCCAAACTGAGACAAGCAAACCCAGAAAACTGGTGGTGTCATCCCTTCCCTTTCTGGTCTTTCATAACACAGGCTGTCCTGGCCACATGCCATAGAGCCCCAACTTGGTCTGCTCCACACTAAGTACAACTGGGATGGGAAAGAGAGAAACAACATCATTCCTTACCTGGGAACATGGTAATCAACTTCAACAGGGCACCAGCCAAAGATCTCACAGGTCTTCACAGTGCTGTTGAAGTGCACACACTTGCCAGTCATGAGCCCTGTGGGGAGACAGCTGCTCACACCCTGGATCCTGTGAAACCTCAGCCTCACACTGGGATGGATGGGGCTTCAGCTCTGCCAAGGGCATTCAAGACACAAAGTGCTCAGGGCTTTGGCACCTTTCTAAAACATTTAGGAAATTAATTGTGGCCTCTCAGCTCAGGGCAGTGGTTTCTCTTACAGTGCTGTACAGGGGAGCAGCTGGGGATTTTTCTTGTTAAAGAAAATGCAGAGCTGATAAGAGGACAACAGTTTGGGGGAAATGGCTTAGTCCTAATTAACCTTTTGTTTGCAGCTCAGGTATCTTTCAAAAGAGCAGAGCTGGACCAGCCCATGTGGGACCTTCAACCAGCATGTCAGAGGTTTTCCTGCTCAAAGCAGGTCCCTCAGCCTGGGGACACCCCAGCCAGGCAGCTTTTCTCTGTGTTGTCTCACCAGAAACAGCAGGACTGTGTGCCATACCTTGTCCCTGCCGGCTGTATCTCCCTTTGCTGCAGTCGCTGTCCTGTGTGCACAGCCCAGCATCTGGCAGCTGTTTGGAGAAAGCAGCCACCTCTTAGCATCCCACCCTGCAGCTTCAATCCCCCTGTCCCTCCTGCCTCACCAGTCAGCATTTTTCTTGAGGGATACACTGCTCAACTGCAGCCAGAGCCTTGTTCATATACTGTTGTCTTATATAGTATAACAGTTCTATTATCATTATACGTTGCCTTATATATCAAGAGTTCTTTTATCATTATGGTGCAAGGGTTCCATATCCTCAGAGCTTCATACCTCCTTAATGTTTCTTGTAGGCAGCTCCTCTGAACACTGACTGTTCCTGGTCCTTGCAGCAGCCCTCTAGCTCCTCTGACTTCTCTACCTCCAGTTCCCACCAATTCACTCTTTTATACCACTTGTTCTTATTTGCTACAGGTGTTGCCTGTTATCATCCAGCCTGCTCCTAATCTTTAGTAATAGGGTCCAGCTGCAACTCGTTGGGGGATAAGATCACATTCTACATTACCTTCATTTATCCATACTGTGTTCCCCTACTGCTTCCCAACCAAGGCTGTCCAGATAAAGCAGGAAAAAGGGCAGTTTATCCACTCCAGGCAGATACTTTCATTTAAGCCTCAAGTCTGCTCTGCTTGATCATTTCAAAGAGAAGAAAACTTAAATGGATGCCACCTGTTTTTCAGCAGAATAAAAGTCTTCACATAGCACACAGGAGTCAGGGACATTAAATATGGGGCCAGGCCCTGGTTTTTACTAAATCTCTCAATGTCAGAAAAAGTTTTTCCCCAGTGACACCACCACAATCCCCCTGAATTACAGAAGCTTAGCCCACTGAAGGAAGCCGGTGTGTTTACCTCTGGGCAGGTTCCTTGTTTCTGTCCAGGAGTGACAATGAAGTTGGTCATCACTACAAACGAGTTGTCCCCCTGTGGAGACACAGCCAAGGAGCTCACAGCCAGCACAGGGTCCCCTCTGTGAGGAGCCTCTCCCTGGGTGGGGACCTGCAGTGCTGCCAGCCCCAGGGACACTTGAGGACCCCACTTGCTGCCTCAGATACTGCTCCAGAGGCACTGGAGGAACCTTGATCCTTTTGGAGGCAGCCTCCAATGTGCCTCCTCTGCCACAGTGCGTCCCAAGTACCAAATGTGTCCCAGGGAGAACCTGGGCAGAGGTTTGTGACAGGAGCAAACTCCTTTCCACCACAGGGACACCCTGTCATGGTTAGCCCCATGGAAAGCCTCTGCCAAGGACCCATCTGCACCCCAGCACATGAGGAAAAGCAGCCACTGGGACAAAAGCAAATCCCTAACCCACCCACCCTGACTCCTTACCTGGGGTGGGAAAACATAATCCACCACATCCCAGATGTGAGGACCCAGGACACTCTCGTTGGTCAGTGTCAGCCCTTTCAACTTCACTGAGACCGAGCTGACGATGCTGTCCTGGGACTGGTAGCCCTTCTCGTAGAGGAACACCCACCTGGACAGGGAAAGGTGGCAGGGTGAGCATGGCCACCAGCACTCCTCCACTGGCCCAATCCTCAGTACAGACCTGTGGACTGGTGCTTTTTCTACCAAGTCTCACCCGGGAATCATTTGCCAAGTTTCTTCCGGCTGGACGAGGGACATGTTGCTGAAATTTCCTACCCTTTGCCTGAGGCATGTGGTAGCTGTAGGACCCAACTTTCATGCCAGGATGGTGTGCTTTAGGGGACTGGGACACATTTTTGTGGCTGAGGGTGTGTGAAGGCAGGTGGAGCACAGTAGCCATCAGTCATTTAGGGTTAAAGCCTATGGCAGGTTTGCAGCTTGCTTGTCTCAGTGACCTACCCCAACACTCCTGACCTCCTGATTCACTGCAGAGGAACTCTCTAAAACCTAATGCCTCCAAGGCCAACACAGAGCTGAGTCTGGACACGGTTCACATACTGTTTTCCCATCCAGCTAAGGGAATGTGGAGCAATGGCCCTGTGTGCAAGAGGGCTGCAGGAACAGGGTTAGGGACACTGCTGTGGCCAGAACAGGGCTCTGCCTGCCTTTCCCAGCCCATCGCACAGTCATTAGGGCAGGCTCCTGACACTATTTAACCTACAGCATAAACAAGCTGCTGCTGGATTAACTCTGACTCAGGGACACTATAAACATGGGCAAGCACCCATTTCGGGTAGCGCCTCCGGCGCCACGGAGCATTCTCGGCACTAAAAAAGGAGCGATCTGGATTTTGTCCCCACTGCCGCAGGCATCGGTCCCACTGGCTGTGACAGAGGCAGCAGGATACCCGTGGGACAGCCATGACACCAGCCTGGTGTGTCAACCTCGCCTGTGACACCTGGCTGATGGGCAGAGGGGAAAATGGGGAATCCCAGGTGCTGTCTGTAGGTTTTCTGTTTGGACCTTCTCAGAGATGGAGCTTTTTAGCTTGCAGCCACATCAGCGTCCCAGGACTGAGAGCAAGAGGACCTCAGGGGTGGCATCTGCTCCAGAGCCTGGGGATGGGAGCAGAAATTCAGCACTGCTGCCACCCCAGCTGGGACACCCAGCTCCAATATCCTCCTCCAAGGCAGAAGACCATACTGGGTTACACTGGCTACAGTGGGCATCTTCCCCAATGCCCTCAGGGCTGCAGGAGGATGTGAACTGGGCAGCAGCAGGGACAGAACATTTCTCTAGATCAGCCTCCAGCACAGACTCTGCTGCTGACCTTATCCCCCTCTGGCAGAGCTGACTATGGGCACACAGGGCTGGGCAACTCCACCTCCCCTGCGGCAAAGCCAAGGTCATGACAAACAAAACCATTTCCCGGGAGGTTGTAAATGTGGCAGCAAGTCCTGCCCAGGTTGTAAAAGTCCCCTGGTGTCACACACTGATGTGGCAGAGCCACCAAGCCCTCTTCCCTTGCTGGCCTCATCCTGTAGCTCAGCCCACATCTCCTTGCATGCAAGAATTCAGGAAGCGAAACCCAGAAAGCGCCCGGCATCTCCTGGGCAGCAGTGATACCACCTTATCACAGTCATCAGAGGAAAAAGAACTGCTCCCTAGGGGTGACACAGGGTCTCACAGGGGGGCTGGCCCCACTTCTGTGCACTGATGGCACCACCCATGTCCTTCTAGCAGAGTCATGCATTGGCACACTTTCCATGAGCATCCCATGCCTGTTATGAAGGGAGGACAAAAGCTGGGAGAATGGTAAATAAATACACATTTGGCTGCCAAATTTGTTTTCAAAGGACAGAAAATCTCAGGCATTGTGGCTTGGTGAGGGCAGTGAACTGGGGGCAGTGCTGTCAGCAGCGAGGGGAAGCCAGGAGCTGGTGGGGCTGTGAGCAGCAGCAATCAGAGACAGCCCCTTGCTAGAGGAGCCCCATCCCAACAAACCAGGAAAAACTTGGGAATTCCAGCAACTTCATGCCAGATTCCTGTCCTCTGCCACTGGCTGTCACCCTCTGGCTGGTTCTCTTCCTGCTCCCTCCTGGTTGCCTGTCTCACTTCAGCCAAGTTGCTTAAGCCACGTTTCCTTAGCTGCCCTGCACAACCCTCTGTGCCAGTTCCCCATCCACAGAGCAGCTGCCCCCAGCCACATTTGGGACTGGAGCCCTGGGATTTCACAGGCTCAGTCCTTAGGAAAAACAAAGCTGCTCCCAGTAACACCAGTGCAAAACTCTTTGCAACAGCATCCTTGAGAGCTCGGTTGCAGTTTTGCATGAGGATCACCCTTGGGAGCCAAAGTGCTGGTGAGCAGGGTGGGATCAATGGAGGGACCAGCATGGGGGTTCCACACTCATCCCCTGAGAAGGTTCTTACCCTTTCCAGGGAGTCTGTGCTAAAAGGAGGAATGAGCACTTCTGCTCCCCACAGCGACTCCCCTTCACTGAGGCCTGGGAGCCACTGCCTTTCCTTTGCATGAGACATTCTGCACCCCAAAAATTCCCCGATTTTCCAATGCATAGCCAGACACCCCCTTTCAAACATCCTGCCCTGGGGCCCTTCCCTGTGAAAGGGTGCTGATCCCACAGCAGCCATGGGGCCACAGCCAAGGCTTACCAACCATCACATCCCATAGCATCGTCCCACGCTGAAGGGACAGGCACAGAGTAACTTCAGCAGGAGCAGCAGCCCCAGGGCACCTGAGGACACACATCCTCACCCATTCTGATCCCGCCTGCTCCACTCACTGCCTTTTTTAAGCAGTTGCCCTTGCTTTTGGAGCTGCCTCCCAGAAGCAAATAAGACCAGGAATTTTGGAGCCAAGCTGTGTCTCGGCCGCAGCGTCAGAGCGGTGAACAGGGAGATTTATGGCCCTGTCTTGAGCCGCTTGGGTCTCACAAATCACTGCACTGGCCCCAAATGCCTCTTATTTAATATAAATGAAAATAAAAATAACAACAGATTCTCAGGACACCGTCCAGCAGCTGGAGCAGGGTCTGCATTCTCTTCAGTGAGAAGACGGGGCCCTGGTGTGCGGAGCAGGGCTGGGCAGGGATGAGCTCCAGCCTGGACATACAGTAGCTTCTGGGGAGGATATGGGGACTAAGCAGCCATCTAAAAGAGCCATGGAGGTACACTGGGCTGCACGGGAGCAGCCACAACCAGAGGGATGTGAAGCCATTAGCAATAACCCCCCTGCACTGGCATATAGGGGATATAGAAGCCCCTCTCTCTCCATTGCTTTTTAACCCAGTGGCAGAGCATTAATGTCAGGGAAAGCAGGTGCTGGGGAGCCTTACCCGATGATGTACGCCAGGACGATGAGCTGGATCAGCCGGAAGGTCAGTCCCACCTTCTTGTTCCTCACCAGCACCATCCGAGGGGTGTCATACTCGAAGAGGAAGGAGGACAGCCTGTCCATGCACTTCTGCCCCATGGCTGTGCCAGGGCTGTGCCACAGCCTCCCAGCTCTTCACTGAGCCCTGGGTTGGGCCGTGCCCGCTGCTGCTCCGGCAGCTCCTCTGTTTGCAGATTAAAAAAACAAAATAAGAATGCTATCGGCGTGGCTCTGAGCACATCTGGGCTGCCGGGTTTCCTCCTCTGCGCAGGGATGAGGCTTCCTCTTCCTATAAGCTCTGGGCTGGGAACAGCGGGTGCCCTACATGGTCTGGGGGTGGGACAGGGTGTGGGAGGGTGCAGGGCCACTCTGTTGCCAAGCCCACATGCCACCAGGACGAAGCCATCTGCCTGTGAGCGATGCTGCCTCGCCTGGCAGGAGCCTTCCCTGGGGACACAGAGGCTGCAGGCAGGGCTTGGGATGAGCAGAGACCATGAGGCATTCCTGGGGTAACAGTGGGATGGAAGAGATTGTGGGGGTCCCGTGAGAAATTTTAGGAATTAGGATTGGGGTATCTTTCCTACCAAAACAGCCACCTCAGGCTGTGTGTCCTGAGCCCATGTCCTCCTCTGTCTCCCAAAAAAGGGTCGGGAAAGAGAAGGGAGAGCACCAGAAAGCCCAGCTCAGCAATTCAGAGCTGACCCATGGAGCAGAAGGGCACCCAGCTTGGCCCCCTCCCATGGTGAGGCCAGACAGCTGGGGCTTGGCTCCTTCCCAGCACTTGCACTGGGCTGGGCTGGGTGCACTTGGAAGCATTTCCAGCATTTCCTGAGTGGCCTGGATGTGAGCAGGGCCAGGCGAGCCGGGGTCACTGCGAGCGATGCTCAGCAGGGTGGTGCAGACACCACTTAAAACAAATATCACTGAGAAAGGGACTGGATTTGACAGTGCCAGACTGAAATTTGGGGGGCCAACAGCTGCCATGGAAAGCTTTGAAGGGGGCTGGCTCATTGCTGGGGAAAGCACAGAGGCTGTGGATGGGGGACCCTGTGCCCTCAATGCATCCCACTGGGCAGCTCCAGGGCACGCTCTGTGCTGGGGAGCACTGGGGCTGAGGAGGGAGCACTGGGTTTGTGTTTTTGGGGGGAGGAGAGGATGTTTTCCCCAGAAATCCCAGCTCTCAGCTGCTTCAGCACTTCAGGCAGGGACAGGCTCCATGAGCCTCAGTTAATCTGCTGCCTCCCTTGGCCTCAAAGGAGACACTGGCTCTCTGCAGCCACCGAGCCTGGCATAAAAGCCCTCTCTGCAGGAGGAATAAGTTGTGAAAGTAGGGAAAATCCTAACCTGCTGGGATAAATCTTTCCTTTCAGGAATATTTCTTTTAGTATCACCATCTCTCAAGTTCACTTGCCGACTGCTCACTGTCATCTTTATCTTTTGACTCAATACATTACAGACCTGACAACTGTAAAATAAGTGGAAAAGATCAATTATCTTTGCTGGACACTAAGGAAAGTTGGGGAAAAAGCAACTGAATAATTTTTCTGAATCTTTTGAGTGCACCATGAAGCCTGGGAATCAAAATCAGATGATCCCACGTTGCAAGTGAACGTGATGCGATCCCAATGCCCCGGTCCTCAGCAACATGGAAAGCTGTCAGACAAGGAGCCAAAAGCAAATACAAAATGCTGATGTTAATCATGTAGATTGAAGGCTGATACTGCTATTGAGTGGAGCAGACAAACCTTATAAGCTTAGATATCTGTCAGGAGAGAAGCAAATAACTTACTGTATGAAACGAGGCCTTTTAGGGAAGGCTGCTCACCCTTGCCAAGGCCATGGGGATAATGAAAATAGGACAGCTAAATTTAACAGCAAAATGACTTGTAAAAGAGTCACTTCTAACCTCCTCTCTGGTACTTGGAGTCAATAAAATGGTTATAGCATGGATTTAGCTAAAATACTTTCCATTGGGAGATAATAGGCATCTGCCATTTTATAATCTCTTGGAGCCATGTTGCAGCTGGAGAGTGGGGCCAGACCCTGTCTGGAGTCATATGGAGAGCAGAAAACCTCAGCCTGCAGCACCAACAGAGCCTAAATCTTCTCCTGGGCTGATACCAGCACCCAGCTTGGGCACCCACTTGGTCACAGCATCCAAATGCTTGAAAAAACCACAGCCTAAACACCTGAGGGCTCACCCCTCTCCCACACCCACACCATCCCTGGGACTGCCACTCCTTAAATTACTTTATCAGAGGGAATTTAGTTTGCACAGGGATTGCTCACCAAGATGGTGCCAACACACCTCCCTGCCTCTGCCAGGTGGTTATCGAGGGACAGTGCCCTGCTTGGGCTGTTCAGACAGGGCAGTCACTGGCAGAGATGCTGAGATCATGGGGCTGTGATGCTTCCAGCTGTGGTGCAGGCACTGGGCTGTCCTGAGGCCAGGCTGGGATGTCTGTTTGCTGTGATAATAAATGCATTGCTCTAGCACCCAAATAAAAAAATAAAGATAGAATTAGGAGGAAGAGGTTTTTATCAGCCTGCTGCGTAAGGTGCAGCCTGGGGGGTGTCCCTCTGCACCAATTCCCACACATTGCTGAGACCTTGGGGATGGTTTTATCTTAGGTTCCCACAAACACCAGCTGGTGTGGTGCTGCCAATACACTCACAGCCATCTCCTCTGAGTAACTTTTGTATCTCTTGGCTGCTTCCAAGCAGAGCAGGCAGGAGGCACTGGGGGTGCTCTGCCTGGAGTGATGAGGTGCAGGTGCTGCTGGAGGAGCAGTGGCAGCTTGAGTTCATCTGCAGCAGGTCATGGGCACTGAGGATGGGTTTGCCCAAGGGCACAGAAAGTGCTGAACTGGACTTGACCTGAGCAGCATGAAAACAAAGGAACAAAGGACCAAGTGGGACAACACAGGGACACAGAAGTAGAGCTGGAAGTGTTCAAGGCCAGGTTGGATGAGACCTTGAGCAAGCAGGTCTAGTGGAAGGTGTCCCTGACCATGGGAGGGGGTTTGAACAAGATGATCTTTAAGGCCTCTTCCAACCCAAACCATTCTGTGATTCTATGACTCTAAAACCAGGTTGAGATAAGGAAAATGAGCCCATCTAGCTCCACTGCCCACGGGAGAGGAAAATGAAAGCAGAAAGAGCAAATGAAGCTCTAAACCCCCTGTGTTTGTGTCTGAGATTGCAAAGACCTAGGGCCAGATTTCCCAAACACTCTCCTGGGTCAGCTGGCATTGACTGATCTCCAGTGCCAGGCTTTGGCCTCATCCAGCATCTCCAGCTGGGCCAGATGCCAAGAGCACTGAGGGCTGGTGACCCTGCAAGGGTATCCCTGGCAGTGCTGTGCAGGGGTAGCACAGGTGTCCATCCATGGCTGTGAAAGGAACTCCTTCCCCCTGCCCATTAAACACACTCAGCCTGTGCTCGGGGCTGAGAGAAAAATGAAAAATCTGATATTTTAAAGGGAGACATTTGGAAATGCAAGTGCATCCTTGCTTTGAGCTGGGACAGGAACTGCTGGAGCACAAAGAAGGTTCTGAAAACCTCTGCATGGGGCTCAAGCCCACCCACACCCAAGCAAGCACCACTGTGGAAGGCACAAAAGCCACCAGGTATTTCCAGGCTCTCAGACATTGATGGGGGGGGAAAAGAAAATAGAAAAATAATAGATGAAGCTCATTATACAACCCAGACTCATGCTTGGCAGCATCTAGCACGGAGCTCTGAATTTCAGCACAAAAATGTGCGGCACGCTGCAGATCCGTGGCTGAGGAGGAGTAACATGGAGGCAAACTTTAAAATATAATGGTGGGTGCAGAGGGGACCTGCTGTGGTCGAGTTTGCCAAGAAGAGCCCCTGAGAGCTGCAGGCTTTTCCCATAATTTTGGCTGCCACAGCCCCCTTGCCTTCACCAGTTGCAGGAGGTGCTTACACTGCACCACTGGCAATGAGAAGGGAGGGAGGAAAAAAATTGGCAGATGAGAGCAAGCAAGGTCCTCCAAAACAGCATGTTCAGTTTTCTTTCCAATTTTAACTTGTCCTTGACCTCTCTTCGCTCCTTCCCAGCAGGGCTGGCTGGGCTCTGTATTTGTCCCGTGCTGCAACGCCCTGGCACAAGATGTTTTTGGTGGTGCTCACCCCTCAGAAGTGGCATTTCCATCCCCAGTTGCTGTGACAACACATCTCCCTGGAAATACCTCAGTTCAGCTGATGCCAAAGCAAACATGAACACGAGGTGCTGGGGGTACCAAAAGGTGTCAGTGGCCACTGTGGCCTCCAGAAATGTGGATGCACTTCCAGTGTGGGGCTGGACCTGTGCCATGGGATACAGGCACCCCTGGGATTTTTTTGGTAGGGTGACATCTGTTTTCTGAATCATGCCTTCAAAAGACAAGCATAGCCCCAGGTGATGGTACCCAGGGGTCCAGGGACTGACACAACATCAGGTGGGGAATTTGGGGTGGTTTTGGCTTCACCACTGTGTCCTGAGGCAGCATTTCTGGCATGGGGGACTGGCTTGAGGGTCACCTCCAGCCATGGCAGTGGTGCTCCGCTTGCTCTGACATCCGTCTGCACCAGCAAAGAGGAGGCCAAGCAATGGCCCTTTCCCAAAAACAACATGTTCCAGGGTATCCCATGTCCCTTTTTATAACCCCCCGTGGGTCACAAAGCTTTTGGCTTACCTTGTGCACCACCTTTGTCCTGCTCACAGCATTGGGAAGAAACGCATGGGGCCACATCCCAGTGAAAAAGCACCAAGGGTAGATGTTGCCATGAACACAGATTTGCTCCAAAACAGGACCTGCAGCTGGATCAGGATTTTCTGCTTCAAACATCACCATGGGCAGAGCTCTGGGTGAGGCTGAGATGGAAACGCATGGCCCCAAGCCCTATGCCATCCCCCCAGAGGAGGCCAAGCTATTTAATTATTATTTATTTCACAATTATTTCTTGTAGAGGTTATTGCAGGGCTTATTTAAACCTCCCCTCCCAGCTGGGGGAGATAAGGTGATGACTATTCTGGATACAGTCAAAATTAGCACTGTTATTTGTATTCTCGTGCCCCAAGAGTGAATTTAAAAATTCCCAACAGTCGTATTATGCCACTCCGCTCATTTTGCCTTTGTCATCCCATGCCAGGCACAAGCTCAGCTCCATTTCTAGTTTGGCTCCTCTGAAAACCCACAAGAAATCCTGATCTGGTGAGCACAACTCCTTTTACGGCTGAAGAATGCCCTCAGGCACTCCCGTATGGCTCCATGGGCTCCCAAATATCCCCCAAATCAGCCACAAATGGGACAAGAAAAGAAAAAAACCCCAAAAAGGTAAAACAACAACAGCAAAATAGACACAAAACCCTCCAGTCATCCAGTAAAATTGCTTTTATTTCTGTAATTTTCTAAGTATAAAACAAATCAGCCCAATATTGTGTGAACAGAGTGGATTGTATGGATGTGACCACAAGGAGCCTTCCCACGTCTTCCCGGCACACCTGGCTATTTACAGTCAGACAAAGGACATGGTTTAGGAAGCAGTAATTTAGTGGAAAAATATCTCTCATATAATAAAATAGGAAACCTCATTTCTTTCAGTTCTGTCCCTCAGATAACACCCTCCCACCCCCCAAGATACAACAATTTACCTTTTACTATGAAGCACAATCTCAGAGATTTCTACATTTGGCTGTTCAGGCATCTCATAATAAAAAAAAAATCAGCATATTCCCAGACTGAAGCCACTGAGGGCACCTGCTGGCAGTTCAGTGGTTGCCCTCCTCTTGGTCCCAAGTGCCCATCACTCCAGGCACACACAGATTTTGGCTCATTTAATGCCCCACTCACACCAAAAGCTGAATGGCACCACGAGAACAGGTCCAGGGAGCACAATTTACCCTGTGTCTCCTCACTGCATCCCTGCAAATCCTAACCCCAACTGTGCCACACAAGATCTGCATGGGGTAAAGCCTTCTCCTTGCTCAGCACTCCCAGGCTGTCTCACCTGACAGAAAATGCCACTGCAGAAGTGGGAGGAAAAAGAGCTCAGATGGGACTGAATCTCTGGCATCATTTATACAAAGAGATGGCCAAGCCAGGTCTGGTCCAAAAATCACAGTAAATCTCAGGAGTTGGTAGTGGGGACTTGGGCGTGTTTGAGTTTCAGGAGTGATGTAATGCCAAGGTCACTGAAGCTCATGAACATCTCCCAACCAGGGCCCCTGCACAGCTCAAATCATTATTTGGTGAGTTTTGGTGGAGCAGGAGCCTGACTGGGAAGCAGTATTATCAACCTGATGTACAAAACAAAAGGACCAAAAATTAATGCTGAGCTTTCCTCTCGCTCCTCCTTCTGTCATCCACACCATGAGCAGAAAGTCCAACTCAATCCCAGATCTGATGCTCCCACAGGAACAAAGTCCCCCAGCCCCTCCACAGAGCCTGTACCTCCTGCTGCCCTCCCAGTGCCTGGTGGTGCCATCCAGCCTTGGCTGAGCAGAGCATCACCAGAAACACACACACACAGGATGCTCACAGTGCCAAAACCCCAAACACACCAACACAAACCTCATCCAGCCCACACGACACAAATAAAATGCAGGATGCAGCACTTTGCTCTTTTTCCTTTTTCCAACGTGGGATCCCCATGGGATCACACACCACAGGGGGAAGAGCTCATCCAGCAATGACACAATGCCCCAAAACAGTAGAAAAGACTTTCCACCACAGCTGATCCCCCTGGTGCTCAGGCCAGAACACAGGACCTTTCCCTCCCACCTTGGCTGTACCCCAGCACGGTGCTTGGCCCCTGAGGAAGGAGAATAAAGTGCTCATGGATAATCACAACCCCATGCTGCCATCCAGCACCTCCTCTGCCCTGCATCTTGTGGAGGATCTGTCACAGCAGCCCACCAATCCTAAAGGTCTTGCTGGAAAGACCTGAGTTTTATTTATAGACTTAGAATATGCCAGGCAGCACCATCAAAATAAAACTAAAAAGGAAATAATTTCTAACCTCTGCTGCCAAGAAAAGCAAGGATCCCAGAGGTTTTCCCCTAAGCTGCTTTTTAAAAAAAGCTTTAGGGCAAAACAGCCACCCAGTGTCCATCTCCCTTGTATTGCACAGTCAGATGCCTTGGTAAGACACAAGAGCCTATCCCAAAGTGATGGTTTTGGCTCTGGGACCTCCAAGTTTACAGAAGAACATGTTCCAGCCTGTCAAAGCTCCCAGCATGCTGCTGCTGGCACACATGCAATAAATAACTACTCTGTGATCTTTCCAGACCTTTCACTGAAGAATAAAGGAAAACATACTTACATCTATGGATATTTTTCTACTTCATTAAGATGCTTGAAGTATAAGCCTCTGTAATCAAAAGTATGGAGTGAAACCTGTACTCCAAATAGTTAAAGGATGTGGGGAGAGACAAGAGATGTGTTCAACCATTCAAAAGGGGAAATGGGGATGTGTCAAAATGGTTCTCCATAGCAAGGGAGCCACTTGCTCCAGGCAGCTCTAATGCAAATTACCTGGGCATTTTCTAGATAGATCTGAAGGCTCACAATAGAAATAAAACACAATTTGCTGCTGCTGGAAAGAACAAGCTGGGACACAGCTCTGGTTTCTTGCCCACGATGGCTCAGGCTTTGGTAACTCACAACTGTGACCCAATGATTGCATGAACAGACTGACACTGCCTGGGCTTTCACACAAGAAACTTCTCCACACCACACACATTTGGGTTAAATTCATAATCCTCCAGCAGACATTAGGTCCAGGGAAAGCAGTGTAACTCAGGTGGTGGATGGACCAAGCAGGTTCCTGCAGGCACAAGGGACCAGGGAGATGCCACTGGGCAGCTGCAGGCCCTGCTGGACCCTCCAAACAGGGCTGGGATGCTCTGAGTCCAGCCCAGCTTCTCCCAAACTGGGTGTTAACCTCAGAGAAACAGAGAAGCTGCCCCCTCTGATGACACAGACTGGAACTGGACTAAATTCCCACTGGCTGTTTTTCTGCACAGAACAATGGAGATGGACTCAATCATCTTGGATGTCTTTCCCAACTTAAACAATTCTTTAGTTCTGTGACCTGTCCTAAAATAAGGTGAAATCCACCCTTTTGAGGAAAGGCAAATCAGATGTCTACAGCATTACTCTTACTGAAGCCTTTTTTTGAAGGCTTATACAGTACCTGGGTCATGTCCTGGTCCTCTACACCAGGGTGGGTCTCATCCATGATGAAAATCTTTGAAGAGGAATTGGTTATCCCATGGGATCAACTGATTAAATCATTTTGACAGAACACATTTGAAAAATAAAACTTCTTCAAGACAAAGTATAATAAGATTTTAAAAAATCAGCAACAATTTTCTAACGACAGCGTATCTATAAAGATCTTTTTAAAGAGCTCCATATTAAAATTTCTTGAATACATTATATATTAAATACAGTAACAACATTTCATGCAAGGTTTTCTGTACAATAAATCAGCTCAGTAGTATAACAATTCTGTACATTCCCATTGGTCTGGGGGCTCTGCTCATCTTCAATGCTGGTGATGGAGAAAAGAAAGGAGAGATGATATTTGGCACCTACTGTATGGAAAGAGAGATGGTCTTGCCCAGATGATACAGGAAAACACTGGAAGCTTTGAAGAGGCAAAAAGTAGAAGAGGAAACCCAACAGCATAGGAGCAAATGCTGTCCCAGACCCTGGCTCTAGTGCTGTTGCTGGAATGTAAGAGAAAGGAAAGCTACAGGCTCTGGCTAACTGAATATCATCAGGATGGATCCTAGGGGACCATGTGGAAAACAGGAGGGAGGATTTGGAGAGCTGGAGAAGAGACCACCCACTATCAGCTTCTCAACTGATGCAGCTCAATGGAGAAAGATAAATTCAATGGATCCCAAAATCCACTCGTGATCTACAAATCCTCACTGAAGACTGTCTGACTCCCGCTGCGGAAAAAATCCCCAGAGGGCAAGATAAAGTTGGTGCCTTACAAAAAGGGATGCCACAACAAACACCACTCACAGAAAACCACGTTATGTACAAGCATACATTCATTGCCATCGTGATCCCTTGGCAGGGATGCCCTGTGCAAGTCAGTGATGGTCTCCAAAGCAGAGCACATCAAGTCATGGATGTGCTCCTAAAAACTTAAGCTGTACTACTGCTGGGGAAATAGTTCAAAATTCACTGAGGAAAGAAAGTGTGACCAGGAAGGAGTGGTGGACATGAGGAATGCAAGGTGGGCATCCCCTTGCTTTTCTTTACATGGCTGCCCCTCCAAGGAGAAGGACTGCCTTATATAGTGCAGATGGGATCTAGCAAGATGCCAGATGGAGAACAGACAAGCCTTCATCATGCTTTGGTGCTGGATGAGCCTGAGAAGGTGCTGGGCTTTCCATAATGCAGGGATCAAACAGGACAGCGTGATAAACAAGAACTTCACCTTCCACCACATGCACCTGACCTCGAGGTATAAACACACCTCCAGGGGATTCACACCAGTGTTGGACACACTCTGAAGCTATGCCCAGCTGCTGCAGCCACTGGAGCAGAGCACAGCAGCAGCAACACTATGGACATCACCCAGGCTCAACAACACAGCCCCCTCTCCTCTCTCCCTGCCCTCACTCACTGCCAAGCCCTTCCCAGCCCCTGAAGCTGCCCTGTGCATCCCATCCCACTGAGGGATGTGGCCTCAAATCCAGACTTCATGCCTTAATCTCTCATGAAGGCCACCTTGCCCGTGCTCACTCATTCAGGGTGAAAATTTCAAAGAGGGTCTCAAATTTGGCAAAAACAAAATCCCAAGGAACCACATTACAATGACTCAGATCCACACAGCTCCATCCCCAAACTCTAGGCCAGCTGTCCAGTAATTGCACTCATATGTACAGGAAAAAGAAAGCTACAGAACAAAACAAAAATCAGGATTTTTTTCTTTTCGACGATTCACCCGCATTTGTCTGAGAGTCGGACACATGCATGTCCTGCTGGCTTTAGCGATGGTCACGCATGCAAGACTTCAGTCCCAGTGACAAGTTAGGGATCCTCTAGTTCAGAGCTGCCCTCAGGTCGTTCATTTCTTGTCCTCTTCTCCTGAAAGAAAGGAAAAAGAGAGAAATAAAAGTATTGGTAAGGGTTCAAAAGCAAACCAGCTCCATGGTTTTGTTACCAAGAGTGGTTGCTCCTGAGTTGATCCCAGAAGGAACCTGGGATCCTGTCTGCACAGAGCTGGCCTGACTGCAGCTGTGGCAGGTCAGGCTGTGTGAGGAGGAGGAGGATGCTGGTCCCTGGGTGAAGAAGGTCTCTGAAAGAGTTAGGAAAAGGGATGAATTCACAGAATTCACAGAATCACTGGGTTGGAAGAGACCTTCAAGATCATCAAGTCCAACCCAGCCCCAACACCTCAACTCAACCCTGGCACCCAGTGCCACATCCAGGCTTTGTTAAACACACCCAGGGATGGGGACTCCACCACCTCCCCGGGCAGACCATTCCAATTTTTTATCACTCTTTCTGTAAAAATTTTTCCCTAACATCCAACCTGAGGTGGAGCCATGTGGGAAGGCGAGTAGGCAGGATCCCTCCTTACTGCTCCCAGTGAGGCATCATGCAGGGAAAAGCAGTGGCTCAAGAGGAGGAAGCTCACTGCATCCTCACACCCACCCCAGAGCCCCAGCCCTGCTGCAGCCAGAGACATGGACACTGCTCCATGGGCTTACACCACTTACACACACTGCCCATGTACCACACCCATAAATACCCTCAAAACCATGAGCAAGGACCAACCTTCTCATCACAGCCACTGTCCCAGGGCTGCCCTCCCACCTTCTCCCTCCCTCCAGATGGATGGGGTTGGACAGGGAAGGTAACAGGCAACATATGGCCTGTAGGAAAGTGATGGTATCCAGCTCGAACTCCATGTGAGCACCCTCAAAATCCCTGCCACAACTTGACTTACATCCCAAATTTTCAAGCAGTTGACAGGAGTGTCCCTGATCCCCGAGGCAGCAGCTGCCCTCCAGACTGGGGTAGCTTGGTTTACCCAGAACACATATTTTTCCTTTAAAAAAACCCACCCAGAAGCAGCACTTGCTAAGGAGAGTTAGAAAAATCCCTTATCATGAATCTTCTGACTGTACTTCTCTCTCTTTCATCACTGCACACATCACAAAATACATCTCACTGGGGACTGCTGTTCCTGTGCTCTTGATAAATAAGGGTCCTGCCCGGGGTTACCCGTGGGGCTCCGTGCCTGCTGCCAGCCCTGGTGCCGACAGCTTTCAGGGGAATTAATAAATAACAGGCAAGACAGAGTGAAAAGGCTTTTTTGCAACTTCTGCCAAATTTTTTTTCCAGTGCTGGCTGCAGAGCCCAGCCCTTGTGTGCTGGAATAAAGTGGTTTGCTGTGATGGCAGCATCCCTCTGGATGACACTGCAGGCTTTGGTGTAAGGCAGGGATGCTGGCAAGTGCACTGTACTAAATATCATTGCAATAATCAAAATTCATCTCCTCCCCACTGCAGCAGCCTCTCCTCCAGCAGCTGAACAGTCCCCACTGAGTGACACACCGGTGGTAATTTGCCAACCAAGGCACTTCCCCTAAACACATCACCCCATGGCTGTGCAAACAGGGAGGAGGATGCCACGGCCTGTGGCAGGCACGGACAGGAAGGGGACATGGCTGCAGAGTTTAACCACAGTGGATGCTCTTCAAAAAGTTGCTCTCAGGTCTCTAAAGTAACACAATCCTGGCATGGAGTGAGTCAGGTGTTTCCATGAGCTCTGCAACCAGCCAAGGTCCAGCTCCCACATATGCGGGTGTCCATCTGTCCTTCCCTCACACAGGTGACAGGAGCAGGGGGGATGCAGGACCTGTTTGCAGGGATGATGGGATGGTCACAGTCCCTCTGGATGCTGCCTCACACCAGGGGTGTCCCAGCCCTCCAGCACTTACAAACCAGCAACTGAACAATGTGAGCTCAGCTCCTCCAAGCTCTGCTCCCCACAGACAGCTGAGGCTTTTGGGGAGGTTTTTCCTTACTGCTTTTGACTTTCCTCAACGGGTTCCTGTAAAAGGTGCTGCTGGAGGGATGCAGGCTCCCACTGCCAGCCCAGATCACCCCCTTCACCAAGGGAAATGCTGCAGCCCTTGTAGCTCTGAAAACTGAACATCTTCCCCATCACAGCAGGGCACCCTGACACACAGACATGAAAAACAGGAGAGAGGGGGAAATAAAAAGCGAAGCAGCAGAGCTGTAAAATCCTGTGTGGAGATTCCAGCCCTGGAAGGTGCAGCAGTGCTCTCCTGCAGAGCATCCCACAGATCAAGGGATGGAAATTGTCCCCCC
Source organism: Molothrus ater (assembly GCF_012460135.2). NCBI lineage: Eukaryota > Metazoa > Chordata > Aves > Passeriformes > Icteridae > Molothrus > Molothrus ater. The sequence goes on along the minus strand of NC_050498.2, from coordinate 4,171,711 downwards.
ATCCCTTTGCAATACCAGAGCAGCAACACTGGCAGCTTCCCTCTGCTCTTCCATTTCTAAAGCACGACACATGGACACGTATGAAAAACAGGAGAGAGGGGGAATTAAAAACAAAAAGCGAGGCAGCAGAGCTGTAAAATCCTGTGTGGAGATTCCAGCCCTGGAAGGTGCAGCAGTGCTCTCCTGCAGAGTATCCACAGCTCCAGGGAATGCTTGGCCCACGGGGACACATTCCTCTGCCAGCACCCAGCCAAGGTAGCTCCAGGCACAGATTTCCCTACAAGGGCAGGCGCTCGCTCCCGCTCTGCCGAGCCAGGAGAGGGATGCCTGCCCCTGCCTCCTCTGCAGGAACACGGGCAGCTGCAGCAGCTCCTGTGCTCCTGAGGCACTTTCAGGAGCTTCCCTCAGACTCAGGTGCAGGTGCATGGGGGAAAATGAGGGTGAACAGCTCCTTTTTGCTATATGCTGGAGGGTTTTTTTTTTTTTGTGTTGGGACATGGAGATTTCGGTCCCTGCAAATTTTGGGCTGTCTCAGATGCAGAGCTGTGTCTGCCCCTGGCAAGGGAGTGTGATTCACTTGTCACTGCACTGCCACCTCTGCCAGCCACTCTCCTCTGGGAGGATGTTGAAGCCTAAATCTGATGCCAGCTTTGCAGAGATGTGCCCAAAGCTCCCTCAGTGGTGGAGATGCTCACCCCAGGGAGCAACTTCACCTGCACATCAGCTGCAGTGGCAGGAGACTGCAGGGCACTGTGCTGCCAAGGGAGAGGGAACAGGAACAGGGTGGGGTGGCCACCATACTGCACCTCCTGCAAAATGAGGTGCTGTCCTCACTGGGCACAAGGACAAACAGCTGCCTAAATGCTGATCTGCCACAAAAGACACCAAGTCAATTCTTGTGCATCCAAACTCCTGATTTTCAGTGGCCCTGCAGCTGTCAGGGCAGGCACGTAGCTGTGCTGCAGAAAACACCTGCTTTGTGATTTTGCCCCTGCTTTTACCACAGCACAGGTGAGAAATGGTGATGCTCAGCACCCAGACAGGGCCTGCTGCTGAACGTGCTGAGAGCAACCACAGCAGAGCTCCAACACCTGTGAGGGGTTTGCCTTGAGATGGTGAACAGGAGGAGGTGCAGGGTGGCCTCAGCAGTGGGCTGATGGTGCACAGAGGAACAGGAGCACTGGGGTTATCTCAGCGTCCTCCCTATATTTGGTACTTCTTGAGAACCACTTAGAAAAGAGACAAGAGACTTCTGCAAGGCTTTGGCACAGATGCCTGGAAAGCTTCCCCCTGCATGCCACAGGATTCTGAGAGAACAAACACTTGAATGCATAGAGCATGGAAAATATCAAAGATACTACAGCAAGAGATCCCTGAGGGTGGTGAGCCCCTGTGAGCCTGTGAGTGTGTGACAGAGCCCTGAGAACATCTCCATGCTCCTGAGCAGAACATCTGCAGCTCACACAAAGCCAAAATTCTCTCACTCTCACATTCACATCACCTCCCAAAACTGAGACAGCAGAAACCTCAGAGGGGCCAGAGAGGAATGAAGGCAGCCAGATATGCAAAGGATGTGAGATGAAAGGCTGGATGTGAGCAGAGTGATGGGGAGAGGAATGAAAAGCACTGAGACCACAGTGAGAACTGAAGAGTCTCAGCTTTCTGCCACTTCAAGGACAAAGGAAATCCAGCACAATGGAAACACAACTTATCTAAATCTCATCAAAGGAGAAACTTTTCCATGCAATTCCTGAATCAGCAGGACTCACAGCCATACATTTGCATTCCTCAGCTGAACACCCTTGGCCATCCCTTGGAAGGTCCCCTGCTGGAGACCATTCCCAAGCCCTATCTTAATACAGACCAAGTGCTGCTACCCTGGCTCCTGGCCAAAACTGCCATCAAACAGCTACTTCACAGGCTTGCTAGGCCTTATTTTGAAGCAAAACACAGAGACCACTGTGGGAAAGGAGATCCTGTCTGGGTAGAGTCTCTTGGCTCTATTATTGTATCTCTGGTCTATATCTAAGCCATGTTCACCCAGACACATTCCAAGCAGGTCCCCAGCACACAGAATCAAGACTCTGAAGGAAGCACAGGGATGCAGCATTCAGGAATGAGACAGGTAAGGAAGCCAACCCTTGCTCTGGAGTCTTGCAGGTATTCAACTGGTGCTCCCCGCTCCACTTGGGTCTTACTGTCCTGAGAATGCCTGGTAAAAAAAAAAATCACAAGACCACACATAAAAGTGGTTTTTGGAGGTTTTTTCCTTTGCTTTTCAAAGGCCAGAGGAATCAGGAAGATGAAGAGCTTCAATTGCTTCTTTCAAGTGTGATGATTGAAGCGTGGTGATTTTGCCACACAGCCGTGATAGAAGAGCTGCATGGGAAACCCTGGATCCATGAGACAGAGCAACCTGTGAGCATCAGCAGCATCATGGCTGTGGGGATGAGGGAAGCTCAGAGCACCTGAAACATTGGGAGTGTGCCATGGGAGGAGAAAACTGAGCTGCTGTGATGGCACTTGAGAGGATCGTGTGCCTACCAGAAACCTCGCTGTGCTTGGAGCTGTGCAGGCAGAGCCAAAGAAAAGCACTTCCTCCAACAGTGCTGAGATTTTACAGAGAAATACAAAGTGTGGGAGAAAGACAGACTCAGCCTCAGACTAGAGATTGTGAAGTGAAGACCAAGGGCATGCATGGGATTAACAGCTCTCCTATAGCCCAGCCTGGTGCCATGCTGTAGAATTGTTGCTACAGGCTCGTAATCATGGGATAAAACAGACCTGGGTGTCTGATGAGAGATGAAACAATTCAATAAAAACAGGCTAGAAGCAATTTCTATCTGGTTTGTAAAAACAGGAGCCCTGCATGTCTGTTTGTCTGAGCAATTGCTGAGTTTCTGCATCAGCTCAACACAGGAGGAAAGGCTGACATGAGCACCACCTGCACACCAGGACACACTGATGGGGAAGGAGATCTGTTTGTGACCATCTCCTGCCTGCAATACCTTCCCATCCCATATTTCCAGGTACTTACAAAGTCCTGCTCCATGAGAAACCAAACACAGCTGTTACAGTGCCCCAGAGCCCTCCTTGACAGGGCTGGCCAGACCTGCCTTCAGCCTGGAAAGGCAAGAGTGGCTTTGCACAGATTTTCTGGGTTGTTAATACAGGGTGAAGTGAAAAAGAGGGGTTTGCTATGACACAGGTTGCCTAAGGGGTGAAAAGATGGTTTGAGCAAGGTGATGGTGTGGAAGGAAATCCAGTCCTCACACTCAGATTGTTCACCTGCCCCCAGAGCTTCCCTAAGCAAGGACAGTGCCCTTCCTGCCTTCTTCTCCCTGCTATCACTGTCAGGGCAAGCTCACCCCAAAAAATGAATAAACAAATCCTGTTTTCTGGAGAGGGGCCACCCCTGTGGCAGGCACAGCACTGCTCAGCAGCCCTGGGCAGCCACCACTGGGAAAACCTGTGGGCTTAACTCAGTGCTGAGATATCCCCCACAGCAACATCTTTTGCAAGAAATGAAAGAAAAGATGATATCATCTCTTTGGAGGGCTGCCCAAAGACATGCTGTGATTTACAGCATGGAGCCCAGGAGCACACAGGAACTGCTGCATCAGTGTCACAGGAGCTGCTTCTCCTCTGGTGGTGCCAAGGGCTGCATCCTGAGAGGGGCTGGCCAAGGGAAGCCACTTTAAAACCAGTTTATAAGGTGATCAGCTCTCAGTGGATCTCAGCATAGAGGCTGCCAACACAAAATAAGGATGGACAGAGAGGGGTGGAAATCTGAGAGGAAAAAAGAAAGGTTTCCTGTTACAAATCAGTGTTTGATTTGTTTTGCTTCATAAGCAAAGGGATCCAGTTCCTGGAGGCTTGAGAGGAGTTGAATTAATAACCTGTGGCAGGTTATCTAATGCTCCAGCTCCAAAGGGAGCATTTCAAGCAGATGTAATCACCAAGTGCTCTGCCAGGCGTGGCACCAGGAAGGAAGGGAGCAGGAGAAGCCCCTTTGCACAGCAAAGGTGGGTGAACATGCAGGTGCAGACATCACATGAGCAGAGGAGGTGAGTGAGGGGTCCACAAAACCCCCAGGAACCCCAAGCAAAGTGCCACCCTAACCCAGGGGGGTGCAGACCATGCTCACCATCCAGGTGGTTGCGGGAAAGGTACTTGAGTCCTTCATCCAGCAGGATCACAGGCAGGGAGATCTTCATCACAACCACCCACTGTGGCCAGCTCAGGGGGGTCACCTGGAAGATGAGCTGCAGGGTGGAAAGGAGTGGATATGTCACTAGGGAAGCAGGTGGGACATTTTGTTGTTTTAAGGATCACATTGTTGTATGGCAAAGGTTGAGAGAGGTCACCACAGAGAGGTACAAAGAGGGAGGATCCAGACAGCCCAAAGAGGAGAACTTCTTCAAGGTCTGTCATGATCCAAGGTGGGTCTTGGCCAAGATTAGTGAAAAATTATAGTCTTCACCTCTCCTGCAGATGGGGAAAGTGAGGCACAAGGTAGGACTGTGTGTTTATGTGGTCACAGGTGCTCAGCAGGTGACAAGGGACAAAGCAACCTCCTGGGTACAGAAACACACTTCATCTTAAGCACCTTTGGGCAACAACCAAGGCATCCCCAACCTTGCAAAGGAAGGAGACAACTCCTAAAGGGCTGAACCACCTTCTGGAGATATCTAGAGCCTTTGCATTGCCCATAGGGAGAGTTTGCACTCCTGGCTCATGGGACAGAATGACTCCTGTTTTCCATGCTGGGTTGAGCCATGGGACCTGGCCCTGAGGGCACATTCTGGGAACAGCCATCCCTGAAGTTTCCCAACCCAAAGATTGCTCCAGGGATGTCCTTGTCCACAGAAGGCAGAGGGAGGTGACAGAGGGTACTCACAGGCATGGGCTTGACATAGAGGATGAGGAAGTGCAGAGCCATGGACATGATGATGGCCCCCAGCAGCCAGATGTTGAGCCAGGGTGGCATCCGCAGCAGCGACTGGTTCTCAGAGACACTGTGAAAGTGAGGGGACAATGTTAGCCCCAGAAACCTCCCCCCATCTGCCCATGCTGGGAATTTCATTTCCCTCCAACATGCAAGGCCATATGCTATATATCCTTTCTTTTCCAGGCTGTTCATCTCCAGGCTTTGCTGCAAACTGGATGTGGATAGAACCAGCAATGCATGGATTAGGGCTGATCATTAAGGACCAAATCACTAATGAATGCAGATCCAGTCCTTCCTTCACTGCTCCCAGCCACAGCACACTGCCTTGGAGGAGTTCCTCTATGGAGAACCCAGTGCTCCCCTGTGAGGATGCTCTGAACGGCTCTGCTAGGCCAAAGCAAAGCCCTCAGCCCACCCACAGACACTCAAAGAGACAAAATCAGTCACACACAGAGCAAGGAGAGCAGCCCTCTGGGCAGCACACCTGTTCAGAGCATTGCACATTTCGATTGTCACCAGCACAGACAGAGCCATCGTCGTTGGGTATCGCGACTCAAAGATCTCACAGTCAATTCCTTCAAAGATGGGGTTGTCCTCAGTGCACCTCATGAAGTTCCTCTGTCAGCACAGGAAACTGCTGGTAAATACATGGCAGAGCAGCAGGAAAGGCAGGAGAGAGGAGGAAGAGTCGACTGGTTGGGGGGCAGGTGATGAACTGGGTTGCTGTTAAATATCTCAGGGGTCAGAGCAACCAATAAAGTACCTGCAGTGACCCAGCTTCTCTTGGGGTTGGGCTTTAGGGGTATGGCTGAACAGTGCCTTTGAGGCTCTCAGGTGCAGTTAGGAAGGAGTTTGAGCACACATGTCTCCATCAGAAATCCACCTTGCATTGCACATGCCATTGGGATGTGATGGCACCTGCTTTCCCCCTTCCCTGCAGTTTTCACATTAGCTAAATATAATGTGAGAATGTAATGTAATGTGCCTCCCTTCCAATATGGGATGAGGCACAGAAGCTACTTTCAGCTTCTCTGAATCTTTCTGAATCTGAACCTTTCACTACCATGCTGGTGGCTGGCAGAAGCAAGGCTGGAAACAGCCCGAGGGAGAGAATTCACTTCTGTTTTAAACTACTGTCCTCCCCACTAGGAATTCAGGAATATTAAAACCAACAGAGAGGAAAGATAGATGAAAGACCCCAGGACATGAATGCACCCCGTCACCCATCTCTGCAGCTGTCAGCCTGTTCCCCTCCTGACTCACCAGCTGATGGAAGGACACCTGCGGGCCCTCGGCGTCGTACAGGAACCACCAGGTCGCTGCTCCCACCGTGGCCAGGCCCACGTACACTGTGGCCAAGAGAGACACCCTTACCCCAGCACCAGACAGGGACCCCTGTTGTGTTGTGATTTCAGGGTTTACCTCAGAACCTCAGGTCCCTCCCCTGATAATTCCCTGCCAGGTGTGTCACTCACCTCTCCTTTCCCTCCCAGCACTGTCTGTCAGTCCTGGCATTCCAGAAGGGCACTGAGTGATTGGCAGATCCAAAGGATGCCCTCTAGCCCTGGGGGGCACTGGGCCATCCAGGTGTCCTTTGTCCCTTTGTCCCTCCCCTCCTGTCCCTGCTTGGTGCCTCCCTGCCCCTTCCCTCCCCTCTCCCCGGGTTCAAAGGAGCAGCAGCCACGGGCCCAGGGAGTTCTGTTGGAGCTGGTGCTGCATTCAGAGGCCTGGGGGCCAGAATAAAGCTCTGGATCCAAACCCTCCATCAGAACCGACTCCTTTCCTTCACCATCGCCTCAAAGCTTCTCTGCCAGAGGGAAACCTGAGGAGCAGCCCCTGTTATGGGGGGAAGCTCCATCCCAGCACCACCAGAGCTCCTGCAGGCCTGGACTTGTCCCCAGTGCCCAGCTGCAGCACCCAGGCAGGCAAAAGTGTCTGTGGGTGAAACACCACACACCCAGCCAGCCAAAAGTGTCTGTGAGGTGAAACACCACACACCCAGGCAGCCAAAAGTGTCTGTGGGGTGAAACACCACACACCCAGCCAGGCAAAAGTGTCTGTGGGGTCAAACACCAACACCCAGGCAGCCAAAAGTGTCTGTGGGGTGAAACACCACACACCCAGGCAGCCAAAAGTGTCTGTGGGTGAAACACCACACACCCAGCCAGCCAAAAGTGTCTGTGGGGTGAAACACCACACACCCAGGCAGCCAAAAGTGTCTGTGGGGTGAAACACCACAGTGCTGCTGTTTGGTTCAGCAGGAGGGCCAGACAAGCTCAGGCACGTCCCGTGTGGCTATACTGGTAATATTCCAATAGACCCCAGCCCAGGAGAGCCCAGGAGAGCCCAGGACACCCTGACACACCCACCCACCCACCCAGCAGCACCCACCTCCCACAGCCAGGTAGCGGAAGAAGAGCCAGCCACTGATGAGGGGCTCCTTGGGGTTGCGGGGCTGCTTGTCCATGATGTCCAGGTCAGGGGGGGTTGAAGCCCAGCGCCGTGGCCGGCAGCCCGTCCGTCACCAGGTTCACCCACAGCAGCTGCACTGGGATGAGTGCCTCAGGCAAGCCCAGGATGGCTGTCAGGAAAATACTGCAGCAAAATAAAAAGAGAGATGTGAAATTAGACAAGCTCTGGGCAGCCATGGTTCTGTGTCATGCAAGGGGCAGAGAGCATCTGGATCCAAAGCCTCAAACTGAATATTCACCCCAAGTCCTGCAGACAAACCCACAGCCCCTGATAAGGAACCTGAAGCCCAGCACTGAATTTTGCAGCTAAAATTTGTTTCTGTTGCTATAAAAATTTGCTTTGCAGTTGTAACCCAACAATTTATGTCCCCAGGCCACAAAGGCTCCCATTCCCAGCATAAACAGCCATGCTGAAATGCAAGGGGCAAAAGATGCCCAAATGATCCCAAGGTTGGTTGTGCTGACGTTGCTGAGGACTGGGAGGGATGGGCAGGGAGAGGGATAGCTGTGACTGGGTGACAACAGCCTGTACACAAATATCTGCACCCAGATCAGGCACTTGCATGAGCTTAAATAGGCAATACTCTGACAAAACAGGTCCTGCAGCATGGCAGGATTGTAAAACTACAAAAAAAAATCTCACTGCCCTTGGGGAATGGGACATGGTGCCAGTCTGGGCACTACCTGCTGCTGCCTGCCCCAGGTCACCTGCCCCAGGGGATGTGTCCCCACACTGCAGCCTGGTGCCCGCCGTGGGAGGCTCTCACCAAACAACCTCCCCGACGTTGGAGGAGATGAGATAGCGGATGAACTGCTTCATGTTGCTGTAGATGGCTCTGCCCTCCTCCACGGCCGACACGATGGTGGAGAAGTTGTCATCAGAGAGCACCATCTCAGCAGCTGACTTGGCAACGGCCGTGCCCGACCCCATGGCGATGCCAATCTCTGCCTTCTTCAGCGCCGGAGCGTCATTGACACCATCACCTGTCTGCACACAGCCGGGGGTCAGCGTGCAAGGGATTGTGCTGTGCTGTGATGTCATGGTTTGCCCCAGATACCCCGGTTTCTCCCTGAAGATTCCTTCCCCAGGTGTGTCAATCACCTCTCCTTTCCACACCCTCATCCCTGCTGAGCACTGTCTGTCAGTCCTGGCATTCCAGAAGGGCACTGAGTGATTGGCAGATCCAAAGGATGCCCTCTACCCCTGGGGGCATTGGGCCATCCAGGTGTCCTTTGTCCCTTTGTCCCTCCCCTCCTGTCCCTGCTTGGTGGCTCCCTGCCCCTTCCCTCCCCTCTCCCCGGGGTTAAAGGAGCAGCAACCACGGGCTCAGGGAGTTCTGTTGGAGCTGGTGCTGCATTCAGAGGCTGTGGGCCAGAATAAAGCTCTGGATCCAAAGCCTCCATCAGAACCGACTCCTTTCCTTCACCATCGCCTTAAAGCTTCTCTGCCAGAGGGAAACCTGAGGAGCAGCCCCTGTTATGGGGGAAAGCTCCATCCTGCAGCCACCAGAGCTCCTGCAGGCCTGGACTTGCCTCCATGTGCCCAGCTGCAGCACCCAGGCAGCCAAAAGTGTCTGTGGGGTGAAACACCACACACCCAGCCAGCCAAAAGTGTCTGTGGGGTGAAACACCACACACCCAGGCAGCCAAAAGTGTCTGTGGGGTGAAACACCACACACCTAGCCAGCCAAAAGTGTCGCTAAGGGTGAAACACCACACACCCAGGCAGCCAAAAGTGTCTGTGGGGTGAAACACCACACACCTAGCCAGCCAAAAGTGTCTGTGGGGTGAAACACCACACACCCAGCCGGCCAAAATTGTCTGTGGGGTGAAACACCACAGTGCCACTGTTTGGTTCAGCACCAAGGGCCAGACAAGCTCAGGCACATCCTGTCTGGCTATATTGGTGTTTACTCCAGTAGGATCGAGCAGGGTGGGGAGGAGGGGACAGGGGCTGGCAGGGTGTCCCTGAGGGCTCACCATGGCCGTGATCTCGTTGAAGGACTGCAGGTACTCCACGATGCGGGACTTGTGTGCGGGCTCCACGCGGGCGAAGCATCGCACCTCACGGCACGCCTGGCGCTGCGCCTCGGGGGGCAGCTCGTCGAACTCCCGGCCTGTGTAGGCCCTGCCAGACACATCCTCGCTCTCGGAGAAGATCCCGATCCGGCGGCAGATGGCCACTGCCGTGCCCTTGTTGTCTCCGGTGATCATGATGACGCGGATGCCGGCCTTGCGGCACATCTCGATGGACGAGGTGACCTCTTTGCGGGGAGGGTCCAGCATCCCCACGCAGCCCACAAAGGTCAGGTTGTTCTGGGGGGGAGGAACACACCCCAGACCTATGTTAACCCCTGGGATGCATCCACTTCCCTCCCTGCTGTGAAACCACCCTGGACTTCACAGGGATTTCCCCTGGGAAGAAACTTCCAAGAGGTTTCTGGAATTTATGCTATAAATAGGTAGGAGTTTATGGAATTCCAACACACCCCCTATAGCAAGCCCCACCACCACAACCAACCCTATCCCGAGGCCATAACCAGCAACACCCCAGTTAGCCCAGGCTTCTGGGTAAGGATCCGCTACCAACGACACTGAATAAACAAACACTACCAACATCCCCCCTAAATAAACCATAACAAGCACCAAAGACACAAAGGAAACCCCCAAACTTGCCATCCAACCACACCCTGCAACCGCCGCTACAACCAGCCCCAGCACCCCGTAATAAGGGGAGGGGTTGGACACAACTGCCAACCCCCCTAAAACAAAGCACAACCCTAAAAATAAAACAAATTCTATCATAAATTCCTACCTATGGAATTCTGGGGCAGTGTTGATGATTGCAATGCAAGATGTTTTCTATCTGTATGGCAGATTATCTTTTGTCAAGTGGGCAGCTTGCCTTATCTCTCTCTCTTTGAGTGACCACATTCACACCTCCCTCAGGAGGGGACATCTGCTGATAACAGCTATTGAATGTCACTGCATGGCTGATAAGAACTACAGCATCCCATTGGGAGATGTGAGCCCAGAAGGAGGAGCCAAGCATTCTTATCCAGACATAATCCAGAGGTTTTTGAGACACCAGCACGGCTTCTCCACTGGATTCCCCAGAGGAACAGCAGCTGCCTCTTCTTCCACTGGATCTTCAGAGGAAGAATCCATCCTTCTCTACAGGATCCCTGCTCCAGCAGAACCAGCCCTGACACTGCAGGAGGGCTGAGCCACAATTCCAATGGCACTGCTGCCAACACCCTGACCCACAGGGTGTCAGGCTGGGTTCTGACTCTGGCAGTGTTGTTCCAGTGTACTGCATTGTTTATCCTTTTATTTTTTTCCTTCCCTATTAAAGAACTGTTATTTCCTGCTCCCATATTTTTGTCTGAGAGCCCCCTTAATTTAAAATTTATAGCAATTTGGAGGGGTGGGGAGGGTTTACATTCTCCATTTCAGGGGAGGCTCCTGCCTTCCTTAGCAGACTCCTGTCTTTCCAAACCAAGACAGGCAGTTTCCTATCATAACTGCCCCATGGATGCACTCTACAGCCCCAATCCAACAGGATGCTCACATCCCTCTGCTCCTCCTCACACGTTTTCTCTTTGCTCCCCTCCTCCCCATCCCTCCCAATGGTCTCCTCAGCAGTCACTCCACAGGAAAATACACTCAGTGAGATGGGGCTTGTTATCCTGAGGTTTGCAGAGGAGATGAGCCACAGAGAAACCAGAGGGAAATTCCTGCTGGGGCAGCTGGGGAAACTCTGGGAGCAAGGAAGACAGAGAGCAAGGCCGGATCTGGGGTGCTGTACCTCGTAGTGGACGAAGGCAGCAGAGTCGTGCAGCTGCATGCTCTCCCTGCGCACGGGCGAGTCCTGCGTGGCCAGGGCCAGGCAGCGCAGGGTGTCCATGCCCATGCCCCAGTCCCGGATCCTGCCCAGGATCTTGTCCCTCACCGGGGCCGTCAGTGGGACCTTGGCGGTGCCCACGCGCACGTGGGTGCAGCGCTCGATGACGCTCTCCGGGGCGCCCTGTGGGGAGAGGAGAGGAGGGCTCAGGGGATGGGGTGAAGCTGGAAGGTCAAAGGAAGTGCCAGAGGGAGGGAAGGCACCAAGTTTGGGCAAAGACAGAGGAATTCTCCCCCAAATTCCAGCGCACATCCCGGCCCTGTGGCTCAGGGCACTAGATGGCAGCCTCTGACCAAGCACACCCAGGTCACCAAGAGCAGGATCTGCTGCAGAGCCAGCTGGCTCCTGCAAAACCTACATATCCTCCTTAAATACTCCCACCCCACCCCACAGAGCCCTTGATCTGACCTGCAGGGGATGAGGACTCTAAATCTGTGAGGGAACAAATGTGGGATACTCAGAGGATGCTTGTGATGCCTTTGCAATTCAGGAAAACATGTCCTTCAGCATCCCAGCCTCTCACCCCAGCCCTTCTGACCTTACAAAGGACCCTGACATTACTCTTTAATATAACACTTGCAATCCTTCCATTGCACCTCTTCAAAAGCTCTCCCAGGGCCACAGATCCAGGGTCCCTGCCTGGCCTGGAGGGCAGAGTTCACCCACCCAGATAATTTCCCAGTGGGAACAACAATATCCAAATCTTCTCAGAGTCAGCGGGGAGAAATTCCACCACATCTCTTCCCTTGGGAAGAAAATTTCCTATGAAACACTATTTTATTTCTGGCTTCAGTGGAAAAATGGACATCATCCTTTGGGCATTACTGGCATCTGGAGGGTCCAAGCCTTTAATAAAGGCAAGTACCCAAATTCTGCACGAGGGCAGCTCCCCCTTGCCCCAACACCACCACACTCAGCACCTTTCCCTCCCTCTAAACCATCTCACCCCCTTTCTTCCCTAATCAATATGGCAAAGACTCACCTCCTCCCTGACCCCACCAGCCTACCTGCTGGATCCTGGCTCCCCAGGCAGCTCAGAGTTTTCTCCAGCACTGCAGGAAATGCTCCAGAGCCCCCCTCACCACAGTTCCCCAGAGTGTGAGAGGAGCTGCAGAGCATCACCACTGCCCTGTGCAGCCAGGGCCAGATGCTGCTGGGTGTGTGAGGGGCACCTGGACCCTGCAGCCCTACCTTGACAAACAAACAGTGGCTCCAGCCCTACCTTGACAAACATCTTGCTGCCAGCAGAGTTGTTGCCAGCCCCGCTGGGAGTGCAGTACACAGGACATGGACTTGCGGTCCCGGGAGAACTCCAGGGTGCACTCCTTCCTCATCAGCTGCTTGATCACCTGCAGGAACAGCACTGGGCTGAGCAGGACATGCCAGGGACACTGGTGCTCTCTGCCTTGGCTGGCAACCCCGCTGAGCCCCTGGGGTGGGAGGAGAAAGGCAGCCACAGGAGCCAGGATGGATGGGACAGGGCTAAAGCCACAAGCTTTCCTTATCAGAAAGGAGTCAGAATCTGCACAGATCTGTTCTGGGGAAAATGCTGGAACAGAGAGCCTTTTGATCAAGGAAAGACACTGTAAGATCTAAAGCAGAGGAAATACAGACCCAAAGTAAAGTGTGTTTTCACCCAGGAGGACAGGGAGACACTGGAGTAGGGGAAGAGCCAGCACAAGACATTTTCATGTCAAAAATAGATGTTTCCAAGGAGCAAATGTCACTGGGGCAGGCAAAGCTCTGGGGAATAGGGTTTGGTTCATGCTGGAGGGTGACTGCTCAGTGCAAACTGGGCACCCAAAGATAACTCCAAACTTCCTCATCTGCAGCCAGAGCTCAGGCTCTCATTTAGAGGGTCTCTCCTGCCTGAGCAGGGACTGGACTGAGTTGGAGCCTCAGGAATCACCTGCTCCAAAGCTCCATGTAGGCTGGTCTTCAAGGCCCTGGCATCAGCCCCCCAGGGCCACTGTTCCAAAAACAGCTCACAGCCCAGAAATCACACCCTTGTGCCAAATCAGTCCCTTAGATCATTGCAAGTGCTTATTTGCCCAAATATCAGCCATCCTCAATCCCTCCTCTCCCTCCCAACCCCCAGTGCTGATGGGGTTTCTCCCCACTCACTGAGTTGCAGGCGTTGGCTCTCTCCACCTTGGACAGTTTGCTGAGGTCTGTATTGAAGACGTTCATCTTCTCCACCAGGCACGTCAGGGCTGTTTCAGTGGCTTCTCCCACCTTCTCATAGACTTTTTTGGACTAGAGGGTAGAAAAAAAGAGCTGAATCTTTAGAGCACATCCTCTACACGCTGCTGCTGCCCCCGAGGATGCTGCCACCCACCACAGCAGAGCATCCCCTGGGGATGAGCCGAAGCCAGGGAAGGGGATCCCAAGGGACAAACTCTCCTGGCTTTGCTCTGAAGCACAGCAAGAGCATCCCCCCAACGCCACCCTGGCCCTGGTGCCCCCACACCTCATTGTAGTCCAGCGAGGAGTCATTGCAGAGGGCACAGATGGTGGCCAGCTCCACCAGCCCGTCGTACTGCCCGCACTGCACCGGCTGCTCGTCCTTCAGGCTGAGGGCAGAAAACAACCATGGGGAAACCCAGGGCACTGGGAATGTTTCCCTGTCTGCTCTGGGGTGCCCTGACCCCCAGGGGAGCACTGACTTTGACCCTCATTCATGGAGAAAGCTTCCTAAACTTCAAGATAAACTAGAACCCACAAAAGTGTGAAATAGATTGTATAGAGTAGTGTAGGTGTATCACTTAGGTGAGAAATTTAGGTTTGGGGATTTTTAGTGTGTTGTGGATGGAAGCAAGATGGAGGGCACAGGGTGTCATCCTAGGCTTCTTCTTCATGCTCCTTCTCCATGGGTTTGGGTGGCATTTTGTAATTGGGCAGAAAAGTCTGTACTGTGGGCTCTTTGGGATCAGTTATTGGGTTAAAAGGGAAAATAATCTAGGTGTCAGTTCTTAATTGGATAGTTTAGTCTTAAAAGACCTTGTACCAAGAGATTGTTGGCCATTTTGTGCCTTCTAATGAAAAGCTGCCAAACTCACATTAGTGAGACATTTTTTCACTGATAAGAAACAATAAACACCTGAGTCTGAACATGAATTACTGTCTCAAGTGCCTTCAATCCAGACCCAGAGAAACCAACAACTGGAACCACCACACAACCCCAACAGCCTCACACCAGCTCACACCTTCAATACTGTTAGCTCACCCTAAACATCCCTCCTAGGGGGATATACAGCCTACACATCACTCCTGTAAAAGTGGAAGCAAAAGCCCAGTTAAAGCATCAGTGCTGGCAATAAGTCCTTGGGTTCACATTTTGTTCTTTATTAAATGGGGCAGCACTAAATTGCAAATAAAATATGACAGGAGGCAAATAAATTCCGGAAGTGGCCCAGAACAAAGGGGGCTGCAGAGGAGTTCAAAGGAGCAATCAGGGGCTGCTCCCTCCCAGGCTGATGATGAAGGTGATGGACCAGAAAAGGGGCAAGAAATTCATGTTAACATCCAGCCACTTGCTTTGAATCCACAGGAGCTGTGGAACCAACAGCAAGTCCCTTCCCCTCCCTGTGATGCTGATTCACACTCCAGAGGGAACCCAGGGGAGCATTTAGGAGCAGCAGAGAGCTTGAACAGCTGCACTGCTGTGCCTGCTTCCAAGCAAGTGCTGGACTGTGATCTTTGCTTCCTCAATAGCAGCTCTTTGCTACGGAAAGGAGCAGCCCTGAACACTCCAGGCAAGCCAGCTGCTCCTCCTCTCCTGGTGCAGTGGAATGGTAGCAGTGGTTTTGAAGGAAATCAAAAATTCCCCTGGTTCCAGCAGAGGTAACTGCAGGTTAGAGCTGTGTAAACCCAGCCGGTCATCTGCTGGCTGGAAAAATAATTTGTCAGGCATTTACTAGGATCAGCTTATTCCACTGTTGGTTCCCAATGGAAAGAACATTTTGGAGCCCTTGTTACAGCTCGGGAGCGGAAAACACGGAGCAGCCAAGAAAATCTGAAAAATCTGTTTGCTGAGGGAGACAAAGCCACACTGGGCTGTGAGTGGGAAGGGAGAGCCACTGCTCCTGCCCAGAGAGGCTGCCCAGCCCTGGGCTCACAGGGAGGGACAGCAGACACAGCAAGCATGGCTTGTGCAGCATGGGATCCCCTGGATATTGTGGGAAGGGATGGGAGTCACAGCCCCATGGTCAGCAGCCCCTGCATGGTCAGACCCATGTGCTGGGAAAAACATCAGCAAAGGGGCTGCTGGCTGGGTGCTGTGTGAGCAAAGCCAGGGTCCTGCATGAAAATACCCCCCTGCCAAGGCCAGGTCAAAGCAAACAAGCCTTTCAGTGCCACCAGCCCTGGGGGAAGGGAGGTTCTCTCCTCAGCAAGCCCACACATCCCTCTCCATACACAACACAGGCACAGGGCTAAAGCAAAACTGAAGAGCAACACAAAATGTTGCAGACCAACAGAGTGGCCCTGAATGCAGCCCCCAGAGGCCAGGGGACACTGAGCTTCAGAGGCTGGCAGGCACAAGTTCAGCCCCTGGGTCCTCCTCAATTTAAATTGAAATGCACTGATTGACACCAGCTCATGACTTGGCTCAGTTTTTAATGGAGATTCCTAGCCAAGGATCAAATTGGCTTTATAAATATTCATGAAATTAAGTCTGTGCCCGAGATGAATTACAGCTGCTCCAGGGATGAGCAGAAGGGACCATGCTGACAAATGTGTCTGGGATCACTGAGCAAAGCAAAGGGGAGCAGAGAGTGCTCCCACCACCAGCTGAGCTTCTCATCTGCCTTCTTGCTACACTGGGGGCCACCAGCTCCTTCCAAAGGAACAGGAATAAACAAATACAACAGCAGAGAACCCCATGTGTGTGATAACACTTGAGAGAAAAGCCCCCAGCTTGCACTCCCTGCCCATGCCTGCCCTGAGACACACCCTGCCAGCAGCAGGATCGTGCCCTGGGCACACCAGCCACGGCAGCCACCCCTGCTGAGGGCACAGAGCTCAGGGAGCACTGTCCTTGTGGGGTTTGAGCCATTTGCAAGTCCCCTTGAGCACTGCTGGTGGCTTCCAGACAAGCTGCCCACCCTGCATCCTGCTCAGGACAGGGGCAACAGCCACCAGTCAATACCCAAACTGTGCAGGCTCCAGAAACATGGAGAGTTATCTTCTGCTGCAAAGTGAAATAGATTACAGAGAGTAGTGTAGGTGTATCACTTGGTGAGAAATTTAGGGGAAATTTCTATGTGATGAAATTTCTATGTTCATCCCCATTCCCACATCTGTCATCTCTGGTTCACAGGTGGCCTTGTTTTACTGGGATTGCTCACCAAGGGAGAGCCAAGGGTGTGGAACCCTCTGCTGAGCAGTGGGAAGGCAGAGCCAGGGTGAGCAGCACCCAAACCAAGTGAGGGACAGGGAAACACTGCCCTGGTGCCCATGGACAGCAGAGCACAGCCCATCACCCAACACCTGCAAGCCCACTGGGAATCCCCATGGCAGCCTGCAAACCACCATGGAAACCCCTCCTTTCCCCCCAGCCATGGCCATGAACCCCAGCCTCCCCCCTTCCCCAGCTCTGCTGCCAGCCCGGGGCGCCCCTGAGTCCCTGGGGAGGGGACCCTCACTCACATCTGTCCCTCAGGGGCGTAGGTGGAGCCGGTGATGCTGAACTCGTGCAGGCTGCACTGGCTGCCCTCCACCTTCTCCATGATGAACATCTGCCAGGGGGAGAGGTGCAAACACAGCATCAGGCAGCAGATTCTGGGTACAACCCTCGTGCCCAGCCTGGAAAGCCACCAGCTGGTGCTGGCCCAGTTATTGTAGCCCTGCTGGCACCAGGCTCAGGTGTCACAGACACGTTTTATGAAAAATCCTTTCCCTGGGATCTTTTCTCCTGAGAAGCTGAGAATCCTCAGGAACAAAATGTACCCAATGGTTATCTGCTGCTGTGGAATGTAACAGGTGCATCTGGGATTGGTCTCCTGTGGTTGTTTCTAATCAATGGCCAATCACAGTCAGCTGGCTCGGACTGTCTCAGTCAGCCACAAACCTTTGTTATCATTCCTTCTTTTTCTATTCTTAGCCAGCCTTCTGATGAAATCCTTTCTTCTATTCTTTTAGTACAGTTTTAATAGAATATATATCATAAAATAATAAATCAGCCTTCTGAAACATGGAGCCAACATTCTCATCTCTTCCCTCATCCTGGGACCCCTGTGAACACCAGCACACTCAGGCCCATCCCTGGTCAGCCACTACTCCTTGGCTGTCCCCAAATCCTTCCAGTTCTCCTCTGCCTTTGTCATGTTCCTCCAGCTCTTTCTTTCCCTAGGAGATGAGAGGTGCTGAGCCTGTTCCTAAGAAGGTTCCTGTGTTTTTCTTGGAGCACAGAAGGGTCAAGGTTTCCACTCCTGCCCTGGAAAGCCTCTGCAAGGCAGGATCCAAGCAGGGGTGGCTGCCCCTGTCACCCTTCCCAGCCAGCTCTCAGCCACCAGCCTCGTGCCTTGCTGGGATCACAGCTCAGCTCATTAATAAAACCCCAGAGAGCCATAAAAGTCCCCCACACTCTATTTATAGTGATTTTTGCCTTTCAAAATCCTTCCAGTTTTTCTTTTGCTGCTATAATGAGACAAATCCCTCAAACTCTTGAAACAAAATGAAAATTCCCCTCTCCCCAAGCTCTCCCAGTCCCCCTTGTCCCTCCCAGCACAGCCCACCTTTGAGGGCAGCATCCCTGGGAACACGAGCAGAGAGTTCAGAGATGCTCATTTCTGCTGCTTGTTATTTATGACCCACACTGAAGCCAAAGAGCAACATAATAAATAAGTAAATAAAGAAATAAATAAATAAAACTGGTTTGGCAAATGCATTTCCCTGGCTGCAGAGAGAAGCCAGGATTTAATCTGGATGCAGAGAAGCGCTGCTCTCCTCAGCTCCACGAACTTGCTGAGTGCCTCCAGAAAGCAGGTGCAGGAAAAACTGTTCCACTCCAACCTGTCTCAAAATAATTGTTTTTTACTCTATTTATTTTCCTCTGCTTATTTGTGTTGTTCCCCAGGAGAGGGAGGCAACAGATGCTGGAGAAATCAGCAGGCATCACTCAGCAGCAGAGATGCAACAGCTCCAGTTACCACCCACTTCTCTGCCTTCCTCTGGCAACAGACAGAGGTTCACCTGCTATTATTATTATTAATTATTGTTAATACAAGGAAATTATTAAGGACACCTCATCAGTGCAGCCAGGCTGGCAGGTGTGAGCCTTCCCCACACAGGAGGGGTCCCAGGCATGAGCTTGGGGACAGGCCAAGCCACAGGGGCAGGTTCAGGGGAGCACCTTCCCAGCATGTTCAGCACCAGGACACCCCAGGGGCTTTTCCCACCTCCCTGTTTTACAGGTTTAGGTAAATCAAGAGCAGTCAAGCATACATCTCCTGTGTGAGTGATTCTGAGCCCAAAACAACCTCACCATGGCCTCCCAGCTACTTGCAGGTATCCTTTAGCCCTATCCTGGGCTAGTGCTGATGCCTCAGGTTTTGGCTTTTATATTTTTCACATTCTGTGCTGCTTTAGTGTGTGGGTCTGAGCTTCATATGAGGGGATGGTGAGCTCTGTGCACAGAGCAGGGAGACAAAACAATTCCTGCTCCAGCTGGGCACCAAGGACAAATGATCCAGATCTCAGGCCCAAGAGCATAAACAATAAGAACTAAAGAGAGAAAAACAAGCAGGGTGGGACTGCATGGGCTAAAGCTGGAATTGGACAATGAGCTGCAAGATGCAAATGGAGCAGAACTGATCAAAGTGAGAGACCCCGTGCCCGGTTGTGCATTTTGGGACCATTTTGGTTCATTTTGGATGCATTTTGGGACCATTTTGGCTCATCCTGGGTGCAGCCCTGGCTGGGCTCTTGTGCTGCCCAAGGTGGAACCATTGAGGAGATCCTTTGAATACATCCCTGCTTTACTCTTTAGCTCTGTCCAGCCCCTGTTCTAGGTCAGCCTTCACAAGGCACCAGTGCCCTCAGCTCCTTTCCCAGGGCCCATCAGGGAGGCCCATCAGCATCCCTGAAAGGTTCTGAAGGAAATAATGAGCCAAAGTGCTGCAGAAGAGGTGTCCCAGGTCCCCTGGAGGCACTGGGCCCCTCTGGCAGTGGGTGTAAGCTCAATAAAGAGAGCAAATCCAATTCCTTTGGTCACAACCCCCCAAAGATGACAGACCCAGAACCTGAGCTAAGGCACTCAGTCTGAGACACCACCACAAGGAACCTTCCAAGGCTAAGCACTCATCATCTTTTTTTGAGACATCCAACACCATCAGCTTTCCAGAGAGCCAAAATCTCCTGGCCTCCTCAGAAAATGGACTCCTGAAACACCAACCAGACTCATTTATTAAAAAGCTGAAAGCACCCACCCCAGCCTGATGGGTTTGCCTGATATGAGCCTGTTTGTTTTCAAATGCCCATGGCTACAAAACAATTATTGCTTTCACAATAGTGTCTTTCTTATTAAAAAAGGGAAAAGGGAAATAAAAACCCCACAACATTCCAAGCTCTTTATTTTTCCATGCCTTAAAAAAAAAAAAAAAAAGGTGCTACATAACCCACAGCAAGCAGAGGTTATATCAAATTTCCTGCTGCTCCCAGCTTGCGTGACTGGACCAAGCATGGGGGCAGCCAGGGCACTGCAGAGGTGTTTGCAGGGGTTTGGTGTGATCAGAGGATCACAGAATGATTTGGGGTGAAAGGGACATTCAAGCTCATCTCATCTCACCCCCTGCCATGGGCCGGGACAGCTTCCACTATCCCAGGTTGCTCCAACCTGGCCTTGGGCACTGCCAGGGATCCAGGGGCAGCCACAACCTGTGCCAGGGCTCCCCACCCTCACAGGAAACAATTCCTGCCTCAAATCTAATCCAAATCTCCTCTCCTTCAGCTTAAAGCCCTTCCCCCATGTCCTGTCACTCCAGGCCCTTGTCCCAAGTCCCTCTCCAGCTCTCTTGGAGCCCCTTTAGGCACTGGACAGGGCTCGAGGGTCTCCCCTGAGCCTGCTCTTCTCCAGGCTGAGCAGCCCAGCTCTCTCAGCCTGTTGGTGTTTTGTCAGATTTCCAGGCTGAGAAGTGGGCAGGTTTGTGGGCAGTGGAAGCAGTCCAGAGGAAATAGCTGTGTCTTAGGCAGTTAAGAGCAGAACTAAAGTTTCCATCACAGAAATAATAGAAATAATATCAGGAGCAATAGGAGGAGGTGGGAAAGCTGCAGCTCAGCTGGGGGCTGCTGACAAGCCAGGCTCACAGAGGGGCTGCCCAGCCTCTTGTAGAGCACAGTGAACAGCAGCTCCAGCCAGGGGAACACAGCCAGCAGCACACCTGGGCTTCCCCCTGCCCTGAACCTTTTAAAGCCACGCCAGTGATTTGGAGCTCTCATGCAGCAGAGAGGCTGAAGGAAAATGTAACTACATGCTCACAGAGAGTGCACCCTTCTCCCAAAGGGTCCAGCATCACTCATCCCCTCTCCTGTCCCTGGATCCTGCCCAGGCTGGTGCTGCAGCACACAGCTGGATGCTGCTGGTGGGTATTTCTAGGAAGAAAAGGGCATTTGTGGCTGCAGCATCCCTGGAGCAGCTCATGGCAGAGCTGTGGGCCTGGGGGGCAGACAGGTGTGAAGGATTTATCTGCACTGAATTTTCTGCAGTGTCTTTAACAGAACCACTCATGGAGAAAGGCAGGATTGCTGTCTGGAATTGTAAGAGCTGTAACCATCAGTCACTATTCCATCAACCAACCCATGGATCAGCATCATTTTCCTCCTGCACTGGAAGCAGCCCCAGCCAACCCACAGCCCCTGGGGAGCCCCAGGCAGGTCCCCAATAATTAGTGACAGGTTTGGACAGACCACAGTGCTAAGCCAAGGCACAGTGCCCTGGGGACTGCACCAGGGATGGCAGGGATTGCACATCCAGGCTCTGCTACAACCTTTGTGCAAAATAAACCCCTTTCTGCTCCTGCTCCCCAAAAACACCAGCAGCCATCTCAGACAGCCAAATGTCACTAATCACCCCAAATGTCACTAATCACCCCAAATGTCACTAATCACCTCCTCCCACACATGGGGTGCCAGCATCACTCCCCCCACCCCCAAGCCCACATCTCCTCTTTGAGTCCTGGTTTTCAAATGCCACCTTCCTGGAAAATTAAGGTAGGCTGCATAAAAGGCTGCTGCACGTTTTAGGAGAGTGATTTAAACCTGTGAGAGCAGAGAGAGCTGTGATGCTTCTATGTCCCTTCTCCTCCTGCCAGGCTCCCACTGCTCCCAGCTCCATGGTTTATTTACAGGTTGGGAGGAAGCTGCTCCTGGTTCCTTCCTACCTCCTACCCTGGGCTGGGGGATGTGGTGATCTCAGAGACACCCAGGTGACCCCCAGGGACACAAACCACAGGTTTACTCTGCTTTACTAAGTGGGCTTGTGGCTTTGTCACCGTAACCTTGGGTGGACTTGAGGTCAGAGCAAAATCTTGGCCATCCTGGGTGGACAGGATCACAAAGTCCCCAGCACAAAGCCCCTCATTTTGGGTGGCTTTGGGGGACACAGATTGACCCCTGCTGAGCCCTGGGTGTGTTCTGGCTCAGACAGCACCATGGCCATGAGACCCCAGCACTGGGAGGGACCCAGAGACGTGGCACAGCTCCTGAAACCAGACCTGAGGCCTTTCCAGAGTCACTTCAGAGCTCCCAGAGCTGATGCCAGCAGTGAGACAGTGAGCAGGCCCTGGTCAGCAGCTGTACTCACCCTGTTAATGGGTAACTTAATGAAATCACACTCAATTAATACATTTCCCCAGGTTATTGATAGGGTTTTCTGGCTGTTCAGCCCATGGCTGGGCTGGCTGTTTGGCACAGGAGCGTGTCCTGGACACAGCAAGGGCTGCCCAGCACAAATATTTAATATTTACCCACCTGCCACTCACAGGGCCCAGCAGGCAGCCCTGTCCTGCCCACGTCAGCATGGGAATCCCTGTTAATTAAACATTAACAGCCCTGGCTCTGTCCTGGGGCCAGCCCTTCTCCCAGTGCTGTGCCCTGGGAGCCAGGATCCAGCCAAGGGAATAAACAGATATTGGAACAGGATTAAGGGGAGATGGGCTGGAGGTACTTTGACTTTTTAATTGCTCTTTTTTTTTTGTTTGTTTTTTAAAGTTGCTGAGCTCATTCTGCAGATGCCAAAACCCTTGTGTGTCACTGCCCCACTCCATCCCTCTCCCTGCCCCTCCTGACTGTGCCACACTGCAGGGATGGGGGCACTTCTTCCCAAGTTCACAGAGCAGACCGTCTGCTAGGAAGTGCTTTGGGTCACTCCTCCTTCTCCTCCTGCAGTGGGCAGAGCTCAGGAGCACTGAGCTGTGGGGTCTGGACCCCCTCAGCACTGGGGTCACCCTGCCCTTGCTTTGCTGCATCACTGAAAATGGGGCTGGAGGGAAGCCCCTCCTCGTGTGAGACATGGGCAGTTTGGATCCCTCCTTTGTTCCAGCCCTGTCTTGTTCTGCATCATTCACAGGAATGTCTGGAATACCAGACATTTCCATCCATCTGCAGTTTGTGCTGAGCTAACCAGTGGCCAGAGCCTGGTTTGCAGCACTGTCACAGCTTCCCACCACACTTATCTGCGTGTCACAGAGGAGGGATGTTGGCCAGCTCCTTTTTTTTTTTCCCCACAGCAACACATTTTCCAAGGTTCTCCTATAAAAACAACACGCCAAAGGCATGTAAAAAGCTTTCCTGACACTCATGGATTAATGGGAAAACTGAGAAGTACTCAGATGGTCCAGGCTTTCCTACCAAGTCACCTCTCCACAGGGCCAGTCATGTGGGAGCAAAACTCTCTGGTAGATGAGGAGCCTTCAAACCCTTCCCCAAACCAGCCCAGGGCTCCCTCCACCAGGAATGCTTTTCATGGGTCCAGGCTTTGTAACTTTGCATGGTCCAGGATTTCTCACTGGTTGGGTTAAAAGCAGGGGGAAAAGAGCAAGAGAGCAGAGGAGGCTGATTGCCATCAGCTCTGTCCCAGTGTCACATCCCAACAGGAAGAAACATTCCCTGGAAAGGGGCTCCTGAAATATATTGTAATTAGGAAATAGTTGGCTTCTGATTGTGATGGCGTGAATTATAAAATCTCTATTGCCCCACCCTTCACATGAGACTGAAAATAGAATAAAAGTTTTTAAAACACCTCTCTGTCACAGACATATTGTATGAAAAATCCTTTCCTTAGGATTTTTTCTCCTGAGAAGCTGAGAGGCCTCAGAAACAAATGTAAACATTGATTATCTGCTGCTGTGGAATGCAACAGGTGCATCTTTGATTGGTCTCATGTTGGTTGTTTTTAATTAATGGCCAATCACAGTCAGCTGGCTCGGATTCTCTGGTCAGTCACAAGATTCTATTATCATTCCATTCCTTTCTATTCCTTGCTAGCTTTCTGATGAAATCCTTTCTTCTATTCTTTAGTATAGTTCTAATATATAATTTTCTTTTAATATAATAATATATTAATTTATATAAATTATATATAAATCATATATTATTTTATAGATCATAAAATAATAAATCAGCCTTCTGAAACATGGAGTCAAGATTCTCATCACTTCCCATGTCAGGGTTGTCTGCAACTTTAGTATAGTTTTTATATATCACTTTATTTTAATATAATAATATATTTAATATATATGAATATTATATATTTCTATTTAATATAATAATATACTAATTTATTAAAATTATATAAAATCATAAATTATATATAAATCATATAAATCATCATACATATTATTTTATACAATTTATACAAATTAATATATCATTATGATATATTATTATATAAATTCATAAATAATTATAAATTATATATATCATTATGATATAAAATTCATATATCATTATGATATAAATTCATATATCATTATGATATTTTATCATTATATCATTATGATATATTTTATATATCATAAAATAATAAATCAGCCTACTGAAACATGGAGTCAAGATTCTCATCTCTTCCCACGTCTGTGACAGAGAGGTGTTTTAAAACCTTTTATTCTATTTTCAGTCTCATGTGAAGGGTGGGACAATAGAGATTTTATAATTCATGCCATCACAATCAGAAGCCAACTATTTCCTAATTACAATATATTATAAGTGTTTCTTGGCCACACCATGCTGTAAATGCCTTTAAGCCAATCATCTAAAACAACCCCTCGTGAGTGCTACCACAATGCCCCTTTCATAGTTCTATTTCTCCAAAGTATCCAGTCTTATTTGCAAGGCCATCCTTTGAAACTTCTTTCTTCCTCCATTTCTCTCTCAACAACATCTGTCCTATTCCATGGCATTTCTAAGTCAGCATTTCTTATCTCAAGGTTTGCACACAGATGCACACTGTGTGGGACTTCTGTCAGGCCCTGAAAACTCTCTACAAATCCATTTCCCACCCTTAAGAGCACCCCATCCTGTGCTGATGGGCTCTGTGTCCTCACCAGAGCTGTGTGGTGGTAGCAGTGTGGGGGTGAGCAGGGAGGAGGGTCTATAGGAAGCCCTGAGGGTTTATAGGAAGCCCTGAGGGTCTATAGGAAGCCCTGGGGTTCTCCAGGGGTCAGAAGGGATCAGGGCTTCTCTTGGCTTGGGTGTAATTAGGAAACTCACTTTTAGCAGCACACAAGATTCTCATCTCTCCCCACGTTGAATTTGTCTGCAAATTCAACCCCTCTCTGTTTCCTCATCTCTGATCCAGAAAATGGCTTAACCCCACACTCCAGCCTCTCCCCTGCCCCTCCTGCCCCAAGCCTGACTCTCACCTGGCACACAGACATCTGGGTGGTGGTGAGGGTGCTGGTCAACACCTCTCAGTTCCCCCATTTCTGATCCAGAAAATGGCTTAACCCCACACTCCAGCCTCTCTCCTGCCCCTTCTGCCCTGGGCTCTCACCCTGCACACAGACATCTGGGTGGTGGTGAGGGTGCCGGTCAACACCTCTCAGTTATCCCATCTCCAGGCTGGAAAAGAGTCAAACCCCCCACTCCAGGCTCTCCCCTGCCCTGGGCTCTCACCCTGCACACGGACATCTGGTTGGTGGTCAGCGTGCCCGTCTTGTCGGAGCAGATGACCGAGGTGCAGCCCAGGGTCTCCACGGAGGGCAGGCTCCTGACGATGGCGTTCTTCCTGGCCATCCTGCGCGTCCCCAGCGCCAGGCAGGTGGTGATGACGGCAGGGAGGCCCTCGGGGATGGCGGCCACCGCCAGCGCCACCGAAATCTTGAAGTAGTAGATGGCGCCGCGGAACCAGGAGCCGCCGTGCACGGGGTCGCTGAAGTGGCTGATGTTGATGACCCACACGGCGATGCACACCAGGAAAATCACTTTGGAGAGCTGCTGGCTGAACTCATCCAGCTTCTGCTGCAAGGGCGTCTTCTCTGGCTCGGTCTCCACCATCTGGTTTCGGATCTTCCCGATCTCGGTGTACACCCCCGTGGCAATGACGATCCCTACGGCCTTCCCAGCTGCAATGTTGGTGCCCTGGAGGGCAGGAAGAGAGCAGAGTGGATATGTGGGCATGAAAACTCTTGGTTTGAGGAGGGAAATGGGTTGCTCTTTGTGAAAGGGAAATGGGTTGCTCTTTGTGAAAGGGAAATGGGTTTCTCATTGTGAAAGGGAAATGGGTTGCTCTTTTTCCCCCTTTGGTTAAGGGGAAAATGGGACACCTTGGGGTTTTTATATAAACCCACCCCTAAGGAGCAGAAGAGCCCTTCCTGAGAGCTGTAACCCCTCGAGGACTTGGCTTCTGCCTGAGAAGAACATGAGAAGGGAGGAAACCCAAATTTGCAATAGCTCCAGGCTCACCACAGACCTCTTCCCCATCCATAATGCATCCTGCTTGATGGAAAAAGTGCACTGAGATTGCCCAAGGTATTTAAAGGCCTCATGTGCCACAGCCCAGATGGAATCCAAATGAAGCAGGTTCTTATTTTTATGGATTTGGGGCTCTTTTTATGGATTCAGGTCTTATGCATGCACTCCCTTTCTCTGCTCAGAGATCTCCCAGACCCACCAGCCTCTGCACTTTGGAAAACCACAGACGAGGTGGGGTCAGGTGTAAGGGACTTACAGAGAACAGCATGTTCTTCTTGTCCTGGTTGACAGCCCGGGGATCGGGGATGGGGTCAGCATGTTTGATCACCGACACCGACTCCCCTGCCAAGACAAGAGGGGACAGATGGACCACCCATGCTCCCTCTCCAGCCTCAGCTCATCCCTGTTCCAAGCCTGCATCACACAGTGCTCTAGAGCAGCACTTCGCCACCAAACCACCCAAACATCCACCATGGGGATGTCCAACCCCACAAGTCACACAGAAAAGCCCCAGGCTTTGTGCTCTGCAGGAAGGACACCCAAGCACCAGACACATCTCACCTGTGCTGTGGCTTTGAAGACCTGGGAGGGTCCAAGCATCATCTAGATCTTGCTCTGCCACCCCAGCAAAGCACTTATCCCAGCATGAGTTGCAAGGCTGGCCTCCAGGAAGGCAGCAGGAGGAAGCTGTTGCTGCCCCGCAGGCCCACACTCACCTGTGAGGATGGACTGGTCGACCCGCAGGGTGGTGGAGCGGATCTCGATGATCCTGATGTCTGCTGGCACCTTGTCCCCAACTGCAAGGACAAGCACAGCTGCTTGTCAGGTGGCGCTGGCAGCAGCCAGCACCCCGGGAATGGGGACAGCAAACCCCCAGCTGAGCCCAGCCATGTGCAAGTGCACAGCAGCACCCAGCCTGGAGCAATGAGGGGTGCAGCCCCTGGCCAAGGGTCCTGCGCTGGGACACCTCATTTCTGCATTTACAGCTTTGTTAAAAGCTTCATTTTATCTGTCTGTAATTACAAGTCTGCCCCAGCCAAACCCTGGTGGTGCTCTGCCTGCTGTGCTGCATCCATTCCCTGCCATGTCCCTGCCTCTCCTCTTCCCTGCAAACTCCCCCTGAAACCCCATTTGCCTCTTTCCTGCAAAAAAAAACAGAATATCCCCACATTGAAGCAATCTGAGCTTCCTAATACCAGTCTAACCCTGCTTCAGGTTGCTGTGGGCTGACTGGAAGCTGTTAACAGTGGAAAATCTTCTGTGTCCAAGACAAACAACCATCCCTGGCTCTCCTGGCACGGCACAGTGGGCACAGGTGAAAGCTGCCCCATCCACTACCACCCAACACCACCCTCCAAGGCACTAGTGCTTCCTTAAGAAAAAACATTTTAAGCTGCTTTTCCTGCTGGGTTTCTTCCCCCTGGCTCTTCCTCCTGCTCCCTTATCGTCTGGACACAGCCACGCTCTGAGTTTTGGAAATACTGAGGGGAGCCCTGGCTCCCAGCCCCTCCCATCCCTTACACAACACTGCTGGCCTGGCTGCTAACGATGCTCTAAAATCCCAGACTTTAACCAGTGCTTCCTCCCGGGGCTCATAAACCCCCCCAGAGCAGCAGGAGGGGCTGGCACTGCTCCACCACCCAGCCAGTTATTCCAGCTGCAGATCCCAACGCTCCAGGATGCAGCAGCAGCATCTGCCAGACCCCCCCTGCTCCCTGTCACACCTGTCTGGGGGTGCCAGCACAGACCTTCCCAAAACATCATGCACAGACTCAGACTCTGCATCTGTCCAAGGGGGCTGGAGCATCCCAGAGGGAGCAAAGAGCTCCTCTCCCCCTGGGAAAGGCAGGAGGACTTGCAAACAGGAGCTAAACCTGCAGAGGAAAACTCCTGCAACATCTGGGGACAGAGAGAGCCCTGGTGGCTCTTGCTCCAGGGTGCACAGTGCCTTCTGTAGGGGACACAGTCTCAAGCTACCTCAGGGAAGGGATAGGTTGGATATTAGGAAAAGGTACAGGTTGGGTATTAGGAAGAAATTTTTCACCAAAAGAATAATAAAGTACTGGAATGCTCTTCCCAGGGAGGTGCTGGAATCACCATCTCTGGATGTGTTTAAAGAAAGCCTGGACATGGCACTGGGTGCCACAGTCTGGTTGAGGTGTTGGGGCGTAGGTTGGACTCGATGATCTTAGAGGTCTCTCCCAACCCCATCATTCTGTGATTCTGTGATTCTTATCCCACAGGACAGACCTGGCCTGGCCATTAGCCAGGTACTGACCATGTGCTGACCCCCCCAGCACCACAAATCTCCCCAGAGAAAGAGGGGAAAACAGGGGGACACTGCCTGGCTGTGGCCACTGGAACTGCCTGAGCACCACAGGGGTCACAGCAACCTCTGGTGCTCCCAAAGGGATGCTCTGCCTGCCCTTTTTGGGAAAGGCAAAAGCTGCCTGCACCAGGACTCACCTCCATGGCCTTGTCACAAAAGGGCAAAACTCAGCTGGGTTTGAGCAGCCTGCCAAGTTCCAGCCACCCCCTCCTTGTCTCAGCCTAACAGGTTTCCTGCTCCCTGCTGCCAAACTCATTGCATTTGCACATGCAAACAGCAGCCAGCCCCTCCTGCCTGTGCTGTCACACATCCAGGGTATCACCTGGATGTCCACGGCAGGTTCAAAGCTTTTCCTCCTTGTGTGCTCTCCTATCAGACACCTGACAGCACCCTCACCACTTTCCATAACCTCCTAAACCCACAATTTGCTAATAATTTGCAAAAGCCCTCCAGAGAGCACAGCTCTTTCCATTCCAGTTGTAATGCTGATTGTGCCATTAAAAAGTAATATTGGGCTGCTGATGGGCAGGCAGTATGCACTTGATTTGGGGAAAGATGGCAGAATTGTATTAATAATTCATTAATTTAATTAAAGGCCAGGTCAGCAGCTGGACTGCATTGTCAGAGCTGGTTTGGGAGTGCTGCCAGCTCACCCAGCTGAGGATCTGGCTGGCTTGATCCTCCCTCCACAATTTTTTTATTCATCTTCCAGCTGAAGCCCAACTTGAAGACATAAATAACAGCAAGCTGGCTGGGCAAGGAAGGGATTGCAGCATGTTTCCACCAGCAGGGCCACGAGGAGGAAAGGAGAGGATTAGTTTTGTGGCTCTGGGGGTTTATGGCATCATTTTAGGAACAAACAAAACAGAATAATTGGAATGAATCCTCCTCAGCTCTGCTGGGGCAGGCAGCAGACCCCCAGGCAAGCTCTGCTGAATGCACAGCTCCAACAGAAGGGCTGGGGGTAGAACCCACCCAGAGGCAAAATCACCCTGCAGCTCATCCCTTCTGCCTGTCGCCCTGTCTGGATGAGCAGCCCCAGCTCCCAAGGAGGCCTCCCCACACAGGGGCCTGCAGCAGCACCCATGCCCTATCCAGGGATGTGTGTGGGAGAGCAGCTTCCAGAAACAGGGAGTCTCAGTGGAAAATTAAAAGTTCTCCTTGTTCTTCCAGAAAAAAAGAGAAACCCTCCCGAGTCCCAAAACCCACGTCAGAAATTGACTTTTTTTTCTCTTCTCTGCTGTTCTCTGCTGCCTGATGATCAGGCAAAGCCTTGGTGGGCTGAGGAGCCTCAGCTTTGGGCATCCTCTGGCCAGTACCACCTCCCCATCCAGCCCCAGCCCTGGGGTGGTGGCACCCACCTGCCACCTCCACGATGTCCCCGGGGACGATGTCGCGGGCGCGGATGCGCTGCACGCCGCTGCGGTCGGCGCGGATCACCTTCCCCATCTCGGGCTCGTACTCCTTCAGCGCCTCGATGGCACTCTCAGCATTTCTCTCCTGCAAGCAGAGAGGAGCAGAGCTGATGGTGCCAGCAGGCTCCTTCCCCACCCACTGCAAAGGCAGAAAACCCAGCCCCAGCCCTGGCTTTGGAATCCATTCACACCACGCATGGGACAAGCACCTTCAGCCTCTGCAAAATGATTCCTGCTGGTTTAAACCACCCCAGGTCCTGGACATTGCCTGGACCTTTGGGGTTGATCATCTCATTCTTGGTTTGAGAAGCAGTGTGTCCCAACCAAATGCATTTTTCCCCATCCAGCAACCTCACCTCAGATCAAGCTGCAGATAAATAAATGGCCTTATAATGAATAGGCAGAAAAGAGGAGCATCACTGGCTGAAACCATCACTGGCTGAGGGACACACTGAGGTGAGGGGCAGCAGCCACTGTGGCTTTCTGGTGGACAGAGCAAAGACCTTCCCTTGGAAAATGCATTTGGCCCTGGCCAGGAGACAAGCAGTTTTTGCCTGGATAAGTGCAAGATAAGCTCCAACCTGCACGAATTGCCAAAGAAAGACCTAAAGAACCAGCCAAGAGGCAGCCATATGTGCAGGGCATGGGGAAGCATGGCCAACATGAAAATTGAACATTTGGAAAATTAATTTCCAGGGGCGTGAAGCAACCAGACCTTTAGATGAAGGCCCTGAGCCTCATGGAGCAGACCTGGAGGGCAGCTGTGCCTTACCTGCCACACCCCCACCACAGCGTTGGCAATCAGGATCATGATGATGACAATGGGCTCCACAAACGCCGTCGTGGTCTCCTCCCCTTCTTCAAACCAGGCCAGGATCTGGTGGCAAGAGAAAAAAAGGAGCACAATGTGGTTCAAACCAGAGCAGCAACATCTTAAGACGGACGATGGAAAAAGAGCCAAACCACAGGTGGTTATTTGCTGGAGAGGGAACACCCTGGAGATGGCCAGACCCACATGGTTTGGTCAAAGAGTGGAATTGCCAGGTCCCACTGCTGGAGCCTCCAGTGCTCTGCTGGGATAAGCTGAAGCACTGAACAAGTGGGGCTGGAGCCAACAGCCATGCAGTGCCTGAATGAGTGTCGGCAGCAGGAAAGCCTCTCCCTCTGTGTTCAGTGCTCCTGTGGGGACACCATGGCCATGAAGCTGATGAATGGAGAGACCAGGCAGCACTGCAGCCCCTCCTGGGCAGAAGGTCAGTGAAGCAATCTGAATAATCAGTGCAGTAAGAGCAGCCCTGCAGAGCAGGGACTGACCTGTGGCTGCCACCACCCTGAGCCCCCTCTCCATCCCAAAAGGCCTCATACCATTGTACAGATGAAGCACACACACAAATGTTTCCACTCCATTTAACTGCTCATGGACCTGCACTGTGTCAACACAGCAGCACCTCTCTGCTCTGTCACAGAGGCACTGGCACAAGGACCTGACCTCTGGCACAGGCTTCACACCTGCTTTACCTGCATTCACTTCATTGCATGTTGTTTTGGGAATGTATTAAACCCCCCAAGGGACCAGCCTTCCCCCTTATCTACCCATGGGTCACATCCTAAAGGAAGAGAAAGGAGTCTCAGCTTTGCCATCCTGCTGCCAAACACACTGACTTACACTCAAAAAAACCCCAGCTGTTCTCAAGCACCTTGGTGGGAAACATCTCCTCATGCAGAGATGCTCCCAAGGTAGATTGTGGGCAAAACTGCACTGACAGTTCAGTCCTGGGGCACAGCAAACCAGGCTGAAATCATCAGCCTGGAACAGCCCCCTGTAAACAGAAGGCAGCCCAGGGAGCTCTTTGATATCACTCTTGGTGCTTTTTGATCAGCATCACTGAAAAATCCTCCAGTCCCATCTTCAAGCAATGCAGTGATGTTGCCACCATGCCCTACAAACCACTGCTCTGCTGCTGCATCTCCTTCATCCCACAGGGACCTGCCCTCCTTTCCTCTTTGCATGTCACCTGAGGCTCTGTGTGCCCCAGAAGGTGCCACCCCAAGCTCTGGGTACTCACAAAGGACAGAAAAGCTGCCATCAAAAGGATGCGGACGAGAAGGTCTTCAAACTGCTCCAGTACCAGCTCCCAGAGGGACTTTCCTGGTGGGGAAAGATGAAGCCAAGCACAATCAGTGCTAAAAAAAAATCCCCAGAAGACAGGTAAACCACTGAGGCCCTAAGACCCACATCCCTGCTTGCTTCAGAGCTGCTCTGGTGCCCCTTGGCCATGGGCATTGGTGAGGACATGCAGCACTGTGGGGGCTTCTCTCTAAAATGAAATGCTTCCATTTCTGGCACTGCCCTGCTTTTACTGGGTCTGGTTTTAAAAATCCTCTGTGTTTCTATTCACAGAAGTAGCCTCACCACCACAGGAAGCTCTACTGTCAGCCCTGCTTTCTCTGGGCTCAGATTAAAAGACCAAGATTAAAACCAAGATTAAAAGACCCCAAAGATTCCCTCTGCCTTGTCCCCAGCACACTCCACCCAGACTCAAGGCATGCACTGCCACCTCCAGCCCATGACTTACCTTCTTCTGCAGGGAGCTCTGTGGGTTTTCATCGACAGCCCAAGGAGCACAATACAGCAACAAGTGATAAAAATGAAAAGATCATTAGTGATTTGGACCCAGGCTAGCAATCCCTTCCCTTATGCCTCACTCAGCATCCCAAAATGCAAATTTTTCTGCACAAATTCCCACATCAAGGCAGCTTGTCCTCAAACTTCTCAGTCCAACACCAAGGGAGCAGCCCTGGAAATTTCATTTCCCTGCTGCAAGTGGCTCCAGCAGCATTTGTTCCTACACTCAGCCTGCCTAAAAAAATATTCCTCAGGAGCTGCCCTCTCCAAATCCAAGACACAGAAGTGCAACCATCCCATAAAATGCCCTGCCAGAAACCCAATACAGCCCCACTGGGGACTGTAACTTTCAGACCATATTTCCTATTAATCTGTTGTACTTTACAGCCTGGAGCGCTCTAGGAAACAAATCCAAGGGCGATGCTCAGCTGCTCCAAGCTGTCCTCCTGAAGCCACCCAGGGGGTGCAGAGCTTCCATCCACACTGCTGCCAGCCAAACCCAAGCCCAGGCACCTGCAGAACCTCAGAGAAACCCAGGGGCTCCCAAGAACCCACCCCAGACTGCCCAGGATTCCCACATCCCCAGGAGGTGACTGCGACCTTCGTGTGCAGCCATGGGTCCCACGACCACTGGACAAAGTGATTCCCTAAGATTTGAGCATTTATATTTTCAAAATATTTCTAATCCTGCAATTCTTTAGTGCTTAGTCCAAACTCCATAGAGAGTGTTAGCTACAGCTTTCCCATTTTGGTCAGACAAAGCAATTCCTCTCTAGGCCTGGGAATCAAGGATTCCCTCACTGCCTCAGGCCCCAAGAGATGGGAACAAAAGCGATTTGGGGGGAGAAAACCTGGGATAAATTACTTAATTACCTGAAGCTGTAATTGCAAGATTAACCCCCAATATGCAAATGGACCAAATTTATAAAAATATGAAAACCTGTGACCCGCTGTCCATTTTGGGTGTAGCCCCTGGAGGGCCTCATCTGCCCTAAATATACCTGAAGGCCCTTCAATAAATACAAATAAACTGCTTTTTATTCTCTTAATTTTATCTGGCCTCTGTTTTTAGGTCTCAAAAGGCATCAGTGCTCAAACCCTGGTTCCCTCCAAGGGAATCCTCCTGCTCCTGGGCAGCAAGGGGGGAGCTGGCCCTGCTGTGGGCAAGGCTGGGCCCAGGACTGTGAGGTCCTCACCCAGGGAGGGCTCAGGAGTGACCAGGGAGGAACCCAGGGAGGGCTCAGGAGGGACTCCCCTGATTTTGGGGGCTCATGGGTGCTTGTCTCCACTTGCCCCCATCAGAATTCCAGAGTGGTTTGGGTTGAAAGGGACCTTAAAGTTCACCTTGTTCCACCCCCTGCCGTGGCAGGGACACCTTCCACTTGACCAGGTTGCTCCAAGCCCTGTCCAGCCTGGTCTTGGACACTTCCAGGGATGCTTTTCAGGATGCTTCCAGCCACAGCTTTTCAGGGTAACCTGTGCCAGCCCCTCCTCATCCTCACAGCAAAGAATTCCTTCCCAGTGTCCCATCTGACCATACTCTCTGTCAGTGGGAAGCCATTTCCCTTATCCTGTCACTCCATCCCTTATCCAAAGCCCCTCTCCAGCTCTCTTGTGGCCCTTTTAGGCACTGGAAGGGCTCTGAGGTGTCCCCAGAGCCTTCTCTTCTCCCCAGATCTCTCAGGGCTCTTCTGCACCCCATGGAGCTGACAAGAAACCCCTGACAGCTCTGGGTTAACAGTTAGACTCAATGAACTTAGAGGTTAACTTAATTCTATGATAAAAAAAAGATGTTTCTCCAACTCCTTGTGTTTCTGGAGGGAATAAGGGACCAGATGAGTCCAAGAGGAACCAGCCTGAGGCAGACACTGATGCCCCAGCACTGTGGCTGTCTGCAAACACCCCCAGCCTGGAGCCCCAAGTGAAAGCAGGAAGTGAAACCTGCTCATCTGTTTTCCATCACCTATTTTCATTCAGAGGAATGAAAAAAAAAACCCCAAACCAAACCTACCTTCACCAAACCAGCCAGTGAAAACAAGAAGCCTGAATGTGCTCATGCTTCAAACTGTACCAGGTCCTCAGTCCTCACAGACACACCCACCATGAGCTGTTCTAAACCCACACTCCCCTGGGTCAGGCTGCTCTGATCCCTGCCACTGTGAGACACAGAGCAGCACACAATGCCTATAATTATTTTTATAGCAAAAAAAAAAATAAAATTAATCTTGGAGCACCTTTAGTGTTCAAGTCACTCTCCAGAGCGTGTCAGAGCAAAGTGGCTCCTGCCCTCTCACAGCCAGCTCCTCTCCACCCCCAGCTTCCTCTCCCCAGCCCAGAGAGCCTCCAGAATTAAAAGCAGAAGAGATCTGCTGCTGCTATTTCCACCCAGACTGCACTTTAAGGGGTGCAAGAGGGCTGAGGGCAGGCAGGTGCCCTGGGGGAGGCAGCTGGGGCTCCCCCAGGTCCTGGCTCAGCCTGACTTTCCACCCAGAGCAGCCACCTGGAACAGCCCAGGGCTCTCAGTGCTGTCCCACACTGAGTTTGCACGAAGAGTGGCAGCAGCACCTTCACAGGGCTGGGGCTTTGCATGAGATCTTGATGAAAGTTCAGCAAAAGGGGTTTCTGTGAACTCAGGAAACGCGCACAGGGGCAGGCAGCTGAAAGCCTGCGGTGGCACAGTGACACTGCCTCCTGTCACCAGACCTCAAACACAGCAGTGCTGCTGCAGGCACCTCCCAAACCCCCCAGTTTGATACAGGCAGCTCCTGCTGCCAGTGACTCCTTCCTGCACTCTTCAAGTGGCAGCTCAGCACCAAACACCCAGAGAAAAAGGGCTGAAAGTCACAATAAGCCCATATTTTTGGGTGTGAACTGATAAAAACACACTGGAAAACAGGAAAATTTGGGGCTGGAGCTTCTTCCTGACACATCCAAAGTCTTACTAGAAATAAGAGGGTTTGGTACTCCCCAAGCCCCAAGTTCTGTGTGAGTCAGCCCCATGGCACCAGCAGTGCTGCCATGTCCCATCCTGCAGGGAAACCCACCACAGGCAGGGGACCAGGAAAATCCCAAATCTGTCATTGCCTTGGGACAACATGGTGAGTGCAAACAGGCTGAAATGGAAACTCCTGGCTGGCACCTGAATAGCCCCTTTAACCCCCCCAATAACCCTTTTGAAGGGTGGCTCAGCACAGAAATCCAGCCCTGGGCAGGAGCTCCCAGCCAGAACACAAATGCAGTGACACCACCAAGGGTGGAAAGGGGCAATGGTGGCTCAGAGAATCCCAAAATGGGTCACCCACATGCACCACAAATACCCAGCCCCCCAGCTGAGCAGCCCCACCACAGGACCTGCAGCTTGTGGGCACATCTGTGGCTCCTCTGCTCCTGCTCTCCTGCATGGCAGCTTTGGAGAGCAGAGCCAGGAAAGTGGAGATATCCCCTCACAGCCGCTTCTTCCTGTGTGCCAGGTGAGGTTTGCTCACACCAGCGACAGCCACTCATTCAGGGCTGCTTCAAAAGGCATCAGAAAGATCAAATAAACAAGATGCAACCCCCCTCCCATGGCAAACTCCACTGCTTTGCTGTTCCTGTCATTCCCCAGAGTTCACCCCTGCTCCAGCCCTGCCCTGCACTTTGCAAAAGCTCAGAACCCTCCTGGCTGGGGGATCCACTGCCCCAAAAATAAGCAAATTCAGTCAAATTAAGCAAATTCAGCTGTCACAGGGCCATTCCCACCACCAAAAGAGCACTGTCCCCTCTGGGTTAAGGCACCACCACCACCTCTGAGGGCTTTGCCTTGCAGGGACACATCCACAGCTCCAGGGATGCTGAGCATTTGCAACTTGCTCTGAGCTTGTCACATCATGACATCTCTCCTTGCTGTGCCACCACATCTGTGGTGATGTTTGGCCCATACCAGGCTGCAAAATATCCACACAAGATGCTCCAAGGGTGTGCAAGGAGCCCGGGCACCCTGAGAGCCGTGGGGCTGGCGTCGGGCTGCTCCAGCAGGAGGTGAATCTCCAGCTCCTGCCAACTCAAACAGGGCAGGCAGCCCACAGCTGGCGCCTGCAGCATGGCAGGGCACGGCAGCCAGGTGATGAAAAGGTAAATAAACAGTGGTGCCACCCAGGAGCACAGCACAGGCACTGCCCAGGGCTCTGGGACAGCCCCTGTGAGGGTGTTCACTTCACAGGGGCCTCAGGGTGAGGGAAGAGATGAGGATCTGACTCCCTGTTTCAGAAGGCTGATTTATTATTTTATGATATATATTCTATTAAAACTATACTAAAAGAATAGAAGAAAGGATTTCATCAGAAGGCTGGCTAAGCTAAGAATAGAATAAGAAGGAATGATAACAAAAGCTTCTGTCTCAGACAGAGAATCCAAGCTAGCTCACTGTGATTGGCCATTAATTACAAACAACCAACATGAGCCCAATCCCAGATGCACCTGTTGCATTCCACAGCAGCAGATAACCATTGGTTACATTTTGTTCCTGAGGCCTCTCAGCTTCTCAGGAGGAAAAATCCTAAAGAAAGGATTTTCCATAAAAGATGTCTGTGACAGCCCCGCTCTCCTGGCCAGAGCAAACACACACCAGGACAGGCTGGCACAGGGGGAGCTTCAGGGAAATGTTTGAGCTTTTCCTGCTGTAACAGGAGCAAAAAAATCCCTGGAGCACATCCCTGCACAGCTGGTGTTTCTCCATCCTGCACTGATGCCACTCTGCTTTGGGGGAAGTGAGGAACAAGGTGACATCTCAGAGGCCAGCACGTGACAAAGCAACCCCTGGTGCACATTCGAGTTCAGGGTGCAATCCACAACAGCAAACATCCTGAAATTCCATTTTCCCTCACCATTTCAGGAGCTTCCCTGGGATATAATCAGATTTCCCTCATGGGAAACCCTTCTGCCCCCAAATGATGTGGGAAGAGCATGATGCCCTCTGGGAGAATAATGATGAGCATCACATCCAGGCCCAGCTTTCTGCTCTAAATAACTTAATTCAAGCTATATTTCTATGTTGTAATCACTTTTTCTTCCCTGCCTTTAATATCTTTTCCCTTATGCAGGGAAGGGGAAATGAATGTGCAAAATAAGGGATGCATCCAATTCCTTTGGACTCTGCTGACAGGCAGTAAAGTAGCAGTGAAAAGGGCAAGAAAACCCTGAAACAACCCCAGCTGGGAGAGCAGCTCCTGTCCTGTGACACAAAGCAGGAGCCCAGGCAGGGCTGCTCTGGGATCCTTCCACCATCCCACAAGACAGCAGGCAGGATAAACTGTTATTTTAACTGGCTGCCTTTCCCAGGGCTGGCTGCAGGGATGTCTGCTCTGCCTCAGCCCTGCTGACAGCCAGCACTGCACACCTCCACTCCCCAAAACTGCTGGGGACAGGCTTTGCTGGGGTGTTTTAACTCACACAGCCCATAAATCCCACCTGAGGATGGAGAGCGGGGCTGCTCCTCACCCTCGAGGTGAGAGGTGTGAAAAGCAGCGTTTGGGAGCCGTGTGCCTGGGTGTTTCAGCGTTATCTGCATGCAAACACTCAAAGCCTGATGCTGCTAATGCTCCCAGAGGACAAAACTCAGTGATCCAAGTGCCTGGCTGTGCATGACTTAACTCACCCACACCACTTCCTGTTGGGAAGGATGAAAGTTTGACAAGAAAGTCTCACAGATGCTTAGCAGAAAGATTTTTAAATGTGGAGTCTGATGAAGGAATAGAGTTGGAAGCAAGTTTTGATCTAGAAGAAAAGAATTGCTGAG
The DNA here is from genome assembly GCF_012460135.2 of Molothrus ater. Classification (NCBI taxonomy): domain Eukaryota; kingdom Metazoa; phylum Chordata; class Aves; order Passeriformes; family Icteridae; genus Molothrus; species Molothrus ater. The sequence goes on along the minus strand of NC_050498.2, from coordinate 4,133,332 downwards.
CCAGTCTCACTGGGTAACCAAGGAGGCAAAGGGTGTGTTAGTTAGAAGGGGTTTTATGACTTAGAGCAAAGGATAAACCCACCCCAAACAAGAAAATGTTTTTACCAAGCAGAAAGGACAGCACAGGCAAACAAGGCAGCAAAGTAGAAAAAAGGTCTCAGAATTTCCCACTGCAACAAAACTGAAACACAACTTCTAGCTTAAACTGTAATGTACCAACTTTTAGTGACTGGAGAACAGTAACATGAATATGGTAATTACAGCAGTTATGATAGGCTGTAGATAATAGTTAAGGTACAGATTGGTTCTACTGTGTTAAGATGCTCAGCAAAGAAAAGTCTATAATGCAATGTAACCAAAAGAAAAATCTATAATGCAATGTAACCAAAAGAAAAGTCTATAATGCATTGTAACCTAAACTCAGGGTCTCCAGGCCTGCCTGCAGCTGGAGCTGACAGCTGTGGGCACAGCTCTGTCACCCACCACCCTGGACTGCTGTAAACTCTTGGATACAATAAACTGCATTTTGGAGACTGCCTGGAGTCCCACATCTCTCATTTAGGCTCTTACAACTTCCCTTTCTGCACAGCTCCTGAGCACCACAGCATCCCTGGAGCTGGCCCTGCCCCCTGTGCCAGGGCAGGGGGTGGCTCTGCTCAGGCACAGTGGCCCCCTCAGGGTGCAGCTAAAGGGACCCTGCCTGCTTCAGCCTCTGCCCCCACATCCCACGTTTGAAGGAGCTGGGGCTGTTTAGCCTGGAGAAGAGGAGGCTTAGGGGGGACCTTATTGCTCTCTACAGCTCCCACCCTCAGACTCACAGGTTCTGAACCCTGCCCAGCACCATCAATCCCCCCAGGACAGTGATGGGGTCCCAGTGGAGAACTGGGGGCACCAGGCACCCACTGCTCAGTCAGAGGGGAAAGCTGAAAGCTCATTTGTTCCTATTTTGGCCAGCTGAGCTGATCTCAGCAGGTCAGGGACTAGGAAACTGCAGTTATCCTGAAGGGAGGTTGGAGACAGGTGGGGTCGGTCTCTGACAGAGGCAGAGGACACAGTCTCAAGATATGGCAGGGAAGGTATAGGTTGGATATTAGGATGAAATTTTCACCAAAAGAATAATAAAGCACTGGAATGCTCTTCCCAGGGAGGTGCTGGAATCACCATCTCTGGATGTGTTTAAAGAAAGCCTGGACATGGCACTGGGTGCTGTAGTCTGGTTGAGGTGTTGGGCTCAGTGATGTTGGAGGTCTCTTCCAACCTCATCATTCTGTGACTCTGTGATCCCCACATGCTACTGCACCAATGTGGGGGCACACACCCCCCAAAGCTCACTTAGCCTTTCCCCAGAAAAGCCCCAAAGGTTAAACCCCTCAGGCAGGCAGCCCCCCAAGACCCAGCAGGGTGAGGGGCTGTCCTGGGGCACCCCCTTGGCATGGGGGGCACTGGCTCTGACCACCCAGCATGGAAACCCCGGCCCTGGGGGGGCACAGCTGCAGGGAGAGCCCCCAGGCCTGCAGCCAGCAGCATTTCCAGCTGTGCTGAGCCCCTGCCAGCCAATGAGCACAGGCAATAACCCTGCATTAAAAACCACCTCAGGGGTACACGCACAGCACTCGGGGCACAGAATCACAGACTGGTTTGGGTTGAAAGAGAACTTAAAGATCATCTTGTTCCAACCCCCTGCTTTGGCCAGGGACACCTTCCACCATCCCAGGTTGCTCCAAGCCCTGTCCAAGCTGCCTTGAACACTTCCAGGGATGGGGCACCCATCCCCATCCTTGGGGGATGCCACAGCCAAGCCAAGCCAAGCCCTGCTTTGTACCACAACTGGGGACAATCCCAGGGAATTCAGCCCTTCCCCTGTCCTCCAACACCCCCAAGGAGCTGCTCCCAAAGCCAGGGGTGGTTTCCTGCTGTGGTGGCTCTGGGTGTGCCCTGGGTGGGGAGCCCTCCAGCCCCAGCCCTTATTTGCCTATCGCCTCACAGCTGCTTTTTCCTGTGTGCCAGGTGAGGTTTGCTCACACCAGCGACAGCCACTCATTCAGGGCTGCTTCAAAAGGCATCAGAAAGATCAAATAAACAAGATACAATCCCCCTCCCATGGCAAACACCACTGCTTTGCTGTTCCTGTCATTCCCCAGCGTTCACCCCTGCTCCAGCCCTGCCCTGCACTTTGCAAAAGCCCAGAACCCTCCTGGCTGGGGGATCCCCTGCCCCAAAAATAAGCAAATTCAGCCCAGCTGGGGAAGGCAGCAGCTGGGGATGGGTGAGTAGCACATGAGGAGGGATAAGCAGAGGTTTAAGGGCCAGAAACATCCTTGCTGTTTTCCAGGCAATGCTTTAGGGTAAAATGATCCAACCGCTTTCCTCACTGGCACCTGGACTCCGTCAATGGCTGGCAAAAAATTCAGCCCCAAAAATTTCTGGTTTGGGTCACAAGGCTTGCTGGGGCAGACAGAGCTCCAGACCAGCTGCTCATCCCACCCTCAGACTCACAGGTTCTGAACCCAGTCCAGCACCATCAATCCCCCCAGGACAGTGATGGGGTCCCAGTGGAGAGCTGGGGACACCAGGCACCCACTGCTCAGTCAGAGGGGAAAGCTGAAAGCTCATTGGTTCCTATTTTGGCCAGCTGAGCTGATCTCAGCAGGTCAGGGACTAGGAAATGCAGTTATCCTGGATGTGCCCCCCAAGATCACCAAAGCACCAGCAAACCCAGCCCTGTGCTATCTCCTTCCCCCCAGAAAATCAAAAGTGACATCCCTGTGCTGAAGGAGAAGCCACCACCCCCATGTCCCACTGTCCAGGGACAGGGAAACAGGAATGGAGGAGGGAGTGTGGCATCTGACCAATGGTCCAAGAAGCAGTGTGAAATAAATAAGGAAAGCCTCACCCACCCCACTTTAAACTTCCCTTCCTTTATTCTTGGAAATGGCTCATCCCCAAAATGCTGGGCAGTACAAGCTTCCCCTCACTGCAGTTCAGGGGGGTCCATGAGCCCTGCCCAGCCCTGAGCATCCTCCTCCCATGCCACAGAAAAACAAATTGGTTCCTTGCCAATATCCCACCTCCCTTCCTCAATGCCAGGAACACAAGTTCAGAAGATGTTGCCCATTTTGCTGTGAAAATGAAGCTGCCACTTGGGCTTGCCCCTCCAGTGCCCACGTGGTGTTTGCAAGAATAAAGTCTTGGAGACATTTAAAGGAAAAACCTCAGGGAAATGGGGTTGGAAGCCACATCCCCTCAGCCCTGTCCCCATCAGCACCCCCAGCAGATCCTGGGATTGCTCTGGGAGTGGGAGGGAGTGGGAAGGAGGAAACCCATGGCTCCAGCCAGGGATGGATTATTTGAGCAAACTAAAAGCAGCAGTTTGTTCCCTCCTGCACCAACGCAGTGGAAAGAATTTCCAGCTCCGGCTCCCGGGTGGAAAAGCTAAAAATCGGCATTGAAATAGTAACGGTTTTGGAAAAAGGAGAAAACAAACCAAAAACCCCACAACCACTACAGGAGCTGAAGAAAATAAAGCTAAAGGTTCCATGAATTTTTTTAGTTTTGGGGTCATGTTGGGTATTTTTTGCTTCTTCCTACCTCTGGTTCAAGCAGACCCTTTCCATCACTGCAGGGAAAGGCAAGGGAGTGACTCTGCCTCACCTGGGAACCCTCTGCCAAAATTACCACAACCCCAACCAAGGCACATGCTGCAACCTCAATCCATTCTCTTCTTCCACCCTGGAAATATCATTTTATTTCCCCATTTATCACCCTAAACCTAATTCTTCAGCTAAGTGTTAAGTAAATAGGGAATCTTTGTCTCATTGTTTTGGGCTCTGCTGCAGCCCTTGGCTGTTCCCCACATCCCTGAGATGCTCCCTGCCCCCAGAGCCACCCCCAGACCCAGCAGAGTGACCAGAAAGTGCCAGCCAGGCCAGGGGCAGAGCAAAGGGGGGTCTGTGCCCCCTCCAGGCACACTGGACAAACTGTTCACTTGCAGCAGCTCCAACATCCAGTGAGAAAACTCAATAACTGTGATTTTCCTGGCAGTGCTGGGCAGCAGTTTAGGAAACCAAGCGCAGGAGCTGCAGAGGTGGCAGTGCCAGGAGCCCCAGTGATGCCCCCACTGCCAGGTCAGCCCACAGAGAGCCCAGCACCTTCAAACACCCCAGGGGAGGAGCCAAAATTGGGCTGAGCCTTTCAGATGAATCCTGCAAGAATTGGAAAACAACAAGGTGGGTCCGTGTTTGGGACTTTTTTCCCTAAAAATCCCAAAGGATTTAAGAAAAATCCTATTTTTCCAAAAAATATTTGAACTGAAAAGACTCCAGGTAAGAAAATGAAACTAGGATGAATTTTTCCAAAGGGATGTGTTTGATTCTGGAGGAGAGATGCTGCTCAGAACACAGCAAATGCTGCTGTGCTCAGTGGGGGAACAGCAGAACTCCCTCCCCAAGGAGCAGCTCCAACATCCCTCTACACTGAGACAAGCAACTTCCATGAGGCTGTGAGCAACCATTAAGGATATCACATTTGTATGCCTTGGAAAATATACCAATAAGTAATGAAAATAAGTAAGAAACAGAAATAATAAATTACATTGCAAAGGTAAGTAAAGTTACTGAAACAGAGCCTCAAACCTGCAGTGTCCATTTAAAAAAGAAAGAAAAAACAAAACCCAAAAAAAACAAACAAACAAAAAAAAAAACCCACCCAAAACCAAACCAAAACCCAATAAGAACTATGGGATATTGTTTTTAAATCCAAACTGCATCTTTTCCCCTTCCCTGCCAAGATGAGGAACCTGCTCACCCTGACCCCTCCAAATGCTGCTGTTTGTTTTAATTGCTATCTTTTAATTCATATGTTTTAATCAATCCTGCTGCTGCCTGCAGCCAAGCCCCAGGGCCCAAACTGTGCATTTCTGGATCATGAACACCCAGACTGTGAACATGGGGTGGAAAAATTCCCTGCCCCAAGCTCGGGGCTGAATGGTTCCAGCTCCATCCTCCATGTGCTGCGGTCTGGAGGGAGTTGGGTTGGAGTCTTTTTTCCATTTGTTTGTTTTCTGGAGGAAATGTTTCTGTCATGGCAAACCTGTGGGGAATATCAAAGTTTGAACATGGCATCCCATCCCAAGCCATCTCCCATGATAAATAAAACCAGGATGATAAAATACATCCAAGGTAATGTATCCCTTAATCCACATGGGCTGCTTTTAACTCAAACTGAGATTATCAATCATGAATTTATTTTGCAGAACTCCTTGCCCCAGATGACCTGCCTCCACCCCTCCCTTTGCTTTTTCTGGTATCTGTTCTCAGAGAACAGTCTATTTTCAGCAATCCTCTTGGATGGGTTTTCATGGAAAATGAAGTCTACCCGGCCCTTAGTTTGGATTATATCACAAGAAAAAAATTTCTGTAGGATAGAAAGGATCTGTTTTTCTGGATGGGAAAAAGGGGTGAGTTGGACAATTAATGCTTTTCATGGATGAACTCTCTGAGGATCACACATTCCTGTGTAGTTGAAGGAGCTCCTTTCCTGGAATGAGATACTTGGAGATCCCTGGAAATATGAGTCCCTTCTTGGGTTTTTTCATAATCACCTTCCAAATATACATAATATCTGTGGGTGTGACTATGAAGATGAAATATTATACATATATGTATGAAATATTATACATATATGTATACAAACATGATACCAACATATATTTGTGCATATGGATAAAATATATATATATATAAAAATATAGGGAAATCTAAATATATTTAAGTGGAAAAGGGAAGAATAATTTGAATTAGGCTTTATAAAGGCCTATAAAGATGAAATGTTATACATATATGTATACAAACATGATACCAGCATATATTTGTGCATAAGGATAAAATTGTATATATATATATATATATATATATATACAGGGAAATCTAAATATATTTGAGTGGAAAAGGAAAGAATAATTTGAATTAGGCAAGAGGAACCCCAGAGTGGGTCTGAACCAGCGCTGCAGAGCAGCCCCTTCTCCTGGGTCACTGCAGGAACCCCCTCTGGAGGGGAGCACAGGAGATCCCTGGCTCTCAAAGCGTGGAAAAGCCCAGAAAACCTGCAAAACCCCAAAGAACACCCCAAGGATGGCCCGAGGGGAACCCTCTGTGACGGCCCAGGGATGGACGGAGCTCCATCACTTCCCCTCTCCCGCCTGCCCTGCTGAGCCAGCCTTTTCCATTTTTACTTTTCCACTCGCTCCCCACAGATTCCTTAATTTAGCCCTTGTGTTGACTTGGGAGGCTGCAGAATGGAAAAAGGAAAGTGCAGACAGGCAGGTGAGGGGAGGGTTATCCCGACCTCGGCTGCCCGGCGGCTCCTGCTGGGCAAAGCTCCAGCCGAGCCGGGCCCCGGGGATTCATTCGGGCACTGCCGGAGCCGGGACACCGCTCAGCCCAGCCCAGCTCAGCTAAACTCAGCTAAACTCAGCTCATTTCAGCTCAGCTCAGCTAAACTCAGCTAAACTCAGCTCATTTCAGCTCAGCTCAGCTAAACTCAGCTAAACTCAGCTCATTTCAGCTCAGCTCAGCTAAACTCAGCTCAGCTCAGCTCAGCCCAGTTCAGCCCAGCCCAGCTCAGTTCAGCCCAGCACTGCCCAGCTCAGCTCAGCTCAGTCCAGCTCCTCCTCAAGCATCTCTGAGCTTTCACTCCCCTTTCGAAGGAAAGCAGAAGAGGAGAGACTCTCCCCCACCCACACAGCCTTCCCAAAAAACAAGGGATTTTTATCGCCAACCCATGCAAGGAAAACTGTTTCCAAACCAGAAAAAGAAAGATACAAAACAAACAACCCCCAAAATAATAATAATAATAATAATAATAATAATAATAATAATAATAATAATAATAATAATAATAATAATAATAATAATAATAATAATAGAATATGTGGGCCTTCTGTTTAGCCCTATTTTATTATTATTGTTGTTATTAATTTTTAAACCTACCCTGTATAATAAAGCAGGCACCTAACACAAAAAATCCGGAGCCTTGCATTTGCTCTGAGGACAGCTCTGCAAGAGCTCCAGGGGGTTTCCCCAGAAACACAACGGGAAAAAAAACCCCAAAACCAAAACAAAACAAAGGAAAAAATGCGTTTTGGCCATTCATGACCCCGGGAGGACCCGGAGCAGCTGCGGGGACTGGAACAGCTTTCCCAGGCAGCCCGGGCACAGCGGACTTTGGGGAGCCCCGGGTGAGCGGAGCGCGATCAGGGACAGGGAAAAGCCAGCCCGGATCCACTGAACGCTCCGCCATCCTCCCCGCCTCGCCCCGGTGTGACACACACGGAGCGCTCCAACAGCAGGAAACACCCGAGGCAAAAATACCGCGGGCAGGAACCCAGGGGCACGGGGGACACGCGGAGCGAGGAGCGGATTTCCTCCCCAAACACCGCACCGGGAGCTTCCCCCTCCTGCAGGGACCGGCCGGCTCCCACAGGGACACAGCTTACAACTGCCTCGGCTCGGCTTTCCTCCAGAAAGGCGCTTTTGTTCAAAGGTGTCCCATACGTACTTGCAAATGTTTGTATGGGGGGGGAAATTTATATATATATATATATATATATATATATATATACACATACATATATACATATATACATACACACATATATATATATACACACACATACTGTGTATATATATACTGTATATATATATATATGTATACATATATATAGATATAATATATATAATTTATATGTTATCAGTGAGTTAATAAGTTATATTAGTTGGTTATCAAATAAGACATATCTATAATCTCAAATGGGAAATTGTACACATATATATACTATATATATTTTTATATATATATGTATATATACATAAATATAAACATGTATAATATATAATATATATTATATATAATTTGTATGTTATCAGTGGGTTAATAAGTTGTATTAGTTGGTCATCAAATAAGACATACACCTATAATCTCAAATGGGAAATTATACACACATATATATACTGTATATATATTTTATATATATACATACATATATATAAATATTATATATATAAAATATATTTTTAGATATACATATATGTTATCAGTGGGCTAATAAGTTATACTAGTTGCTTATCAAATAAGACATACATCTATAATCTCAAATGGGAAATTATACACATATATATACACTGTATATATATACTGTATATGTATTATATATATGTATGTATACATACAGATATATATATTAAAAATATACTATATATATAATACATATATATATATATAATACATATGTTATCAGTGGGTTAATAAGTTATATTTTTGGTTATCAAATAAGACATACATCTATAATCCCAAATGGGAAATTATACACATATATATACACTGTATATATATACTGTATATGTATTATATATATGTATGTATACATACAGATATATATATTAAAAATATACTATATATATAATACATATGTTATCAGTGGGTTAATAAGTTATATTTTTGGTTATCAAATAAGACATACATCTATAATCCCAAATGGGAAATTATATACATATATACAATCTCAAATGGGAGATATACATATGCATAGATATAAAAATCTCAGATAGGAAATATGTTACTCTCAAATGGAGCACATATGTGTAGTCTCAAATGGGACACACATATAGAATCTCAAATGAAAAACATGACTATAAAATCTCAAATGGGATATATAAGGGTATATATCATCTCAAGTGATATATATGGTTCAGGTAGGACCAGAGGGTACAAAGGCAGGACCTGCATCAGCACATCCAGCAGATTTCTGAGCATTTAAATTTTAGGAGCATTCTGATGATCAGAGCAGTGACACTTAGGTTTAAGACTACCGTAGATCTGGACTTTAACAAGAGCTACAACGTTTCAGCTTTCAGCCATCCCAGGTCACAAACTGATGCCACCCCATGTCCTGAATGTCCAGGGATGTGCTGGACCGGGCAGATGGGATCACCACCAAACCACAGCCTGACCTCACACTCGCCACCTCTGCGGGTGAGAAAGAGAAAAGGTTTTTATTGAGTGATAACGAGCAGCCAAACCTCAGAAACCGGGAGGTTCCCACGGCAAAGCAGCAAATGCTGGTTACAGACACCAGGTTAATCGCTGCTGAGGATTAACTCAGCATCTCAATGGACCCAGATGAGTCCTCCCTTCTTTCAGGAGATGGCTAAGGGCGGTCATGGAGAGGACCATCAGCATGAATCCCATGAATCCTGAAGGGAATTAGGAGCCTCCAGGCAGCGCTGCTGCAGCCCGGCCCGCCAGGGGTTAAGCGCCCACGGAGCAGCCTCCGGTGCTCGCTCACGTCATGGAAACACTGGAGTAACCACAATTTTCTCTGCTGCTGTTTGGCTCCGCTTCTTTCAACATTTCTACACTTCCAGCCCAGATCTCTGCTACCTGTTTTGCAGCGAGGTAGCTGGCACCAACAGCAGCTCCACTGAGCACTGGGGATTTTTTTAAAATAGAGGTTATTGATGTACTTTCTAGTTACAGTGCCATCCACATTGAAATACAAAAAAAAATATCCAGACCAGATCTCCGCTACCTGTTTTGCAGCGAGTTAACTGGTACCAACAGCTCCACTAAGCACTGGGGATTTTTTTAAAATATAGGTTATTGATGTACTTTCTACTTCCAGTGCTACCAACACCAAAATACAAAAAAAAAAAAAAAATTATCATATACAGAATAATGAATGGGCTTCAAGCCCATTCAACACCAATGTGGGGTTGGTCCTTGCTGAGTTTTCTGCGTGTTAACACTGCACTGGGTTGGACTGAACCCCCAGACAGCTCTGTCCTGCTGCCACCCACCCACCCAGAGTGGCCACAGGCCCCTTCTCCTCCACCCATCCCTCCCATCCCTCCCAGTGCCCTCAGCATCAGCTCTTTCTCCATCCCGAGGTGCTCCAGCTGAGCAGGAGGGGCTGCCTGCATTGCTCCCTTCCCCAGGAGTGGGGAAGCACCAGCTGGGAAAAGGGCACAGGATGCAAACACTCAGCATCTGGCTCATAGCTCACAAAAAATAACCCTAAAAAAAACCCCAACAACATTTTGGAGGGGTATCAGCATCCCAACTGACTCTGCGAGCGCTGTGTGTGGGAGAAAAATCAAAGCTGGCTCCTCCAGAGGTTTGAGCATACAAAAAAGCATCAAACCACCTCATTTTTCAGGGCTGTGAAAACAGAAGCACCTCGGGGCTGCCAGCAGCCCTGTGAGGCTCCTGATGCCCTTTGATGGGCAGTTCAGATCCCTGATGCAAATCTCAGGGCAGCCCTGGGAATGCTGCTCTCCAGGGAGCTTTTGTGCAGAGAGGATCAGCTCTTGAGAGCTGCTGCCACCACCAGAAACAACAACCACCTGCTTTAAGGCACTTGAAGTCTCCCTTGCCCAGCCCTGAGCCTTGCTCAGCCCTGTTTTGTGCCAGCATTTGCACCCCTGGCCCCTCTTCAGGGATGTGCCATGGGGACCACGCCAGAGGCATCACCTGGGCTGTGGCTGTGCCAGGACAAAGCCAAGCCACAGCCAGGAGTCTCCTGTTCTCACACCATCCCTTCTGCAGGAGCAGATCAAATGCAGAGTGAAAAGGCAGCAGCTTGGATGCTTCTCAAAAATTAAAATTCTCCTTGGGAGGAAGAAAGCAACAGCAGCAGCAGGCATGGAGTGAGGCTTTTTACTCAAGAAAAATGGGTTTGAGGGAAGCTTTAGAAAGGGAAACTTACTTGCAACATAATTATCAATAGGATTTTTCAGGGATTTACCCTGGGGGGAGATGACCACAGAAATGGAACACTTCAAATCAGATCTGGAGGTAAGAAAAGGCTTAAAGCATGCAGAAAGCCCAATGGTGCTGAAATGGCAAAGAGCAGAGGTGTGACTTTGTGGTGATGGCAAGCATGGCTCTAGGATGGCCATATACTCTTGGCTGGACTAGGGACTTCAAAAGAGACACCTGAGTTACTGGGGAAAGGATTACCCTGGGAGAAGGGGGGTATTTTGCTCCTAATGGTGTTTTTGGAGGACACATTCCAGCCCCTTACTGGAAGCAGCACATCCCAAGCCAGTATCTGGGCATCCACAGTGCATCCAGCTCCTCTTAAATCAGTGTTTTGTAGCACCAGCTCTACCACCCCCAGCTTTAAAACCAGCAATGAAATAAGAACACTCATGAAATAACACTTGTGCCACAAGGCAGACCAACCCCAGGGGTAAACACAAGACCTGCAGGCACAATCCCTTCTCCCACAGAAGTTTCTGTCTTATGGCTCTGCAAACCTTCCTTCCCTGGTTCCTGCAGCATTTAGACAGCAGATGTCAGTTTTTCTGAACCTTGCTCTTGATTCACAGTGTTTTTTAAAGGTAGGTGTGAATGCAGGTAACCTCAGAGGATGGCACAGAGATGAAAATCCCAAGTTTCCCTGTCAATTACGAAAACTTTGTGTAGTGTCTCCCCAAATTTGAAGTCACTCACAAGGTTTGAATGCCTCAGCGTGTCTCCTCAGGGAAAGGATTTGGAGGAGGAGAAAAAAAAAAAAACCCAACCCGTAGCATGTTTATGAATCAGACTGTTCAGCGTGTGTTTCGGGGGTGGGAAAGGTGGGCGATGCACAGAGGAACAGAGCGCAGAGTTTGATGAGTCAGAAAATGCTGCTTTTCCTCTTCTTGCTGCCACCTCAAATACTTCAGCGTGAAATAGAAATTTTATTTCTTTTTTTTTTCTTTCTTTTTATTATTGTCAAGAGAGAGCTGGAGCATAACCTTGGCTCGTTAGCAACCGCCAGCAGCGAATTCAACGTCAAGCCCCCGCCGCAGGCGCAGACACACATATCCCGGGAAAAGGGTGCAAATAAATCAGCTATCAACGGTGTTTCTAGCAAAACAGGGGCTCAGATGTGTGCTCATGCCTCGAGAAAGAGCCTTGGTGGGTTTGAGGAGAGGAGCAGCACAGCCCAGCTGGATTTGGGCTCGGGGATGTCTCCTCCTCCCGCCCAGGCAGGCTGGGCACGCACGTGGGAAAACACACACAAGGATTTGGGCATCCTGAGTGAGGCTGGCAGAGACACAGGGAGGTGTGGTGGAGAAAACAAGCAAATTTGCTGGTGAGCTTTGAGCTGAACCAGGTTTGAATAACACTTAGACACAGCCACATTGCACCTGCAGCAAGGCAGGGGATCTGCAGAGCACGGGGTAGCACGATGGGGTCACCCCCAGAGCAGGGCAGTGAAAGAAGAGGATGGGTGAGCCCCAAGGAGGGCCCACAGGCAGGATGGTCCTGCCCAGCCGAGTTTCCAACCACAGCAGAGCTTCTGCTTCAGAGTCAGAGGAGATGAAAGACGAGATAAACACCCCTATGCTGAAGCTCAGTTGAGTTTGACTCCGCTGACATTCACAGCCCATTTAGGTTACCAATGGAGCAAATAAAATTATGCATACACATTAATGCCTGCAATATCCTGCCTGAAATGTATGCTCATTTACACTCAGAAATCCATTTAGAAGAGATAAATCAGAGCTATATTTAAAACAGAAAAATCACTTGTCTGTCCACAAAGCAGCTCCTGTTTACATCTGTCTTTCCTTGGCAAAAATCAAATAATTTCATGGGAAATTGTGCCCCTGGTTTTACATTTAGGAAGGGTGCATACCTGTACCCTCCTGCTCAGTCTGTTATAAAATAACAGATGTGCATTTGGTTATTTTTGTTTGGTTGTTTGGTTTTTTTTTTTTTAATTTTGTGGTAAAAACAAAAAAACAACCTGTGGAGCTTGAAGCTGGTGGATGGGATGAGGTATAGGGAAGCACCTGCCAGGCACATGTGAGACATCCAAAGCATTCATTAATTAAAATTGACTTGGGAGATTCAGAATTGCCATGGTGAGACCTAAATGTTCTGTGGCTTCTCCAGTTTCCTTGGCAAATGAAAGGCCATGCTGACAGCACTGATGACAGAGCTGAAACAAGAACACAAGCTCTTCCTAATGGAGAAATATCTCCTTCCACTCCAGTAATCTGTACCACACTGCTTGGCTCCCCAGCCACGAGCTGGAGATACCAAATAATCACTATTGCTCTCTGCTTCCTCCTGCAAATGTGTTTGTGAGCCCTGGATCTGAAAAAACAACAATTTTAAGCTCCAAAAGAATACCGCCCCCAAAAAATGAAATAATTTTGTATCAGTCACACCAATGATGGCTGCTTCTCACTTAACGTCAGAGCTCGTTGCAGCTCGTATTTTTTTAAATGCAATAAAAAAGCAGCAGCCAGCAGCTCTGTGAAGCATGTCAGGAGCAGTTTTTCAGAGAGATGATGTATTTTAGATTGTGATTCACGACCACACTGGCAGTTTGAAGTTCAAGATCAGAAGGAAATGAATGAATGTGAGACAGGAGGGTGCGAAAATGAAAGTAGCTGGAGCTCAAGGCCTGCCCTGCACTTCGAGCCACACAAGATTTTTCTTCCCCTTCTGTGCAAGCTCAAACAAGTCACCAAACTGCCCCACACTTCTGCTGCTAGAGTTTAATTTAAACCTAAATTGAAATGCAATTTAATACAGCCCAGCTCGTTGTGCCAAGCTGCTCCCTTGTGGCACCCTCACCCCAAGCAGCTCTCCCAAACACGACCCTCAAGGTGCCTGCTGCCACAACACAACCTGCAAGTTCTCACCATGCTGGAAAAAAAAACCCACTTTCTGCTTAAAACTAAGGTTTTAAACCAAGCAAACCACACAGGTCCCTATCTGCATGGTTTTAAGCTGGTCTAAACTGTCTATGTCTCATTTGCACCATGAGAAAAATATAAATACTGCTCAGAAATTGCAGAAGTTCAGAATTCTTGAAAACCTTCGACCACATTTCACTGAGGGTTGCACTGCCCATGTCACTGCCCTCAAGATTCAGGCACATCACTGCAAGCTGTGCAGTACAGGAGCTGCAGAGCTGTGCTTGGGAGGTGAAGGGCACAGGACACCCCAAAGTCAGCAGCTCCTGTGAAAGAACAGCCCGTGAGAAACCCAAAGCTGGGGTGCACGGGGAACAAACTGCTAAGCGAGGAGAGCACTGAGCCACAGCTTGCAAGAGGAGGAAGCAAAAAAGAAAAAAAAAATTAAAGGCAAACTAATTACCACCACTAACCCTTAGCTCTGCACCCACGTCACAGCCCTGAGCTCCCTTTGTCAAGGCAGAGCCGGTGCCACCGAGCAGCCAACGTGCCTGACTCAGGGCTGATGATTCACCTGGGCAAACAGCAGAGGGACAAAGCCACCAGGAGCCCCACGATGGTGATGGCCATGGTGGCACCCTGCTGCACAGCACAGGCCACCCCTCAGCCACATGCTCCTGTGGGGCCAGAAACCGGCTGCAATTGTACCCTGAGATCAGACCAGCCTGATGATAAGGATGTATTTTGCATTTAGGATGTATTTTGCATTTAGGATGTATTTTGCCTTCAGCCCCCAAAGCAGAGGGGCTCCTCCCAGTTAACCAGACAGGTCCCCAGCTGCCCTTCTCCAAAATCAAGCCTAGCAGGAGCAGGTGTGATGCTCCAATGCTTGCAGCTTGTGCAGGTGCTCCATGGCAAGAGCTCCCAAGGGCAGCCCTGACCACGCTGGCCCAGGGAACTGAGCTGAAGCTGCCTGGGACAGGGAGCACTGCTGGGATGGGGGGCCCTGAGCACAGCTCAGCACAGGACAGCTGCTCACAGGGCTGGGGGAGTCACAGCCCTCTGATCCCACCTAACAAACAGAAATGCAGACAGCAATCCTGCCAGCATCTACTCAGGCTTCCCTTCGCCTCATCCGTGAGGATCGGGCAAAAGGCAGATGCAACAAGCTCCAACCCAGGAGAGATTTTATACACGGAGCTCCTGCAGAAGTTTGAGAAGGGACTCACGACCCCAAAGCACTGCAGCAAACCACCCTAACCCCTCCTGTTTCCCATGCAGAGCTAACGATCCACCTCGGTCACAGCCTGAACAAAGCCACCCTAAAATCACCTGGGTAGGTGCAGACACCCCAGCCAGCCCTTCCTGGGCACACTGAGCACTCTCAAAACATTTACAAATTCCCCTTCTCAGCGCCGTGAAGATGCCCAGGTGCTCGCAGATGGTCCCCCGGGTCAGTGTGACACCGGCAGGGCAGGACACACACGGACGGTGTCCCCACCACCGCTGCCTGTCCCACAGCACCCACAGCCAGGGCTGCGGTGGGGGCGAGCGAGATCCCCCCCAGGACACCTCTCACGGCTCTTTGGGGCTTCCCTCGGTCACCCGCAGGCAATGAGACCTTCCCCTCTTTCCTTCCTGGTAACGAGATATCGCTGTCCCTCCCCGCTTTCTGTCACTCCGCCAGCGGAATTAACACCCCGCTAATTGCCGACGTTCCTGGCCGCCCGAACCCGCAGCAATTAGCCTTTAATTAAAGCCGATAAATATTGCCCTGATCAACAGGTGTCCGGCGGCACATCCCCAGCGATCCTCCGCACAGCCGGGGCCGGGAGGATGCTCGGGGGGGGACCCACGGCAGCACCCCGGACCCTGCCGGTACCGGCGGGGAGGATCCCGGTCCAGGTCCCCATCCCGGTGCGGAGGATCCCGGTACCCATCCCGATCCCGGCGGGGAGGATCCCGGTACCCATCCCGATCCCGATCCCGGTCCATATCCCCATCCCGGCAGGGAGGGTCCAGGTCCACATATCGGTAGGGAGGACCCCGGTCGCCATCCCGATCCCGGTCCCCATCCCGATTCCGGCGAGGAGGATCCCGGTCTCAGTCCCAGTCCCGGTCCCCATCCCGGTCCCGGTAGGGTCCCAGCGGGGATGCCGGTGTCCCGTTAGCGCTGCCCCATCCCACCCCCGCCCCGCATCCCGTGCCCATCCCGTCGCGCCGCACTGACCATTGGGGCCGTACTTCTCCCGGTTGCGGCGGACCTGCTCCGGGCTGAGCCCGCAGCTCTCGCTGACCCCGAAGCGGCGGAGCACGTCGAGCACGGGGATGCTGTGCGCCGCCTCCATGCCCCGGCCCGGGGCTGCTGGCCGGGGCCGCAGGAGGCACACGGGGCGCCGCTCGCACGGCGATGCCTCCCTCGGCACCTCTCCGCCCGCCCGCCCGGCGCCGGGCCCGCCCCGGCACCGCCCCGCTCCGTCCCCGCCTCCCCCGGGGCCAGCGCCGCCCCCTCGGCAGCCCCGGCACCGCCGGACCCCCGCGCTGCGGCTCCGTCCCCGCTGCCGCCCGGGGCAGGGGCGGGAAGGGACATTCAAGCTCATCCAGTGCCACCCCTGCCATGGCAGGGACACCTTCCACTGTCCCGGGCTGCTCCAAGCCCTGTCCAGCCTGGCCTTGGGCACTGCCAGGGATCCGGGGGCAGCCACAGCTGCTCTGGGCACCCTGTGCCAGGGCCTGCCCACCCTCGCAGTAAAGAATTTCCCCCTTATATCTAATCCAAATCTCCCCTCCTTCAGCCTAAAGCCATTCCCCCATGTCCTGTCACTCCAGGCCCTTGTCCCAAGTCCCCCTCCAGCTCTCTTGGAGCCCCTTTAGGCACTGGACAGGGCTCGAGGGTCTCCCCTGAGCCTGCTCTTCTCCAGGCTGAGCAGCCCAGCTCTCTCAGCCTGTTGGTGTTTTGTCAGATTTCCAGGCTGAGAAGTGGGCAGGTTTGTGGGCAGTGGAAGCAGTCCAGAGGAAATAGCTGTGTCTTAAGAAGTTAAGAGGAGAAGTAAAGTTTCCATCACAAAAATAATATTAAAAATATCAGGAGCAATAGAAGGAGGTGGGAATGCTGCATGGGTGCAGCTCAGCTGTGGGGTCTAAGGGGGCTGCCTAAGAGTGATGCTCCCTGGATCCCCTCCAGCACCCTACTTCCAGCTGGAAGCTGAGCATGCCCCAGCCCCTCTGCTGGAAGCACAGCAGTTCCATGCCCACTGACTTTGGTGGGATCAGGATTATCACTGTGTGATAGCAGCAGGAGCCCTGGAATTACAAATCCCTGACTGACTCTTGTGGAAACCACTGACACTGTTCCCTCCACTGCACTGTGTCCAGAGAGAGGCAGCTGTGCTGGGCTGCCTTTGTCCTTGGAAATGTGAGATGTAAATTGTCACTGCAGGGAGACAGAGAAAGGATCCAGGGATCTCCTGTGTGGTACCACCTGAGCACTGTGCCTCACTGTGTCCCTGGGACATCCCACACTCCACACTCCTCAGTGCTCCTCATCCCCACACACAAAGCAGAGCATCCCTGTTTGAGGAATGGGCTTTTCCTGGAGGCTCTCGTGCTTTTGCAAGGATTTTTCAACCTGTCTCACTTCCCTGTTCAGCCAGGTTCCCTGTGCCCTTCCTGCCTAGCTCCAGGTGGGCCAGATCTCCAGTTACACCCCACAAGGGCTTTACACCCCTCTTTGCTATGGGCTACTTAATGACTTCTTCCAGCTGCAAAATGACTGTTTTTAGCAGCACTCCCATGCAGCAGAGACCACCAGCAGCACCAGACAAGCTACCCTGACCTGTAAAAGAAGGGTTGTCCCCAAAATCCACTGTACAACCCAGCTAAGGGTCACCACCACCACCACACCTGCAGGACTTTTCAACATAGTGCACCTCACCCAGCTCCCTCACTCCACCAGCTCTCCATGACCTGGCTCAAACCTGCTCCCAGTGACTCTCCCCATGTGCACACCAACTCCTGACTTTTCAGGTACTTCCAGTTTTCCCACTGTTGCTGGAAGAAGCCTGCAGTTGATGGTGACTGGCACTGCTCTCCAGCTGAGAGGGTGATAAACCCAATTCTACAGAAACTTAGCCCAGGCAGAGACAGCAGCCAGCATGAGGAAGGGACAGCAGATATCTCAGGGAGGAGCTCTGGCTAATTTATTTCTATGTAAATTCACTTATAGAAAATGTATATTGCAGCTTCCACTGGAGTGGAGGTCCTGAAGCAATGCAGGTTCCCTTTTCAAGTTTGATAAACTCATTTTTTCCAGTTCACCGCAGCTGAGGCGTGGGAGGCAGAGGGTGCTCCAGAGCTCAGCCCACGGTGTCACAGGTCCTCCTGCAAGGAGCACAGCTCACCAGTCATATTCCTCTGCCTCTCAGGAGTGCTTTGGGAGGAAAAGTGCTGTTCCTGCTGCTGAGCCTCCCAGGCAATAGTGCTGCCCTTGGCCAGAGTCTGCCCCAGAGCTGCCTGGCTCATGGGGCTGGGTGGTTCACAGAATCCCAGGATGGATCAGGCAGGAAAAGACCACAGTAACTCATCTGGTCCAACCTTCCTGCTCCAGCAGGGTCATCCCAGAGCAATGGCACAGAGTGTGTCCAGAGGGTTCTGGAATATCTCCAGTGAGGGAGACTCCACACCCTCTCTGGGCAGATGGTTCAGTGCTGGGTCCATGTAAATTAAAGAAGGTCTTCCTCATGTTGAGGTAGAACTTCCTGGGCATCAATTTCTGCCCATCACCTCTTGTCCTATTTCTGGGCACTGCTGGGGAGAGCCTGGTCCATCTTCTTGACATTCCCCCTTCAGACACTGACAGACATGGATGAGGCCCCCTCTCTTCTTGAGGCTGAAGGGCCCAGTTCCCTCAGCCTGTCCTCATTAGAGAGATTTCCACCAGGTGCCTGGGAAGAATTGATGTGATGTGAAAACATTAACACATAAAATGCTCTTGACCAGGGGCACTGAGGGCCTGATGCAATAGATCAGCCCCAAAACCTGGGGGCTGCTCCCAAAGCAGTGCCTCTGGAGGGGGTGGGATGGGACCCCTCATCCCCAGCCTGCAGCTCCTGGCAGGCAGCTGCCCCTGCCTTGTTAGCAAACGTGCTGCCCTTGGAGCAAGGCCTTGGGAAAGAGGGTTCTTGGTGTCCTCCTGGGCATGATTTAGACGAGGCCCTACACCCCAAACTGCCTCACCTACACACCAGAGGCTGAAGGGCTGGTTTGGTGCTCATTGTGCAGGCCAAGAACAAAGACACAGACAGCTCAAGCTGTGTGACTGTGCAGGCACCACCTGGAGACCCTCACTGCTCTCCCCAGTGTCTCCTGACCCTTTTGTCACGTTCTCCCAGCCCAGCAGTGCCCCACCTCACACATGAATCCCTGCCCCTGGGCCACGTGCAGGCTGCTGCTCCTGCTTCTCCCAGTTTCATGGGATGATGCCAGTCCTAGTACTGGAAAAGAGCACAAGGATGATGTCCCAGCTGCAAAGGTGAAAGTTTGGCAAGGTTGGGAGCACCTGAGGTGAGAGTTACAAAGGGAACATGTGGCAGCCCTGCTGACAAGGCAGCACCATCCACCCTGCCTATAATTAAGCAATCCATGAAAACCATTAGTGATTGGAGCTGTAAATTAGTCAGCGAGGGAAAATGGACTGAAAACACTCAATACTGCAAGGGAAGGGTCCACAGACATCCCAGGCACCATCTGGGGGTACCTGGGCTCCATCCCTGGCAGTTCCCCAGGTGTGGGGGATTCCCTTCTGTACTGGGTCAGCCCTCACACAAAGGGCAAACGTCCTTCTTTATCTTGGCTTCCCCCACGGTAAAAACTTTGGGAGGTAAACACGCTTAAGAGAGCCATAAAAAGATGAAAAGAATGGATTTAACACCTCCCAGGCTACTGAGGAGGTTTTTTTGTGTTTGTTTGGAGTTTTTTTTTTGCCGTGGCTGCAGTGTGGGAGGAAGAGCAGGACCCAGCCAGGGCTGACTGAGCGCTGTACAAGGCATGGAAGTCTACAGGCAGTTCTGATTTTAATCTTGCTTTTCCAAAAGGAAATCAGGAGTAATTCTCCCCAGAGCCATGGGTTTGCTGCCTTGCTGGGCTGAGGGCAGGGATGGCTGGAGCCTGCCGGGGCTGCCAGCAGCGCTGAACCGACGCCACCACCCTCACTCCAAGGGTTTTACAATCCGTGGAAGATTAATCTTTTGTCTCCACTTTGTTCCTCTGAGATGGGGAAAATATTCAGTGTGCTGGAAAGGCTGAGGGGGCAGGCTGTGTGCTGGTGAGCAGCTCCAGGCTCTGGTGGGGCTCGGCAGCGTTGGATCCTGGGCGCTCCTGTGACGAGGATGACCCTGAGGTGTTAGAAAATCTCTTTTTCCCAGCCCCAAGACTGAAGGAGAAGACAGGATTCCTCAGCTCTGGTTCTCAAGGTTGTTTATTTTCTCTCATCTATAACATCCTTTCTCCAACCCACCAAGGTCTGTCCAGCAGGTCGGGTTGTGGCACACCGACACCCTCAGGGTGCTGTTGGCTTTTTATACTAAAAACTGTGTGTACTTTATTTACAATAATTTTCCAATACCCATCACCTATGTTAGACAGTCTGTCTCTACTCTAAACCAATCCAAAAGTGCCACCATCACAGCAGAAGATGGAGGACAAGAAGAAGAAAAGGAAAGACAGAACACACCCAGATTCCTCCATCTTGCCTCTTGAACCCCCATTCTAAAAACCCCAAAATTCTACTTTTTCACCCAGTGATAAATTCACTATCATTCTATTCACACTCTAGTGGCTTGTAATTCCTCACACAAAGTTGGTAATTGTTTCCATGGGCTAAAATCAAAGGCACAGGTGTTTTTGACTCTGTGCCAAGGTCTCTGAGCCCCCTGCCAGGGTCTCGAGTCCTCCAGGGCAGCCAGAGCAATGTCCTGGGTACCAACATTCCCAGCAGACCACGGCTGCTGGCACTGCCAGGAGCAAGCACAGAAAACACAGGGCTTTTATTCCATCCTCTCTGCTCCTACACCAGCCTGCTTCAGCATCCACAGCTCCCCACCTTGCTCAGGTCAAGGACACAGTCTCATGCTGCATCAGGGGAAATATAGGTTGGATATTAGGAAGAAGTTTTCCACAGAAAGAGTGATAAGAAATTGGAATGTTCTGCCCGGGGAGGTGGTGGAGTCACCATCCCTGGGTGTGTTTAACAAAGCCTGGATGTGGCACTGGGTGCCAGGGTTGAGTTGAGGTGTTTAGGGCGTGGGCTGGACTCGATGGTCTTGAAGGTCTCTTCCAACCCAGTGATTCTGTGAATTCTGTGAAGTTCATCTCAGTGCAGAGGCTGTTAGAAGCAGCAGGAGGCAGCCCTTGGATGTGCCCTTCACACCTTTCCAGGGATGTCACTGCCACCCTCGAGGTCACCACAGCTGCACAGTGGTGGCTCCCAGGAGAGCAGCTGAGAGCCCAAGGAGAGCAAATTCAGGGTTCACCACCCCAAAACTGAGCAGCTGCTGTGGCACCAGGAGCTGTGAATCTCTTTTGCCAACACCTCTCACCTTCCTAAACCAGCCCTGGTGATGTGCAGCTGCCCCTTGTCCTGCTCCCACACCCGCCCCTGGTCCCAGGGCTGTCACACACAGAGGTATTAATTAATTAATTAATTAGAGGTGACAAATAGACACTGCCATTTGTCATTCTGTCCAGGCTCTCTCACTGCATACCCCAGTTCACAGACAGCAAATCCCCATCCACAAGGGAGAGTCAGGAACAGCTTTTTTTCCCCTTTTTTTTTCCTTGCAGCAGCTTAGATATTTGCTTTTCCTATGGAGAAAAAAAAAAATAATACTCCTTGAAATAACAGTTAGAGGCTTTTCTAAATGTTACACGCCAGCTGACCTTTCAGAGCCAGGCTTAGGGGTTTATTTCTAATCCCCTGGCCAGGACTGGCAGCAGCTGTGGGTCAATCCTGCTCCCTGAGGGCTCAAACATCAATCCTCAGCACCAGGATGCTCAGGGCTGGAGCTCTGGTGTCCCCACCCTTCCTGGAAGTGTATTCCCTTGGCTGTGCATCCTGTGCTGCCCTGTGCACCATAAGGTGATGTGGGAGCGTGGTTACCAGCAGGATTTGGCTTTTTGGAGCACCAATGCAGCCACTGGAGGTGGCAGGGAAGCAGCAGGGCTGCCCTGCATCCCACCAGGGTGCAGGGATGGTGTGGATCTGCAGCACAGGGGCAGGGATGGTGTGGATCTGCAGCACAGGGGCAGGGATGGTGTGGATCTGCAGCACAGGGTTTAGGGTGCAGGGATGGTGTGGATCTGCAGCACAGGGGCAGGGATGGGGTGGATCTGCAGCACAGGGTGCAGGGATTGGGTGGATCTGGAGCACAGGGGCAGCAGTGCCAGCTCTGCAGAGCCCACCTCGGGCCATGGGTGACACAGGGACATCCTGGGAGCACCTGGCCAGCACAGGTGGCACATCCAGGGACAATGAGGAGGGACAGTCTGTCTGGACAAGGATTTTCTGTGGGAGGCCGTGGCTGCACAGGGCTGTCACTCTGTTTTCCAGCTCTGATCCTGCTGCAAATGGCTCTGAAAATGAGGATTCACTAAAGTGTCAGGCTTTTACAGCAGCAGCTCTTAAGCACACGTTTAGCTTTTCTTCCATGGTGCTGTCCACAATTTAGCTGGAAGTGGGGCTTGCCCAAGTGCAATGCCCCATCTGGGGCATGTCAGGAAT
The DNA here is from genome assembly GCF_012460135.2 of Molothrus ater. NCBI lineage: Eukaryota > Metazoa > Chordata > Aves > Passeriformes > Icteridae > Molothrus > Molothrus ater. The sequence continues at coordinate 4,110,862 of NC_050498.2, read as the reverse complement.
GGCTGCCCAAACTAGATTTGAGCTTGGATCCTGTGGTGTTTCCAAATTCCCTGGCATTTCCCCCCAGCAGCACACTTAGGAGCCTCTGTGCATCAATCCAGACCAGTATTGGCCCATTATTCTATTATTTTTTTTAAACTGTATTCCAATTGCTTTCAAAGGCAGGAAAATACATTAATATCCATTAAAGGGGGAACACCACAACACTCCCTCTGACACTCAAGTGGGTTTTTCCCTGATGCAAAATGCCTCCTGGAAAAAAACGTGCCTTTGTGGTGTGTCATTCCTGGGATTTTGCTGGAGTTTAGGAAACAGAGAAAACAAATAACACAACAGGAGGCTCCCAGGCAGCACCAAGGGTCCCTCACCCACCTGGGGCTGGGTTCATGGTTGAGGTGGTTAATTCAGCCCTCTCCCCGTGGGCAGAATTTCACTCCAGGTTTCCTTCCAGCAAAAACAGAAGCCAAAAATGGAAAAAGGTCTGGTTTCCAGCAGGCAGAAGGAATGATTCCTGCTCTCCATGGAGATGTGATGTTCACCAAGGGGAGGGTGAGGGCTGGAGACTTGCTTGGCCCTGGACCAGCATCACCAGGGTTTGCCTCTCTCGTCCACATGCCCAGCAGGAATTGCAGGATGTCACAGCCAGGATATCACTGACCCCTCCAGCTGCTCCTGTCCCTTGGCAGGGGACAAACACCACAGTGGCTTTGAGGCCAAAAACGCCCACAGGATGTGGGGATGTAAGCAGGGGAGCAAACCAACCTCACCCCTCCCCAGCCATGGTGTGGGTGCCCTGGGGCTGGCAGGAGGGGACGTCAGCACCCAACACACTGCACGGGACAATGGGCTGGGATTTTACCACACAGCTTCTTTTTAAGACTGAAGAGTGGGGAAAGGGGAGACAGGGGGTTTCTGACTGTGTGAGCCCTTCCTGCAGTTTCCCAGGAGATTGGCTGCCCACACTGAGCCACGCTGAGCACAGGAGAGGAGCTTGTCCCATGCCCTGCTCTCATCTCCTGCTCCCCTGCAAGTCACCAGGGTCACACTGCTGGCACCTGGGGCTGCCCTGCAGCTTATTATTATTATTATTATTATTATTATTATTATTATTATTATTATTATTATTATTATTATTATTATTATTACAGAATAATAATAGTAACAATAATAATAACAATAATCATCATCATCATGTAAAATTTAAAAATACTTAATTTAAAAACCAAACTTTAAAACGTTTTAAAAGAAAAATTAAAATAACAAGATTTTTAAAAATATAAGTTTAGAAAGTAATTTGAAATTAAAAAAAATATTAAAAATAAAAATTAAAAGCCACTGCAGAGCCAGGCCCTGTGCATGGGAGAGAGGGAGTCAGGATGTTCCAGCTTCACCTCTCCAGCTGCAGAGATCCCACCAGGGCTGTCACACCCTGACACTGAGGAGGGAACCCTGCATGTGTCACTAGGATGCAAAACAAACTCCATGCACAGCCTGGAGCCGAGCTGGGCAATGAGCATCCTGCCATCCTGCAGGCTCCTCGCTGCCTCTGAGCCATCAGAAATGTGCCCAAAGGGGTCACTTGTGCCCTGTGTGCAGCAGGGGGCTCGGGGAAGGGCCCTGCAGCGAGGCTGGAGCCCCAGCCCTGCTATTTTTACCCGAGCAGCAGGCGGGCAGCAGCGCCTTTCCTTCCTCTTTCCTTAGTGCTGAACAAAGGGAAGCCAGATAAACCTGCAGCAGCCCTCGGCAACGAGGCAGGGAAGCCCTCGAGAGACAAAAAAAGGCAACCCAGCACATTTCTGTGCAGAGTTAGGATGGATGGCTCGGGAGGAGCACTGGGAAAACACAGCAGTGACGGTGAGGATGCGTTTGTAGCCAAAAAAATGCAACTAGGAGGAAAAGGGACTGGCTTGACTGAGAAATCAAACTGGAAAAAGCAGGAGAAATAAAAGGCAGCAGCATTTTTCCCCCCACCTCAAAAGTCCCAGGATCTTGTTCCAGCACTTCTTGAGGAAACAAAAAAAAGAGGGACTTCTCCCCTTTAAAAATTTTGCTCTATATGAGAAGGGGAGGAATCCCAAATGATAAAAATCAGAGGACAGTTTGGAGCAGAGGGACCAAAACAAAAGGTTGGGATTTTTTTTTGTTTGTTTGTTTGGTTTTTTTTTTGTTTGTTTGTTTTTTGTTGTTGTTGTAGCTCCCTTTATCAAAATTTTTACTGTATTTTCATCTTGAAAGGAGAAGCCAAGTCACCACCACCCCAATTAGACACCCACACCAAGAAAATTTCTCAACCATCTGAAAATTTGCCATGAATTATCCAGCACGCTTCTGCAGCTCCAGGACTCCTTATTCCTCTGGGCGCATTGATACCCCAAAATACAAGGGCCATATCCCTGCAGCATTCCCCAGAAAACACAAAGGTGTTTGGCATGAAAACTTGGGAGAATGGGCTGTCAGTCAGTGTAATGGCTGTATTTACAGCTTCAGAGGGTGGCTGTGTTTTGCAGGTAGTCTGCGAAAGAAGTGGAAACAATGTGTGAGGGAGGGCTGTAAGCACGGGGCTATTTATAGCTTGCAAATACATCGAGTGCTACCTACACCCAACATAAAAGACACTCTTTGCCAAATACTTCACATGCTGCTGTCAGCTTCTCCATCTCTCTTCCCTGAAAAAAAAAAAAATCTCCTATATTAATCAGAGAGCAAATATATAGCCTGACAGGAACTGCTTTTGGCTCCACAAGGAAAAAAAAATGTGTGTGATTGCTCAGTTTCAGTTTGGATTGTGAGCCTGGAATCGCTGTGGACTGCTGTTCACACCAAGGATTTTGTGGGAGATGTAAAACTTTTTTCCCCACCATTTTTTCCTTCCAGATTGAGGAATTGGTGGTGGTTTCCCAGCTCCAAGCATCGTTCGTGAGCATCCCTCCAAATCAAGTTGCTTTAGTTGCTCTTGCTGGGCTTGGGCCAGGTGGGTTCAGGCTCTGCCTCTGGCCAGAAACCAGGGACCAAGTAGGCAAAAAATAAAAAACCAACCCAGAATACCCAACCTTTTGAAATTCTCCTCTTTACATTGCTCCAGGGACTGAGGCTTTGGGGGAAAACACATTCCTGAGATCAGAGAATCATGGAAAGGTTTGGGTTAGAAGGGACCTTAAATACCATTTAATTCCAATTCCCCTGCCATGGGCAGGGACACCTTCCACTAGACCAGGTTGCTCCAAACCCCATCCAACCTGGGCATGGACACTTCCAGGGATGGGGCAGCCTCTCTAGGGGGAAATGCCCCATCTCATCCTTCTGAAACCAAGGACCACTTTCTTGCTTTTATTTATTTTGTGTTCTTTTTTTAAAAAGGCACTGCTCACCTTGCTCTCCTCACCTGAGTGCAGAGGCTCCATCCCAGCAGGCTCCTTCTATTCCCAGCTTTTCCCAAAGCACTGTTCTCACTTGCACACCATTCCCTGCCCTGGCAGGTGGCTCCAGGGGACCTCTGAGCTGCCACAGCCCCTGGGGTGTCCATGGGGGAAAGGGAAGAGCCACAGCCCCTGGGGTGTCCATGAGGGAAAGGGAAGGGCTGCCAGCCAAGGAGAGGACGTGCCCGCCTTCCCCTGGGTGATTGAGGGGCTGAAAAGCAAATTCACTGCTGAAATTTGCCCCCAGTCCTGAGCCTGTGGGGCAGGGATGAGGGGAGCTCTGGGATGGATGGATGGATGGATGAGATGGTGCCAGGATTTGCTCACCACCCCCAGCACCAGTGTACCAGGGCTGCCCTCAGCGTGGCGTCACTGCGGCCGGCACGCCGGGAACAACCTTCCCACAAAAATCGGAGCCGGGAATCTGGAAATAAAAATATCACAGATGATTTCAGGCTTGCTGAAAGCATGATTGACTGTCTAATTCCCCCCCACCTCCACACACACACACACTCCTTTCCTCACGACCAGGCTGACTCAGCCCTGGCATGGACACGGAGGCTTCTCCTGGCTCCTGTGGAAAATGTCCCCTCTTGGAAAGGCCGGGGCTGAGCGGGCACTGCCAGGGCAAACAGAGCCAGCCAGGGCTTTCTCCCACGCTCAGAAATACCCAGTGCCAGCAACACCTTCTCCATCACCCTGGCATGGCCCTGCTCCAGCTCAACCCCAAATCCCTGTGGGACTGCTGAGGCTGCTGAGCGGCTCCGCTGCTGGCACAGGCCGTGCTGGGGTGGGGAAGGCAAACACAACGGTGGTGGGGATGTCATCAATGCCAGGGAATGGCCTCTGAAAAACGCCAAACACAACAGTGTTTGGGTGTCATTAATGCCAGGGGATGGCCTCTGAAAAACGCCAAACACAACAGTGTTTGGGGTGTCATTAATGCCAGGGGATGGCCTCTGAAAA